>NC_141689.1:55177808-55544419 GCF_964263255.1 Lissotriton vulgaris
AAACAAGTCTCTATCTAAATCAAATAAATCATTACTTACCTTTACAAATGCTTTGGGAGATTGAAAACAGTGTCAGACACACACACCAATTTTTCTTTAGCAGAGCAAAAGGTGTGCACTCAATACACTGAAACCAAGACTGGCATAGAAATATCTCTAACTTTACACACATATGCCTTATTTCAACCAATCAAAAGTCTTCCCTCACTATTTTCAAACCAACACCGTTCCCCCTCTCAGACCTTTCTATCTGTTACCATAGCAACTCCCTCCTAACTGAAATCTCAGGTTCAAAAGTTTATTCTACAATGTTGCAAATTAAGTCAGCAAGGATGTTTTACCTCTCAATACACCAGCTTATCCAGGGCATTATTGCTTTTAGTCACTTTTTCTTAACCATTCAAATTGCTTCTTACTCACAACACAACCATGCACCCTAACTTTCTGTTTTCAACTAACTGAATCCACCAATCATTGCGTGTGATTCAACAGCAGGGAAACTCCACAATTTTTTTTTGTAAACTCCTACTGTTCCAACTGCCATTTCATTCCCACACTTCATCTGACTGTACCTGAACCTTCTCGCATCATGTATTCTGTGTGCATTATTGGACATAGCTACATCCACTGGGCTCAAAGGTATGCAGCAAGCAGAAATTATCACAACCTTGATTTATCAAATGTGGAAATCAAGTGGATTGGCCAGAGAGGATTGAGATGTCATCAATTGATACCATTGGTGAAAACCTTTTTGCATCTGCCAACCCCTGACCTCTTAATAGGTCACTGTGGTGGAAATGATTTGGGCACTATGACTTGGGTTGGTCTGGAAATGCTTTTAAAGGACACCTTTGATCAATTGATGACACTTTTTCCACAAACTGCCTTGGTATATTCCAATATATGCCAAAGACAGAAATGGAACTGGTCCAACCAATTTTGTCCACAATTTGAGAAAGCACAGAAACATGTGAATAAATCTGTTTCTGCTTACATGAGAGACTTTGGAATGGGTTCAATATACAACAACAACTTGCGTTACAACATGCAAGACATCTACAGAGGAGATGGTGTGCACTTCTCAGATGAGGGGAATAGAATATTCCTCCTGAATTTAAGACTGTGCATTGGAACCTACTTGTAGGTACCTAAATCAGCCACAGAACCCAAAATCTCTTTTCAGAGCTACCCTACCTCTGATCATTTAAAATGTTTATCTTTTTCTAACTTTTTCACTATTTTTCACCAAAGTACGCTCCCCGGTACGCTTACCGGGCGCTCCCCCTGCGAAATTTTTAAATTATTTTTTTATTTTTGGCCTATATGAGCGTCCTAAGCCCCCCTCAGAAAACTTAGAGGGTCAGGAAGTGTCTACCGTGCCCCCTTCTACCCATTCCCAACGTTGTTTGCCCTCCATCTTGTGTCTTGATTCTACCGAAACACAAAATGGAGGACTCCCGTAACGCTGCTGGTGTGCGTAACGGGGCGCGCACCAGTAAGCGCTCCCTAAAAAAAGGTGGGAAAGTAATTTACAGAAAAACCTCTGGAGACACTTTCATCAAATATAGTATAGGACCTACTACATAGCAGTCCCTACCATTTACCCAAATTTGTTGGAATTCCATTGAGACATTTATGCTGTAGGCCTGACTAAATATCCTGAGGTAAATTACATGACAAAAACACATATGAAGTGTTAGAATTGACAACCAATTAAAATGTTACTTTCATTTTCTACTATTATTTCATGACATTTGATTGGTTATGTACCTGGATATATATAAAGAAAGAGAGAGAAACACAGCCATTTTGACTACTACTTCCTGAAGTACATTTCAAGAGCATTTTCACTGACAACTTAAACTTCTTTTTGAAAGGTAAGATGTTATTTTAAAAACTGAAGTATGTTGTGTGTTTTAGGCTTGTCTTGTATAATTATGAATTTACTTAGGCTTTATCACATACACTTTTTTATATTTCTGCTTCCAGTCTGATACCATATACTGCCCAAAGATAAAATCACTGTTAAAAAAACCAAAGTACCTGTCTGAACTTAAACCCAACAGTGCCCTATCTCTACTGATATATTTTTTTAAAATGCAAATTACAGCACAAAAATGGAAGGAGAGCAAAAAAATTCCATCGAAATTGTTCTGGAGAGCAACAATGAAAAAGTTATTGAACCCAATGATAACTCAGACTTCATGTATGAATCACGGGACTATGAACTACTTCAATGTGTACAATCAGTAGATTTCCTGATTCAAAATGAGGACATTTCCGACAATCAAATATTAGAAGTTCTGTTAAATTTGGGAAAGGAATCTGAAAAATAAATGTATATTTAATAATTCAAAAATTGTTTAAGACATTATTCATTTTTATATTTTTTTCTTAAACTAGTACCAAATTGATTATAATGTAAAGTCAGACTTAAAATATACTGTGCAACTTTTTTGTGTTACATAGTAAGTTTGCTCATAGTTACTTCCTTTCTCCCACTACATTATCTCCAATGTGTATTTAACATCTCTTTATCATCTCCTGCCTCCATATTGTTTCTGCTTTCCTGACAGATTGTGGTATGAATTCCATATACCACAATAACTTCTGTAACAACATGCAAGATATCTACAAAGGAGACAGTGTATATTACATTTTAGACTCTGCATTGGTACCTACATGTTGGTACTTAAATAAAAAAAAAACAAAAAGAACAATTAATAAACATACAATATTTGAAAAGTCTATCATTCTTTTTTCCCCATAGTACGCTCCCCGGTCCGCTTCCCGGTGCGCGTCCTTCCCGCGGGGCCCTTTTAAAGCCCCCCCATCAAACCTAGGGGGTCAGGGAGGGTCTACTCTCGAGAAACAAGATGGCGGCCGCTCCGGACTGTTTAGAATGTTTACAGACACCCGAGAGCCAATCATCTTTCCGTGCGCAAGTCGCGTGGCGCGCCCGGTGCGCTCCCCGGTGCGCGTACCGGGGCGCGCTTATAGATATATATATATTTTTTTTTTTTAAATGTAGCCTTTTTTTATAAATTGGAGGTAGATCTAAAAGAACTGTTTTTTTTCTTCTTCTTCTTGTTTTATATATATATTTTTTTTAACATTTTAAACTTTTTGGGGGTTTTATGAACAGTTTTATATTTTTTTGTATTTTTCATGGGGAGAAACGAAAAAACAGGGAATTGAAAATGGCTCAACTGGAGCAAAAAAAAAAGAAAAGAAATATTTAGGGTTTATTGGGGCATTTGTGGTTGTCCACAGCAAGGACGATGAGCTTTACGCTCTGTTCTCCGTAGGACATGGTCTTCCCACAATATTTACAGATAATTCGGAAATCCGCAAACCGCGGCTGAATGCAAGGCATCATCTCTCTTTCCTCTTGTCCCGACGGAGTGCGTTCCTTTCTTTTGGAGGAGGTGCTTGTAGTGGCCAGTTCCCTCATCTCTGCAGCAGAATAGTTTATTGGATACTTGTGCTGCATGTGCCTAATCATTGTGTTGTTTCCAAATGAATATTTTTTATTCGGGTTCCCCCTAGAAAGTTCCATGCCACAGATTAGGCAAGTCACCTTGGCTGTATTTACTTTTTTCTTCCCCTCTGGGATCGAAAAAGAACTCCCAAATAATGTGTGGTCTTGTCTGGTATGGGGTATTGTTTTCTTCAAGCCATCTTCTCCTCCCCTCCTCCTCCTCCTCCTCTTCCTCCTCTTGTTGACCACCAATGTAATCTTGAGGTGGTCCTCTTGGTGGTTGTGGTGGTGATGGTGGAGCAGATGCACCAGCTGCTGCTGCTACTGAAGCCATTATATAGAGCAAAAAAGTACAGAGAGGTACAAACAGCTCTTCCTAAGTCAAAGGACAAAGTCAGAATAAGGAAAAAGGTGGGGTCTTTCATCATTTGTTAAAAAAAAACTGTCCTGAACCAATGAGAAGTGTTATTTTCAGGTCACAAGACCAGGGGCTTCATCATTATGAAACCAAAACTGTTATAAACCAATAAAAAGTGTTATTTTCAGGTCACATGACCCGACGCGCTTACGCTACGCACCCCCGGGCGTGCCCGGGGGCGCGCCCCGGGTCACGTCGCGTAAGCGCGTCGGATGTTTACGTTGCGCGATCGTATTCGCTCGAGTGCTACCGGCTCTGCTTACGCCGTGCGTATCACACGGACGCGGCTACGCGATACGTCACGATCATGTTTTCGTTCACGATATTAGCGCTTACGGGACGCTCCCCGGTACGCACCTCGGGGCGCTTCATAATACTACGCTTTCCGGGGAGCTCACCTGGGCGCGCATCGGGAGCGCTCCAAGGCAAAAAAAAACTTTTTTTTAAAAGAATATACAAAAATAAATGGCAAAATTGTAGGGACTGGTAGTTCGTTGTGCCTTTGCTATGTCTCAAGATATATGCTCAAGTGGTTTTTACGAAAATTAACTTTGAAAAAATATATATTGGGCTACATTGGGCTATATATATGTTAGAGCCCAAATGTAGCCCAATGTAGCCCAATGTAGCCCAAATATGGCCACCAGAGACAGAAAAAAACAAATGTAGCCCAAATATCAGCCAGATGTAGCCCAACTATAGCCCAATGACAGAATGTCCCAGAGTGTTCTAAAGAACAACTAGAGCGCTAACAGTCTTACTTATACTTAGACTTATTGTTAGGAATTAGCATTTAAAAAACCTATGAAATTCACTGAAAAAACAATAGGTTTCACACCAGTTATAGTTAGGAATTAGCATTTAAAAAACCTATTAAATTCACTGAAAAAAACAGTGGTTTCACACCAGTTATAGTTAGCTTGAAATTTTACTGACATAAAACCATTGACATTCCCACGTTATAGTTAGTTGGACTCATTATAACTTGCGCACCTGCAATGCACTGCTGATGACGTCACATACTACATCACTCATGAAACGGTCAGTGACATCACTCATGACATCACTGATGACACCATCCTTGTGAGAAAGTGACAGATATCATTTCAGTGTAATGTAACCCTTGAAACACATATTCAAAAAATAGAAACTAACATTTTCAAAAAAATGGAGATACCCATACCAGTTACAACAACCATTTCAGTAATTCCACCATCTATATACACATCCACTCATTCACCAACAGTTCTATATAGTCACTCATACATATACTCACTCATCATATGTAGTGATACACCTATACAGCCTGTTACACACCGACAGTCATCCAAAAGTTACTCACACATGCAAAAAAACTATTGAACATCCATTTATTTGCAGCTACAGATATACACACACTACCACCTTACTTCTAAGGAAACTTACACATACTTACTCACTTAAACAATCACTTATAGAAACACATACTTATTTAAACAGGAACTCTTACAATCTCTCACTCTTTCATATACTCACTTATATACGTCAATACTCACATATACTAGATTAAAACATATCTTGTTACTGATAAATGGAAAGGGGCGACCAACTCGGTCCCCCCGAACTTATGGCAGAGTGCCTCGATCCCCCCGGGAAGCCATTTTTGGGCGGGGGGCGCGTCTCGGCTGGTATGCCCGAAGCGGCGTAGCTGGGGCGCGCCCGTTCCCGCCCTAGAGTGGGCTGGCCTAGACACTGACGCAGCCAGCCACGCCCTCGGGGCAGGCAGGGGCGGGTATACGCCCGCCCTGAAGACGGATAAAGAAGGACGCAAGACCAGAAGACATCCTCTTGTTCTTGTGCCCTGAAGCTGCACCTCCTCGCTGCACGTGAGCTCGGGACAGAACGAAGAGCCAATTTTGAGCGTTTTAATCCTTCTTTTTGTCTTCTAGATACTTCGTTTGAAAGATGCCCAAGAAAGGCGCGAAGAGAATGACGACTGACCAGATGGTTCGGGTCCTCATGAAGGAGATGTCCGAAATAAAGAAGCGGTTGGCGGAGCGACACGGGGAGGAGGGATCGGGGCGTCCACCGGCTGGAGGGAAGCCAAAGAGGCCGAGAAGGGGGCCAGCCGGGGGAGACGTCCCGGTCCCCAGTTCCCCGCTCGAGGCGCCAGCCCCGGTACCGGCTCCGGTACCGAAGGAAGGGAATCCGATTCCCGTCGTAGTCACCCCGACATTCACTGAGGATATGCCTCCTGAGTTGGCGGCACAGTTAGCAGCGTGGTTGGGGGACAGTAGCGAGGGCGCCACGGCTGCCGAAGCGCAAGCACTGATGAAACAGTTGCGCGAGAAACGTGATACAGCCAAGGTACCCGCGCCGGCTGCGGTGATAGACAAACCACGAGTGGCGGAAGCAGCGTTCGGTGCAGGTAAGCGGCCATTGCCGATCGCGAGGGATGAGTCAGCACCCTCTCGTAGAGAAAAATTGGGGCAACATGTTCCTTTGGCAATAAAGGAGAAGATTTGGGCGGGGGAATATGTAAACATTTTCTCCTTGCTTGTTGATCATTATGAGGTTGAAACTGTTAAGAGTCAAAAGGATCTGATGCATCCAAGTGTTTGGCGCGCAAAAATGGCCGCCTTTAAAGTAAATGAGAATATTGGCAACTGGGGCAATGCATGGGGAATTTTTACGTCAATTTTGGGGGAACGTAGGCCTGAATTGCTCCCTGAGTTTCCAGTATATCAGTCACGAATTATGGGGTACTCGACATCGCACCAAGGTAACCAATGGTTCTGTTATGACAACCTTTTCAGGAAAGCGATGGAGCATAACAAAAGTTTAACCTGGGACTGTTATGATTCTTTGACATGGGATAAAATGAAAGAGTCAGGGATGTTGAAAATGCCGTTGGTGGGGAGTACTGTTGGTGAATCCTCCCGCCAATATGGGGGGACGCCCTTTCGGTCGGGTACGGGTACCGACGATTATCCGAGACCCGCCGGCAATGCAGGGAAGAAGGGTTTCTGTTTCAATTTCAACAAAGGTAAATGTACTAGGCCCCCGGGATCGTGTAAGTTCAAGCACGAATGTAGTGGTTGCGGGGCACCCCATCCTGAGTCATCGTGCAGAGCCAGAACGGGTGAGAATGGGGGTAGAGGAGGCGCCAAACAGGTCTAATGTAGTCCGAGGGGCGCCTTTACCAACCCCGATTGATACCTTGGCGATGATTCCCTGGCTCAGCGAATACCCAGATCGTACTTCTGCTGAGGTGCTGAGGAACGGTTTTTCATATGGTTTCCGCATCCCGGTGGGGGACTTTCAGGGTGTCGGGACGTGCAAAAATCAACTTTCCGTCTTGCAGCATACGACTGTAGTGCAGGATAAGATCCGGAAAGAGGTTATCCGAGGTCGGGTTGCCGGCCCGTTTAGTGTTCCCCCGGTACAGAATTTTGTCTGTTCTCCTTTAGGGGTGGTCCCCAAGAAGGACCCAGGTGAGTTTAGATTGATCCACAATTTATCAGCTCCTCATGGCCTTTCTGTGAACGATGCAATTGATCCAGAGGTATGTTCAGTGCGGTACGCATCATTCGATGAGGCCGTAGCCATTTTAAATCGCTTGGGGCCCGGGACGCTGATGGCGAAATCAGATATCGAGTCAGCGTTCCGTTTGCTCCCGGTACACCCGGACGACCAACGTCTTCTGGGATTCACGTTTCAAGGTTCGTATTACATGGATAGGTGTATGCCGATGGGGTGCTCTATATCTTGTGCATATTTCGAGAAATTCAGTAGTTTTCTACAATGGGTTTACACGAAGGAAACGGGTTTTCGAAATGTGATGCATTACCTTGATGACTTTCTGTTCCTTGGGGCCGCTGGGGATGACGAATGTGCCCGGGCCTTGTCTGAATTTTGTGTATTAATGGATCGATTTGGCGTGCCATTGGCACCAGGTAAAACTGTGGGTCCCTCGACTTGCCTCGAGTTTCTGGGGATCGAGTTGGACTCTAGTGAGGGTTGTTTTCGTTTACCAGCTGCCAAAGTGTCGAAATTCAGGGCAGCCCTGCAAATGTGTATAAATGCATCTAAAGTTACGCTGCATCAATTGCAGCAATTAGTGGGGAAGTTGAATTTTGCCCTGAGGGTGATCCCAATGGCCCGCCCCTTTTCCCGTTCAATTGCCCAGGCGATGGTCGGCCTAAACGAGGGTCATCATTGCACGAGACTATCGGCTGAGGTCCGCCAAGACATGCGTATTTGGTTAGCATTTTTGGCGGATTTCAATGGTCGAGTCGTCTGGAACAAACCAGCCTTGTCCTCTGAAGAGCTTGGTCTATGGACGGATTCAGCGGGAAGCATGGGCTTTGGCGCCATCTTCGGCACAAAATGGTCGGCACAAAGGTGGCCAACATGGTGGCATGAAGAGGGGCTGACGAGTAATATTGCTTTCCTTGAACTGTTTCCCATTTTGGTGGCCCTCAGAACCTGGCCCGATGGATTCAAAAATCACTCTGTCATATTTTGGTCTGACAATATGACCGTTGTAGAATGCATCAATAGTCAGGCAGCACGTTGTAAAATGATTTTAAGGCTGCTTAAAGAAATTGTCTTACTGTGTATGCAACTGAACGTGGTATTCAGAGCGAAGCATGTCCCAGGGGTGATGAATCAGGCAGCTGATGCACTGTCTCGTTTTCAAATGCAGGCTTTCTCGGGTTTCCTTCCCTCAGCGGACCCAGAGCCGGCACCCTTTCCCGAAGCTCTCTGGTCTCTCGGTGCCCCGAACTTCGTTACCTCGTGGGAGAGAGTCTAGCACCAAGGACGAGGAAGGCATACGAAGGGGCGTTTCGGGCCTATTTAGCCTTTTTGGGGACTGAGAGAGGGGGGCTTTGGGGGCATGAGGATTGGGTAGTGCATTTTCTGATGTCCTTGCGTAGGGCTGGGAAGTCGGTGGCTACAGCCCAGAGGCATCGTGCTGCCATTTCCTTTGTTGCCAGGGCTCATAATATCCAGGACCCGACAGCGTCGTTTGTGGTACAGAAAGCGCTGCGTGGGTGGCAACGCCTTGAGGGTCGCAGAGTAGATGAGAGGCGCCCGATAGGTCTGGATAGGTTGTCCCAGTTGCTGGCCACACTCCCCGCCACATGCTCGTCTCAGTTCGAGGCCTGTTTGTTCCGAGCTGCTTTTACGCTTGCATTTCACGGGGCGATGAGGATAAGTGAGCTGGTGGCAAGGAATAAACAGGATGTGGTGGGGGGTTTGTGCCAGGAACACGTTCAGATCTGGGGTGAGACGATGACTGTATCCTTTGTCAAGTCCAAAACCGATCAAGGTGGGGTAGGGGACTGCATAGTCATTCGCAGGATTCCAGGGTCCTCCATGTGTCCGGTAAAGTGGTTAGAAGACTACCTAGCACGAAGGGTGGCATCACGGGGAGGGACATTGTTGAGACACGCGGACGCCACCCCACTGACGAAATTTCAGTTTCAGCGGGTGCTCGCGATGTCAATTACCGCAGCGGGCTTGGACCCGGGCGAGTTTGGGACCCATTCCTTTCGGATAGGGGCTGCCACTGAAGCTACAGCCAGGGGTCTCAATGTGGAACAAGTGAAACGTGTGGGGCGCTGGTCCTCCAATTGTTATAAGAGGTATGTGCGGTTGCACATGTTGTGAAGCTATGATAATGTACTCACGCTTCTTGTCTTTTGTTTGGTTTTCAGTTACGCAAGCCTTCGAGGCGGGGCGGACTATGCAGTCGACCCAACACCAGGCCAGCGGTCAGACATCACCGGCTGTGAGGAAAGAGGTGTGGGTCGTGGGCCACTCATACGTGAGGCGTGCCGCTGACGTATTCAAAGCAGGTGACATGATTCACGTAGCTGGGGAATACGGGTACAGGGTGTCCTTCTACGGAAGGGGCGGTCTCTGTATTGACCAGTTTCAGGCATTCTTTGAGGGTTTGTTAGGGCGGACGAGGTCACCGCCGTCTATAGTCATAGTACATTTAGGGGGCAATGATTTGGTCACCACCGGTAGACGACTTCTCCTAGAGGCAATGCTTTCCACTGTAAGTTGGTTGGCGAGGAAAGTTCCGGGGTGCATAATTGCGTGGTCTCATATGATCCCACGAAAAGTGTGGCGGGGGGCTGTTTCGATTCCTGCTTTGAACCATTCTGTTAGAAAACTTAATAACAAAGTGAGTAGGTTGTTCCGTTCCAGGACATTGCATTCTATCTCGCATGGTTGTATTAATGATGACAGTATGTATCTAGGGGATGGTGTGCATTTGTCTCGGGTGGGAAATGAGTTACTCATAGGAGACTTCTTAGCATGGTTAAAAAACGTTGAAACATGACCTTTAGGTAGGAGTTTTGTGGGGGTCCGGATAGCCGGTCAACTATCCGGCCTGTGGCGGTAAGGTCATGATCGGTGAGCACTAATTGGTAGATCCCTATGAGTGGGCATCACCCAACACGGATGGGAGCGCTCGGGAGAGGTGGCCATTGGCCCCTCAATGGGGAGGCGGTCCCTTCTAAGGATGGGTCGCCGGAAGTAAAGGAAAAGGCGGTCAAGGCCCCTTCCTTTGTAGGAGGGGTTACAGCCCCCTCCTGGGGAATTTCCCGGGGCCAGTGACATCTGCGACGGCAGATGCGGTAAGTTGTGTGGGGTTGGGATAAGGTCTACGATACCTTCTAGATACCTCACACGAGTATTCGAACGACCTTTAACTGGCGTCGAGTCTTTAGGTGCCCCCGTCAAGTCAAGGGAAATTGGTAGTAGTTGCACTTGAGGTACGCCTCCGTGCTGTCGCCCCTCCCAAGTGGGAGGGGTAAGTCGGGTTAGGGATCTTGACACCGGTTATGACCTTGCCGTTGGCCCTTAAACGTTAGGATGTACAATTTCAATATGTCAAGAAAATGTTTGTAGGATGCTAGT
Organism: Lissotriton vulgaris; assembly: GCF_964263255.1. Lineage (NCBI taxonomy): Eukaryota > Metazoa > Chordata > Amphibia > Caudata > Salamandridae > Lissotriton > Lissotriton vulgaris. Next base: position 55,188,626 of record NC_141689.1, read on the forward strand.
TCGGCTAGGAGAACCTCTGTATTAGAGAATCTGTTAAGGATAGCCAAACATCGTAATGTGGTAATGAAATTGTACATAACATGAAACGTTTAATGTTTTAATTTTGTTTTAATAAATACGGCCGGGATGGTCACTCCATCCCACTTCCAAAAACTTCAAGAACTGTTTCCGGTTTCCCTCCTTTTGGGGATTGTGTTGAGAGGGGGTGGCGGGTATCTCGGCCATATGGAAAGGGGCGACCAACTCGGTCCCCCCGAACTTATGGCAGAGTGCCTCGATCCCCCCGGGAAGCCATTTTTGGGCGGGGGCGCGTCTCGGCTGGTATGCCCGAAGCGGCGTAACTGGGGCGCGCCCGTTCCCGCCCTAGAGTGGGCTGGCCTAGACACTGACGCAGCCAGCCACGCCCTCGGGGCAGGCAGGGGCGGGTATACGCCCGCCCTGAAGACGGATAAAGAGGGACGCAAGACCAGAAGACATCCTCTTGTTCTTGTGCCCTGAAGCTGCACCTCCTCGCTGCACGTGAGCTCGGGACAGAACGAAGAGCCAATTTTGACCCACCCACCAGCCCCTGAAGACAGCCAGTTGTTTGTAATAAAGTTGGTTAATTTTTCTCCCATTTCGTTTAACAGGTTGTGGAGTCATGTTGATGTTGAGTATAATAAAGAATGATCTGTTTGAGTACGTTTTGCCATTAAAGAGATTCAGATATAGTGTTGAATTTTAAGCATGCTCTTTCGGTCATAGTGGCCAATGTATTCTTAGGTTTTGTTAGCATTGTCTTTGTTAGCACTGTCGTATTTATTTTGGTAGGCGGTAAGGTCATGATCGGTGAGCACTAATTGGTAGATCCCTATGAGTGGGCGTCACCCAACACGGATGGGAGCGCTCGGGAGAGGTGGCCATTGGCCCCTCAATGGGGAGGCGGTCCCTTCTAAGGATGGGTCGCCGGAAGTAAAGGAAAAGGCGGTCAAGGCCCCTTCCTTTGTAGGAGGGGTTACAGCCCCCTCCTGGGGAATTTCCCGGGGCCAGTGACATCTGCGACGGCAGATGCGGTAAGTTGTGTGGGGTTGGGATAAGGTCTACGATACCTTCTAGATACCTCACACGAGTATTCGAACGACCTTTAACTGGCGTCGAGTCTTTAGGTGCCCCCGTCAAGTCAAGGGAAATTGGTAGTAGTTGCACTTGAGGTACGCCTCCGTGCTGTCGCCCCTCCCAAGTGGGAGGGGTAAGTCGGGTTAGGGATCTTGACACCGGTTATGACCTTGCCGTTGGCCCTTAAACGTTAGGATGTACAATTTCAATATGTCAAGAAAATGTTTGTAGGATGCTAGTTCGGCTAGGAGAACCTCTGTATTAGAGAATCTGTTAAGGATAGCCAAACATCGTAATGTGGTAATGAAATTGTACATAACATGAAACGTTTAATGTTTTAATTTTGTTTTAATAAATACGGCCGGGATGGTCACTCCATCCCACTTCCAAAAACTTCAAGAACTGTTTCCGGTTTCCCTCCTTTTGGGGATTGTGTTGAGAGGGGGTGGCGGGTATCTCGGCCATAGACACTAGTGAGACAGTCATTCACTCACTAACGCACACATATATACACACTCATCCACCCATACAGTCCTGCACATATGCCGTCTTCAAAACACGTACAAACAGTGAGTCAGTCCCCAACCCATGCAGCCACTTATACACAAAGTGAAACACTGATACATATATTACAATATTAAAAAGGTACTCGCTAATATATGTATTCACTAAGATACACCTAATAAGGCAGTTAACCAATCAATTCTTTTAAAAAAAACATCCATTTACACACTTATTTACCCATGTATTCTTCCATCGTCCTTTACAAATACATACATAAAACATATTTATTTTTCAGAAAGACACACATTCACTGGATGGTGTCCTCAGTGATGTCATGAGTGATGTCACTGACCATGTCATGAGTGATGTAATATGTGACGTCATCAGCAGTGCATTGCAGGCGCGCAAGTTATAGTGAGTCCAACTAACTATATCTTGGGAATTTCAATGATTTTATGTCAGTAAAATTTCAAGCTAACTATAACTGGTGTGAAACCTATGTTTTTTTCAGTGAATATATTTATATATATATATATATATATATATATATATATATATATATATATATATATATATATATATATATATTCACTGAAAAAACCAAAGGTTTCACACCAGTTATAGTTAGGAATTAGCATTTAAAAAACCTTTGAAATTCACTGAAAAAACCATAGGTTTCACACCAGTTATAGTTAGGAATTAGCATTTAAAAAACCTATTAAATTCACTGACAAAACCAGTTATAGTTAGCTGGAAATTTTACTGACATAAAACCATTGAAATTCCCACGTTATAGTTAGTTGGACTCACTATAACTTGCGCGCCTGCAATGCACTGCTGATGACGTCACATATTACATCACTCATGACATGGTCAGTGACATCACTCATGACATCACTGATGACACCATCCTTGTGACAGAGTGACAGACCTAATTTCAGTGTAATGTAACGCTTGAAACAAATATTAAAAAATAGAAACAAACATTTTCAAAAAAATGGAGATACCCAAACCAGTAACAACAACCAATTCAGTAATTCCACCATCTATATACTCATCCACTCATTCACCAACAGTTCTATATAGTCACTCATATATATACTCACTCATCATATGTAGTGATACACCTATACATCCTGTTACACATCAGCAGTCATCCAAAAGTTACTCACACACATACTCACACATGCACATAAACTATTGAACATCCATTTATTTGCATATACATTTATACACACACTACCACCTTACTTCTAAGGAAACTTACACATACTTACTCTCTTAAACAATCACTTATAGAAACACATACTTATTTAAACAGGAACTCCTACAATCTCTCACTATATATACTATACTCACTTATATACATCAATACTCACATATACTAGATTAAAACATATGTCGTTAGTAATGAAGACACTAGTGAGACAGTCATTCACTCACTAACACACACATATACACACTCGTCCACCCATACAGTCCTGCACATATTCTGTCTTCAAAACACATACAAACAGTGAGTCAGTCACCAACCCCTGCAGCCACTTATACACAAAGAGAAACACTGATACAAACATTTAAATATTTAAACAATACTCGCTAATATATGTATTCACTAAGATACACTTAATAAGCCAGTTAACCAACCAATTTTTTTTAAAAAAAACATCCATTTACACACTTATTTAAACATTTATTCTTCCATCGACCTTTACAAATACATATATAAAACAAATTTATTTTTCAGAAAGACACACATTCACTGGATGGTGTCATCAGTGATGTCATGAGTGATGTCACTGACCATGTCATGAGTGATGTAATATGTGACGTCATCAGCAGTGCATTGCAGGCGCGCAAGTTATAGTGAGTCCAACTAACTATAACGTGGGAATTTCAATGGTTTTATGTCAGTAAAATTTCCAGCTAACTATAACTGGTTTTGTCAGTGAATTTAATAGGTTTTTTAAATGCTAATTCCTAACTATAACTGGTGTGAAACCTATGGTTTTTTCAGTGAATTTCAAAGGTTTTTTAAATGCTAATTCCTAACTATAACTGGTGTGAAACCTTTGGTTTTTTCAGTGAATTTCAAAGGTTTTTTTAATGCTAATTCCTAACTATATAAGACCTGAAAGCCCACCAGGAATCTCCAGTATGCGCCAGGGGACTGCATTGCAGAGAGGTGTAATGAAGCCACAACCCTTTTTACACCTCTCTGCAACGCAGCCCCCGTGCATGTTTGTAGAGGGGGGACTAATTCCCCTTGCATACTGGGGGTCCCTGGATCATATCTGCCCAAACACCGATATTCCGAACGATTGTAAATGACTTTTCTTGAGAAACATTTGGATTTGGATTATCATGTCCTATACTTTGGAATTTTTGAAAGACTGACTTTGAGGATGCTATAAATTACTCAAGTCTGCCCGAATTGTGTGGGTAAAATTGATACCTAGTCACTTTTAATAAGAATATACTTATGTCTCGTCTAACATTTGGAAGAAATATCTAGTTATATGACAACGGGATACCGACATAACTTGAAGGAAATAAGAACGCCCTGAAGAAGTTCTGTTGTACAGAACGAAACGTTTCGGCTGGCTGTGGTACATAAACTTAAGGAAAATAAAAGCATTTGAATATACACCAAGATTCAGCGCTTCAATAAGTACTCTAAGTGATATGATTTGATTGGACTCATTGTGAAAGTGGTGCTGTGCCAAACTTTGGAATATTCTCCACTACTCTCTACTACTTACTCTCTCCTACTCTCTACTACTCACTCTCTACTGCTCTCTACTACTCACTCTACTACTTACTCTCTACTACTCTCTACTACTCACTCTCTACTACTCTCTACTACTCACTCTACTATTCACTCTACTACTCTCTACTACTCACTCTGCTACTCTCTCTACTGCTCTCTACTACTCTCTACTACTCACTCTCTACTCTCTATTACTCACTCTCTACTCTCTACCTCTCTACCTCTCTCTTCTTCTCTCTCTACTAATCTCTACCTCTCTACCGCTACCTCTCTACCTCTCTACCTCTACACCTCTACCTCTCTACCTCTCTCTACACGCACACATATAGACATATATGCATATATATATGTGCATATGCATTTATATATATGTATGTGTATGTATAAAAAAAACAACTAAACATTTTTTTTTCTAAACAGCTACTTTTAAAACTGTCATTCTTTTTTCCCATGGTACGCTCCCCGGTACGCGCACCCGTGCGCGTACCGGGCGCTCCCCCCGCGAAAATCAAAAAAAAAAAATTTTTTTTTTTTGCCTTGTGGGGCCCTTTTATGGCCCCCACATCAAACCTAGGGGGTCAGGGGGGGTCTACTCTGCCCCCTTATGTTCATTTCCCTCTTTGTTTTGGCCACCTCTTGTGTCTCGATTTTACCGAGACACAAGATGGCGGCCGCTCCGGACTGTTTAGAATGTTTACAGACACCCGAGAGCCAATCAGCTTTCCTCGCGCAAGTCGCGTGGCGCGCACGGTACGCGCACCCGTGCGCGTACCGGTGCGCTGCTATAGATATATATATTTTTTTGAACCTTAATTACTCAAAATCCACTGGAGCACATATCTTGAGACATAGCAAAGGCACATCGGGCTACCAGTCCCTACAATTTTGCCAAGTTTGGTGGAAATCCATTCAGCCGTTCGGGCTAAAAGTGAAATCGACCGCCCTATGGAAATTAACATGGGGAAAACGCGTTTTGGGACCCCCCTTTTATCTCGGCCCCCGCTTGACGAATCCCCCCCAAACTTTCAGGGAAGGACCGGACCGCCATGAGACCATTTTCCTGAAAATTTCAGGCAGATTCGTCAACCGGCGCCAAAGTTATTCAAAATAGAATGTTGAGATTTAACATTGAAAATTATCCTAACTATAACTACCTACTGGCGACCGCCAGTAGGTAATATATATATATATATATATATATATATATATATATATATATATATATATATATATTCACTGAAAAAACCATAGGTTTTACACCAGTTATAGTTAGGAATTAGCATTTAAAAAACCTATTAAATTCACTGAAAAAACCATAGGTTTCACACCAGTTATAGTTAGCTGGAAATTTTACTGATATAAAACCATTGAAATTCCCACGTTATAGTTAGTCGGACTCACTATAACTTGCGCGTGCAATGCACTGCTGATGACATCACATATTACATCACTCATGACATGGTCAGTGACATCACTCATGACATCACTGATGACATCTCAAATGACATCACTCATGACATCGTCCAGTGAATGTGTGTCTTTCTGAAAAATAAATATATTTTATATATGTATATGTTAAGGTCGATGGAAGAATAAATGTTTAAATAAGTGTCTAAATGGATGTTATATCAGTAAAATTTCCAGCTAACTATAACTGGTGTGAAACCTATGGTTTTTTCAGTGAATTTAATAGGTTTTTTAAATGCTAATTCCTAACTATAACTGGTGTAAAACCTATGGTTTTTTCAGTGAATTTCATAGGTTTTTTTAATGCTAATTCCTAACTATAACTGGTGTGAAACCTATGGTTTTTTCAGTGAATTTCATAGGTTTTTTTAATGCTAATTCCTAACTATAACTGGTGTGAAACCTATGGTTTTTTCAGTGAATTTCATAGGTTTTTTTAATGCTAATTCCTAACTTTTTATACAGACTCATACCTATGTGTTTTTTAGTGAATTGCTAAAGTATGTTTTTGTAAAAATGAACACTATAATGTATATTGAGATAATATTTTTAATTTAAAATATTTTTTTTTTATATTTCACTTTGGTGCGCTTTCGGTACCGTCAGCGCACTTATAAAAAAAAAGAAAAAAAAAATAATGAAGGAGGGACTGTGTAATAGATAGTAAGACAGATAAAAAGTGTAAAAGGAAGTAACTAAGAAAAGAAAAATGAATAAGGGAGCAAAAGAAAGAAGAAATAGGAAGAACACTAAAGTAGAGGTTAAGGGAGAATATAAATGGATATTGAAAGTAAAAAGAAGGACAGTTAAGTATGAGAATGACAGGTAGTGACGGAATCAGAGGAAAAGAATAGCAGTGATTGAGGGAAAGTAAATATCAGTGAATATAAGTAAAGAGGGGTGAAAGAGGGTACATATAAGTGAATAAGGGCAACACATGGGGAGTAATAGAGAGAAAGAAGAGAGAGAGTAAAAGAAAGACAAAAGGAAGAACTAACTGAACTACAGTACAATGAGTGTGAAAGAAAAAAAAATGGAGAAAGAGAAAGAGGGTTAGGACACTAAAGCAGTGGTACTGTGAGAATATAAAAAAGATAAAAAGTGGTGGAAGGAACTGAGGAAATGTAGATAGTCCCTATTAGATTAAGAAGTTGTGAATGAAGTACAGTAAAGAAACAGCAATGAAAAAAGAGTGTAAATTAGTAAAGAGAGGTAAATAAGGGTGAAAAAGAAAATGAGTGCATAACAATGTGAACACAATATAAATTACATAATGCAAACTACACAATAACTTCTACAATATGTTACATTATTTATTTTTGCTGTTCTCAGAATATATTGAATTCCACTTAAATTAGTGAGTTCAAAGTCTTCATCATATAACAGCGGGAAAAAAAAAACACAATCTAAAAGATTGTGTTTAAAAAAACCCATTCAAACATACATCTCATATATGTACACTAATCTTTGATTCACTTACTTTTCCATGAGGCCAAGTAGAAGATAGTGAAGGTCCTTTTGGTAGAAAAAAAGTCTGCTGTTCCTTATAAGTTCCATTTCATCGACTTCCTATGAAAAAAGATCTAAAAACATCATACCATACACAATCCTCACGGCCAATTTGTGTCTGATATATCGGTATTTTTTACTTTGAGATCCACTTAAAGTATCTACATGAGATAAATAATTTAAAATATTAGATTAACTAACTAACTAACTAACTTTTATTAACTATTCCCGTCTTCAAAGGCCAATTCCCTTTACTAAAACTTTGGTTTTAAAAACACTAGATAAGAATTTGTAGAGTCATAAGGCAAACGTTGTTTATAAGTTAAATGAGAATCATTGCAGTAACTCCATCCATTTTCAGATTTTAAGTAGCATGTATAATGTCCTGAGGTGGTCGAAGGTCCATCATGATAAATAATAGCTTCAGTTGTAAAGGTCCTTCCAGAAATTGATAACTGAGAAGCCACAAAATTTTTGATAGAAGTTGTCAATTTAGTTCCATCAGGTCTACATCGTTGGAAAACTAAAATGATATACTGCCCATACCTTTGTATAAATAATGTGGACAGCATTGTACAGTTACATTGGGTACACACCATATTATGATCTGCTGCTTTAACTAGATTTTTAAAAGACACTGATTTACAGTCTGGTAAAGTCAAATATATAAATCTTTCAGTGTCTATTCTAGTAGTACTTGATAAACTACAATTGTGGCAGTCATGCTGCCATTGATAAGAAAGACTGAAAAGATTATCTACATCTACTCCTTCATCTTCCAAAACACCAAACATATACATTAAAAATTCCTGACAATCCTGCTGAATGTTTTGTGAAAATTTATCTTGACCAGAACACAAATCTAAAATATTTCGAATTTCCGTTACACTTTCTATTTGTGGTGTACCACTGCTACATTTCTGAAACACAGAATTCAATAAACCACACAATCTTTGATCCCGATTTTCAACAATCTGTTCTTGTAAACTTTTAAGAAAAAAAACAACATTAACCACTACATTAGCATAGCAGTTGACACCAGAACTATTTTCAAACTGAAATCCAACAACATTTTCTCCACAATTCTTTTTCTTCCTGTTTTCAATTACAGTTTTCTCTACTTTTTGTCTTTTTGCAACTACCTCACTACAATTATCCTCATTTCTTCTTTTTCGGCCTACCACACGTTTTTCAAACAGAGGATATTGAGGCAAATGTGGAGCATACTCTCTTCTTAACCTATTGTATTCTTTAACACAATCTAGATCGGCAGAAATCTTTGTCTCATCACACGCAATCAAGTACAATCCTGATAAAGTTCTGACTCGAGATAATGCCACATATGCCATACCCTCTTTAAACACAGATCTTCCAATGTTCACCAATGCACTATCTACACTTAAACCTTGAGATTTATGAATTGTCACCGCATACGCTAAACAAACAGGAAACTGTTTTCGGCGAACATATAAGTCTTTTACAAGTAAAAATCTAGCAGAACAACGACTTATTTGTTGTACTTCTTCAATGCCATCAAATTTTATTTTTAAAAATTCAATTCCATCTCTATTTCTGTAATTCACAAAATCAACAACATAACCCATTGCTCCATTTACCAGACCGCTTTCAACATTTAAATTCCTTCTCAAAATGATACGACAATTTAAACACACATTCAGAGTCTTTTCAAAACCAGCTGTTTTTGAAATACTTTTCTCCAATGAATGCAATTTAGTTTTCAAATTTTCTGACAAAACAATTGTTGCACCCATATGCTCTATTTTATCTATTGCTTCCAGTTTCACAATCTCTTCATTTTCTAAGTCTAACATTTTTTGGTTGAAGATGGAACATTCTTGCAGAGTTGGCATCAAACATATCCCAGATTTCTTCTCAGTCATTTTTTTAAAAATATTCTCTGGAAGAATGTTTTCATTTGCATACAAATTTGAAATTAATCGACTATGCAAAGCTTTTTTCCCTTTCTCAGTCATTTTTCCAATTCTTACATCTTGTAGAATATTTTTATAATCTTCATCCTTGGCCTGTCGCATATTTTGAAGCAGTTCAGCATATTTAAAATTTAGCCATATATTAACATTTCCAATGCTTCCAAGGGACTTCCTGGTATCTTCATGCGTGAGCATTTTAAACACTGGTTGTCCTTTTACTGGAGTCAACTGCAATAGATCTCCAAAAACAATAATGTGTTTTCCTCCAAATAACACATCATAGTCTGTTTTAAGAATTTCTTGCATTCTCAAATGCACAAAAGCAAGCATTAGATTTGAGACCATGCTTACTTCATCTATGATAAGAAGTTTCATTTTCTTCAAGACTCTTGAAACTTCAGAACACGCATCTCCAGATAGCTTGTTGTAATGCAATTTATTATCATGTTCAACTGGCAGCATCAATAAACGATGTAGAGTAATCCCTTTAATATTATGTGCTGCCAGACCAGTTGGAGCAGTTACAACACAAGACAGTGGTGAATCAGTCCTTTTCTGCAGATAACTTGCAACGGCTTTAATTAGAAAACTTTTTCCTGTCCCCGCTTCTCCACTTACATACAGTCGGACAGGGTCAAATAATATACATGAGCACTCTTTTTTCTCATGTCTGAATCCATGTTCAATCTGCTCTGTGACTTCATCATATATCTTTTTCTGCTCAATGTTTAGTTGCTTTACCAAATCTTCTAAGTTAACTCCATCTTCTTGAGCTTGTTCCATATCTCTTTCCACCTCATCCATGGCAGTGGCAGCTTCATTTTGGATAATTGGTCCTCCTAGTGGATCCTGGCTCAATGAAGTAGAACTCTGACTATCTTGAGAACTGTTTCTAGCTATCTCTTCAGCAATTGTGGTTTCTTGCTCCATTTCTTCATTCAACATTTGCAGATAATTTAGAAAAATAGGACATTCTATGGTATCCTTAGTTGCATTAAAAGAGTCTTCATAACACAGAAAATCTCCAAGTAGTTCCTCTTCTGTACGCCATGGCTTAAAGAGTTGCAAAAGAGCTAAATAGTAAAATTCTCTTTTGTCTGGAACTTCACAACTCAATTTTCGATGATTAATCAAATGGCCTTTTTTCTGCTTCACTAGACATCCTTCATTGCCAATGAGTGCATATTTTCCATTATTGATATCTTCTGTGATGTTCCTCTTATAACTGTAGTTTTGAAGAACTTCATACAAACATGTGTTCTCAAGGTGAGTACTTCTATTTGGATAGTATGTATCCAACATATTTGTCTTCAAAATATCTGTACTGTTTGGTTCTTTTTCCGCCAAATATTCAATTTCTTGTACAGATTTCAAAACTCGGTTTCGTGTTGCAGCAAGACCAAGACTCACCCAAATGATTGTTCTTGATTTGGCATAGAGACTTGCTGATGATAACCGATCAGAACATTCATATGCTCCAATTTCTCGATGCGACAACATCTTCAGACTGAAACTGTATAATTTCTTGCTTAGACTCTTTTCATGTGAAATGTCCTCCCACATTTCCTTCAGTTCTGTCTTTTCTTTTTTGGTGATGTAAGATGTCACATATCGAGCCACAGCAATAGAGTTGTCAGCAACGAACTGAATATCCATGTTAGCATTCCACATGGACAAAATCACTGGGTTGTAATCGTTGATGTACTTAGATTCTTCATTTCTTTTCAAATTATATGTGTTTTTGGGAGATTTTCTCGTCACAGTATGTCGTAGAGATGACATCAAATTATTTACTCTTCCCTTAGAAATCACTGGTCGAGGAAATGCAAAACGACATTTCGTGTAGTACTTTTCCTTGTTTTTAAATTTTCGACGACAGTACTTTCCACAACGATGAGATTGAAAACGTAAAACTTGTTGCCTTAAATTGTTTTCTTCAGTAGATTTTGGAACAGCACATGTTGAATACTCTTCAATGAAACTCATCACTGTTTCATCTGAATCTGATCCAAATTTGGGTGCATCTTTAATCCACAACAACATATGTATATGAGGAGCACCTCTCGCTTGATATTCCTTCCTCCAAAAGAAATCCAAAACCTCTCCAAGAGGAGGATTTTTTTTGTTGGTAATAAAAGACATCATAGCTTCAAATCTATGATTAAAATATCTACAAACATTCACTGGATCTAAAGAACACAGTTCTCCTGGTGTTTTCAATTCTATATTTGGTATGTTTTCATTTGCCTCTCGTAGAAATTGAAGTAAATCGTCCCATGCATACTCAGCACAGCTAAGAGTGAGGAACCATGTAGGAGTTCCTAAGTTTCTTAGCATACATTTCAATTCTCCATGACGACGAAACCAATACTCGTTGGTTCCACGTTGACATGCCATGAGATTGATTAGCTGAGATTCCAAAATACTGTCTTGCAGATTAACTTTCTCCATAAAGTCCCTTGCACAAACATTCTGCAAATGAGGTCCACTTTTTAATATATGATTAACTGCATAAGAAAGCCCAGACAAATCACTTTCAAACAGTAGATGAAATAAATAAGGAATGCATTGACGAAACCTTGGATCTTCTGCATATAATCTTAGAGTCCGGTATTCAGCTGCAGGAATTTGAACTGGTCGATCATCATATCGTCCACCACAACCTGTTGGAAATAATTGTGGAAAACAACGAGCTTCCAAACTTTCTTCCCATACACTAATGGGACTTCCTTTTGCTGCTTTCATTTGAAACAAGTCAATTGCATTTCCCATTACTTCTTTGGAATGCAAAGGATGAACAGTATAATGTTCATATATTTCTTCAGTTCTAGACACATCAACTTTTTCAATTTGACCAACTGAAGAATCACTATCTTCTTCTGTAGCTGTTTCCTCTACTCCAACACTTACATTTTTGTAGTACTCATTGTTTTTAACTAAATACAACGTTGCCTTCTTGACTTTTTTAACATCCACTAAATCTTGCCAAATTTTCTTACTCTTTGTTGGAACCCCATTAACTAGAATAACTAAAGGATCTTCTTCTACTCTTTCTACACCAATTGTATTAATATTTTTCTTTACATCTAGAGGCAAATAAACAACTCTTCCCTTTAATCCTCTCAGTAAATCTGATGGAGGCAATTTCCCTGTCTTAGGCTCCATGCGTACAATAGCCTGAAAAGGATGGACACATTGAATCAAAATAGATTCATAAGTATTTAGATCCATCAATTCAGAAGGAATATCTATCAACTGAAGATTATTATAAACTGCTCTTGCAGGCATTCTATTTTCATTTAATTTTTTCAAACAATAATTGCAAATACGCTGATCCAAACTCAAATCAAAAGAATTCTCCACCAACAAATAACTTACAAAATCCTCCCATTCACTATTATTTTCCAATTCACTTTTTGCATATAAATCAACTAACCTAGTCTGAATTTTATAATGAGTCCGCCGACAACACACACAAGTTACATTAGGCCTCTCACTTGATTTCACCTTAAACTTGATAATTTCCTCATCAAACTTTTCAATACTTGAAATTTGTCCATTATCTTCTGCATTACCATCCATTACTATATCTATTTCTACACTGTCCTCTTTGTTCCCAAAATAACAAAACTCAATTTCTTCACAAATAGTCTTCACATCCACTTCAGATCCATGCAAAAGAGCACTATTTAACTGTTTAAGCTTAAGTGCAGGACTTTTTGCATAATACAACTTCCTCACTAATTTCCTTACGTTATTATGATGCACGGCTAACATCCTAAAATGATGAAAAACACTCCGACAAACTTTTCTAGAAAGACATGCTAGTGAATGCCCTTGCAAACCTGTGCTTTCTCTCACTCTGCAAGGATCTAACTCTTGCAGGATCTTCATTTTTTGTTTGAGACTTTTTTTACTATATGTACGTAAGAAATTTCGGAGCAAATCAATTGATTCCTGTCGCACACTACAAATACTACTGCATTTCCATGTGTACACTGGACCCTTAGTACGTCTCCCTAAAACTTCATCAGCTAACACCTCTTCTGCATCTCTAGATACAAGTTTCTCTTTTTCCATCACACAACTATCTTTCACCTCATATGCACGACCACTGGTGTCAACTGCATGCACCAAATCATTTTCCTGAAAGTAACTCTCCTCATTAAAAAAAGGCTCAGAACTTGAACTATGCATCCATTCACCAGAAAATACTTCACAAAAATTACTCCGATTAATAATTCTTTTCCATCTACTGTTCGATTTGAAAACATCCATTGCCTTATTAAGTATCCTAATTCTATTGATTATTAAAATAAATAATTTTTTCTTAACTTCAAAAGCCTGATCAACAATCTTTTCTACACTTTTCTTTTTCTTGTAAAAAGCAGCTTTTAGTTTACTTTTCTTATCATTTTTTAGCAAATTTAAAACTACCCTATTGCGAAACATTCGCCTACGAATGTCCCTAAAAACATTTACCCTTCTATTGCTAACCATTCTCTTCTCTCCTGGTCCAATGGAAACATTTTTTGTGGGCTTCTCTTTCCTTTTTACATTTGTTGACTTTTTCTGTATATTCACATTAGCAATTTCATTTTTTTTCCTACGACATATGTTGCGAAGAAAGGACTTAATTGGCTTACCAGAAGCTTTTCTGGTGTTTTTTGAAGTACTTGTTGAAGAGGATTCCATAAAGTCTGTTGTTGATGTTCTCCTTTTCCGTATGGTATTTTTGATATTTCTTTGCCTTGATGGCATTTTTGCTTCCTTTTCAGAAGTTGATTTGAATCTGTTGTTCTGTTAAAAAAACACATTAAAGACCACTATTAGCAAACAACAAAGTAATGTTAAAAAGCAAACAATATAAACAATAAATTGCAACATATTTAAGTTTATACAATAGCAACTCATGGCTTTATTTTTAAAGGCCTTGCGCCACCAGTGCGTCACTTATTACCCATGTTTAAAGTGATGCATCAGCTGCACATGGCATTCATAAATAAGGGCCAAATGCAAATACCAATCAATTGCACCCAAAAATCGATTTTTGAATAACATGTAAGAAACACTGCGCAGAACCTATGTACAACCACTCAATATCATCAAACAAAGTCAGGGCCTTATTTATGAAAGCCTTGCGCCACCAGTGAGTCACTTATTACCCATGTTTAAAGTCATGCATCAGCTGCAGATGGCAATCATAAAAAAGGGCCAAATGCATATACCAATCAATTGCACCCAAAAATCGATTTTTGAATAACATGTAAGAAACACTGCACAGAACCTATGTACAACCACTCAATATCATCAAACAAAGTCAGGGTCTGATTTATAAAGGCCATGCGCCACCAGTGCATCACTTATTACCCATGTTTAAAGTGATGCATCAGCTGCACATGGCATTCATAAATAATGGCCAAATGCATATACCAATCAATTGCACCCAAAAATCGATTTTTGAATAACATATAAGAAACACTGCGCAGAACCTAAGTACAACCACTCAATATCATCAAACAAAGTCAGGGTCTGATTTATAAAGGCCTTGCGCCACCAGTGCATCACTTATTACCCATGTTTAAACTGATGCATCAGCTGCACATGGCATTCATAAATAAGGGCCAAATGCATATGCCAATCAATTGCACCAAAAAATCGATTTTTGAATAACATGTAAGAAACACTGCGCAGAACCTATGTACAACCACTCAATATCATCAAACAAAGTCAGGGTCTGATTTATAAAGGCCTTGCGCCACCAGTGCATCACTTATTACCCATGTTTAAAGTGATGCATCAGCTGCACATGGCATTCATAAATAAGGGCCAAATGCATATACCAATCAATTGCACCCAAAAATCGATTTTTGAATAACATATAAGAAACACTGCGCAGAACCTAAGTACAACCACTCAATATCATCAAACAAAGTCAGGGTCTGATTTATAAAGGCCTTGCGCCACCAGTGCATCACTTATTACCCATGTTTAAAGTGATGCATCAGCTGCACATGGCATTCATAAATAAGGGCCAAATGCATATACCAATCAATTGCACCCAAAAATCGATTTTTGAATAACATATAAGAAACACTGCGCAGAACCTAAGTACAACCACTCAATATCATCAAACAAAGTCAGGGTCTGATTTATAAAGGCCTTGCGCCACCAGTGCATCACTTATTACCCATGTTTAAACTGATGCATCAGCTGCACATGGCATTCATAAATAAGGGCCAAATGCATATACCAATCAATTGCACCAAAAAATCGATTTTTGAATAACATGTAAGAAACACTGGGCAGAACCTATGTACAACCACTCAATATCATCAAACAAAGTCAGGGTCTGATTTATAAAGGCCTTGCACCACCAGTGCATCACTTATTACCCATGTTTAAAGTGATGCATCAGCTACACATGGCATTCATAAATAAGGGCCAAATGCATATACCAATCAATTGCACCCAAAAATCGATTTTTGAATAACATGTAAGAAACACTGCGCAGAACCTACGTACAACCACTCAATATCATCAAACAAAGTCAGGGTCTGATTTATAAAGGCCTTGCGCCACCAGTGCATCACTTATTACCCATGTTTAAAGTGATGCATCAGCTGCACATGGCATTCATAAATAAGGGCCAAATGCATATACCAATCAATTGCACCCAAAAATCGATTTTTGAATAACATGTAAGAAACACTGGGCAGAACCTATGTACAACCACTCAATATCATCAAACAAAGTCAGGGCCTTATTTATGAAAGCCTTGCGCCACCAGTGCGTCACTTATTACCCATGTTTAAAGTCATGCATCAGCTGCACATGGCAATCATAAAAAAGAGCCAAATGCATATACCAATCAATTGCACCCAAAAATCGATTTTTGAATAACATGTAAGAAACACTGCACAGAACCTATGTACAACCACTCAATATCATCAAACAAAGTCAGGGTCTGATTTATAAAGGCCTTGCGCCACCAGTGCATCACTTATTACCCATGTTTAAAGTGATGCATCAGCTGCACATGGCATTCATAAATAAGGGCCAAATGCATATACCAATCAATTGCACCCAAAAATCGATTTTTGAATAACATATAAGAAACACTGCGCAGAACCTAAGTACAACCACTCAATATCATCAAACAAAGTCAGGGTCTGATTTATAAAGGCCTTGCGCCACCAGTGCATCACTTATTACCCATGTTTACACTGATGCATCAGCTGCACATGGCATTCATAAATAAGGGCCAAATGCATATACCAATCAATTGCACCAAAAAATCGATTTTTGAATAACATGTAAGAAACACTTCGCAGAACCTATGTACAACCACTCAATATCATCAAACAAAGTCAGGGTCTGATTTATAAAGGCCTTGCACCACCAGTGCATCACTTATTACCCATGTTTAAACTGATGCATCAGCTGCACATGGCATTCATAAATAAGGGCCAAATGCATATACCAATCAATTGCACCCAAAAATCGATTTTTGAATAACATGTAAGAAACACTGCGCAGAACCTATGTACAACCACTCAATATCATCAAACAAAGTCAGGGTCTGATTTATAAAGGCCTTGCGCCACCAGTGCATCACTTATTACCCATGTTTAAAGTGATGCATCAGCTGCACATGGCATTCATAAATAAGGGCCAAATGCATATACCAATCAATTGCACCCAAAAATCGATTTTTGAATAACATGTAAGAAACACTGGGCAGAACCTATGTACAACCACTCAATATCATCAAACAAAGTCAGGGCCTTATTTATGAAAGCCTTGCGCCACCAGTGCGTCACTTATTACCCATGTTTAAAGTCATGCATCAGCTGCACATGGCAATCATAAAAAAGAGCCAAATGCATATACCAATCAATTGCACCCAAAAATCGATTTTTGAATAACATGTAAGAAACACTGCACAGAACCTATGTACAACCACTCAATATCATCAAACAAAGTCAGGGTCTGATTTATAAAGGCCTTGCGCCACCAGTGCATCACTTATTACCCATGTTTAAAGTGATGCATCAGCTGCACATGGCATTCATAAATAAGGGCCAAATGCATATACCAATCAATTGCACCCAAAAATCGATTTTTGAATAACATATAAGAAACACTGCGCAGAACCTAAGTACAACCACTCAATATCATCAAACAAAGTCAGGGTCTGATTTATAAAGGCCTTGCGCCACCAGTGCATCACTTATTACCCATGTTTAAACTGATGCATCAGCTGCACATGGCATTCATAAATAAGGGCCAAATGCATATACCAATCAATTGCACCAAAAAATCGATTTTTGAATAACATGTAAGAAACACTTCGCAGAACCTATGTACAACCACTCAATATCATCAAACAAAGTCAGGGTCTGATTTATAAAGGCCTTGCACCACCAGTGCATCACTTATTACCCATGTTTAAACTGATGCATCAGCTGCACATGGCATTCATAAATAAGGGCCAAATGCATATACCAATCAATTGCACCCAAAAATCGATTTTTGAATAACATGTAAGAAACACTTCGCAGAACCTATGTACAACCACTCAATATCATCAAACAAAGTCAGGGTCTGATTTATAAAGGCCTTGCGCCACCAGTGCATCACTTATTACCCATGTTTAAAGTGATGCATCAGCTGCACATGGCATTCATAAATAAGGGCCAAATGCATATACCAATCAATTGCACCCAAAAATCGATTTTTGAATAACATGTAAGAAACACTGCGCAGAACCTAAGTACAACCACTCAATATCATCAAACAAAGTCAGGGTCTGATTTATAAAGGCCTTGCGCCACCAGTGCATCACTTATTACCCATGTTTAAAGTGATGCACTAGCTGCACATGGCAATCATAAAAAAAGCCAAATAAAAATACAATTCATTTGCACCCAAAATCGATTTTTGAATAACATGTAAGAAACACTGCGCAGGACTTATATCCTAACATACAATTTCACTTCTAGAACATAACTGTCTGCTTCCAAATATTCTCCATAGAGCAAATAAATCTCTATCTAAATTAAATGAATCATTACTTACCTTTACAAATGCTTTTGGAGATTGAAAACAGTGTCAGACACACACACCAATTTTTCTTTAGCAGAGGAAAAGGTGTGCTCTCAATACACTGAAACCAAGACTGGCATAGAAAATCTCTATCTTTGTACACATATGCCTTAATTCAACCAATGAAAACTCTTCCCTCACTATTTTCAAACCAACACCCATCCCCCTCTCAAACCTTTCTATCTGTTACCATAGCAACTCCCTCCTAACTGAACTGTAAGGTTCAAAAGTTTATCTTACAATGTTGCAAATTAACTCAGCAAGGATGTTTGACCTCTCAATACAGCAGCCTATACAGGGTATTTTTGCTTTTGGTGACTTTTTTTAAACCATTCAAATTGCTTCTTTCACACAACATAACCATGCACCCTAACTTTCAGTTTTCAACTATCTGAATCCACCAATCATTGCTTGTGATTCAAGAGCAGAGAAACTCCACAATTATTTTTTTGTAAACTCCTACTGTTCCAACTGCCATTTCATTCCCACACTTCATCTGACTGGACCAGAACCTTCTCACATCATGTACTCTGTTTGGATTATTGGACATAGCTACATCCACTGGGCTCAAAGGTATGCAGCTAGCAGAAATTTTCATAACCTTGATTTATCAAATGTGGACATCAAGTGGATTGGCCACAGAGGATTAAAATGTCACCAATTGATACCATTGGTGAAAACCTTTTTGCATCTGCCAGAACCTGACCTGTTAATTGTGCACTGTGGAGGTAATGATTTGGGCACATTAACTGGAGTAGGTCTGGAAATGCTTTTAAAGGACACCTTTCATCAATTGATGATACTTTTTCCCCACACTGCCTTGGTATATTCCAATATATGCCAAAGACAGAAATGGAACTGGTCCAACCAATTTGGTCCACAATTTGAGAAAGCACGGAAACATGTAAATAAATCTGTTTCTGCTTACATGAGAGACTATGGAATGGGTTCAATATACAATAATAACTTGCGTTACAACATGCAAGACATCTACAGAGGAGATGGAGTGCACTTCTCAGATGAGGGGAATAGAATATTCCTCCTGAATTTAAGAATGTGTATTGGAACCTACTTGTAGGTACCTAAATCAACCACAGAACCCAAAAGCTCTTCTCAGAGCTACCCTACCTCTGATCATTCAAAGCGTTTATTTTTTTTCTAACTTTTTTCACTATTTTTCACCAAAGTACGCTTTCGGGTACGCTTAAGGGTGCGCGCACCGGGCGCTCCCCCCGTGGAAAATTAATTTTTTTTTTTTTTTTTTTTAACGTTTATGAGCCTCCTAAGCCCCCCTCAGAAAACCTAGAGGGTCAAGAAGTCTCTACAGTGCCCCCTTCTACCCATACCGAACATTGTTTACCCTCCATCTTGTGTCTCGATTGTACCGAAACACAAAATGGAGGACTCCCGTTACGCTGCCGGTGCGCGCACCGGAGCGCGCACCAGTAAGCGCACAATAAAAAAAGGTGGGAAAGTAATTAACGGAAAACCCAATGGAGACACTTTCATCAAATATAGAATACGCCCTACTACATAGCAGTCCCTACCATTTGCCCAAATTTGGTGAAATTCCATTGAGACATTTAGGCTACAGGCCTGTCTAAATATCCTGAGGTAAATTACATGACAAAAACACACTTGTAATGTTAGAATTTACAACCAATTAAAAAGTATCTTTCATTTTCTACGATTATTTCCTGACGTTTGATTGGTTAAGTACAAGAATATATATAAAAGAAGAGAGGGAAACACAGCCATTTTGACTACTGCTTCCAGAAGTACATTTGAAAACAAATTTCACTGACAACTTCAACTGATTTCTCTAAGGTAAGTTGTTATTATGGAAGTATATTGTACACTTTAAGTTAATTTCTGAAAAAATATTCTGTTAGTGATATGCTATCCCTCTTTAATAGTTAGAGATAGAGATAGACTTCTCTGTAATAGTTATGGATTGAGTTAGGCTTCTCTGGTATACAGTACCCTAACTCTACTAATATAGTTAATTTGTATGCAATTTTCAGAAAGAAAATGGAAGGAGAAAATCAGGCAAATGATACTTCTATCAAAGTAAAGGTGGAAAAACCAGAAGATCAAAAAAAAGAAGTTGATTTCATGGATGACTCTTTGGATGAACAGTTTATAGAATGTTTGGAAGAAATGGAATCATGTACATATAATTATGAGGAAATTCCGGACAATATTATGTTAGAAATTTTATTAAATTATGAAAAAGAATCAGAGGAATAAATTTATCTTTAATAATTTCAAATTGTTTCAGACAATATTCTTTTTTATATGTAATTCATAAAGTATTACCAAAAATGTTTAAAATATAAAGTGAGACTTATAGTATACTGTTCAACTATTTTTCTGTTACATAGTAAGTTTACTCATAGTTACTACCTTTCTCCCACTATATTATCTCATATGAATATTTTACACCTCATTTTCATAAGTGAGCAGGATAGACTACTCATGATCCCCTAGAAATTCTCAGGGAGTGCTTAAAAGATCTGTTTCTCCTTTCCAGACAGACTATGTTATGAATTCCATATACCACAAAAACATACAATAACAACATGCAAGATATCTACAGAGCAGATGGTGTACATTAAATGAAAGTCTCTGCATTGGTACCTACATGTAGGTACTTACATAAAATAAAAAAAAACAATTAATAAACATACAATTTTTTAAAGTGATTATTTTTCCATAGTACCCTCCTTGGAGCGCTTCCCGGTGCGCGCACTGGGCGCTTCCCCCGCGAAAAACGCAAAAAAAAAATTTTTTTTTGAGGCCCCGCGGGGCCCTTTAATGGCCCCCATATCAAACCTAGGGGGTCAGGGGGGGTCTACCCTGCCCCCTTATAGTCAATTCCCCCCTTTGTTTTTGCCACCTCTTATGACTAGATTTTACCGATAGACAAGATGGCGGCCGCTCCGGA
Source organism: Lissotriton vulgaris (assembly GCF_964263255.1). Classification (NCBI taxonomy): domain Eukaryota; kingdom Metazoa; phylum Chordata; class Amphibia; order Caudata; family Salamandridae; genus Lissotriton; species Lissotriton vulgaris. The sequence goes on from NC_141689.1 coordinate 55,209,978, forward strand.
CTGTTTAGAATGTTTACAGACAACTGACAGCCAATCAGCTTTCTGCGCGCAAGTCGCGTGTCGCGCCCGGTGCGCTCCCCGGTGCGCGTACCGGAGCGCGGCTACAGATATATATATTTTTTTGAACGTTAATTACTCAAAATCCACTGGAGCACATATCTTGAGACATAGCAAAGGCACATCGGGCTACCAGTCCCTACAATTTTGCCAAGTTTGGTGGAAATCCATTCAGCCGTTCGGGCTAAAAGTGAAATCGACCGCCCTATGGAAATTAACATGGGGAAAACCCGTTTTGGGACCCCCCTTTTATCTCGGCCCCCGCTTGACGAATCCCCCCCAAACTTTCAAGGAAGGACCGGAGCTCGACGAGGCCATTTTCAGGAAATTTTCAGGCAGATTCGTCAACCGGTGCCAAAGTTATTCCAAATAGAATTTTCAGATTTAACATTGAAAAAAATCCTAACTATAACTACCTACTGGCGACCGCCAGTAGGTAATATATATATATATATATATATATATTTATATATATATATATATATATATATATATGTATATATATATATATATATATACTACTATTATAAAGAGAGAACACAAACCTTTGAGCCAGGTAAACTCGAAAAGTACACCAACAATCAAAACACCCAAGACATCTTTGAAAACCTCAGGGCAAGCGGAAGGACATAGGCTATTAAAAATAAAAAATATACGTTGTTTAAAAAGTGTCGAAATAAAAATAAAGTAGTCCCTTGCAAGTAGCGCCAGCCGCGACGTCTGCGTGATGACATCATTTGCGTTTGCGCTCCCTGGCAATACTTCTGGAAATGGCGCCGAAGATCGCGACCTGCTGGGAGGACTGCCGCGGCCCTGCTTGCTGCTGGGCGAAGTGGCGGCCTGTGCGGGTGGGGCGCCACAAGAGTGGCGGCCTGTGCGGGCAGGCAACGCTGGGGCGGGCTACTAGTATATATATATATATGTATATATATGGAACAATCCTCAGCTACCTCTCGCCCAGAGCCCAAATGCAGGAGACCGCTGCGCAGGAAGAAGGAAGGAGACCTCAGGTGCAGTGAGCAATCTTTTCTTTATTGTACCTTCGAGGAAGCGGCACACAGCATGACGTTTCGGCCTACACAGAGGCCTTATATATATTCACTGAAAAAACCATAGGTTATAGACCATATATAGTTAGGGATTTGCATTTACAAAACCTTATTTTACTCGCAGAAAACCATTGAAATTCGCATATATAGTTAGTTGCGCTAACTATATATCGCGCACCCGCAATCCACTGCTGATGATGTCGCATATTACATCATTCATGACATGGTCAGTGACATCACTGATGACATCACTGATGACATCACTGATGACATCATCCAGTGGCTGTGTGTTTCTGTAAAGTTAGAATATGTCTTACATATTGAAGAATGAGTGGATGTATAATTGTCTGGATGAAGGATTTAGTAGATGCATGACTGTATGAGAGAGTGATTAAATGTGTCTCACTGAGTGCATGGGTTAGTGACTAAACTATCTTAATTTGTGCATCATTATATCTGTTGTATGTGTTGATCAGTAGCTATATGAGTAACTGTATGGGTTATTGATTGGTTGTCCAAGTATTTCTATGGGAGAGTGAGTGTGTGTGTGGGGGTGGCTGGGAGGTGTGTGACTCTGTGCATATATGTGTGAACAGTTTATTCACTAGATCTATGGGTTCAAAACTGCACGTGGAAACAGCTGTATGGGTGGTTGACTGTGTACGAGTGTATTGGTGAGTGAATGGATATCTCTGTGCTACATGTCAAAGTAAGTACATATGTAAAACACAGTACATGTGAAAGTTCACATATATAAATTACTGTGTATAAGAGCCAGTGAATGTGTGAGTGGCTGTATGGATCATTGTGAACTTGTATCAGGGATTGTATAAAAGAGTAAATATGTGTTAGTATATGTTCGAATAAGTAAGGTGTGTATAACTGTATAGTTGAGGAAATGGAGGTGTGATTGATTCTTTGCATGACTGACTAGGTGTGTGAGTAACTCCATGGATGAGTGACAGTCTGTGAGTGTCTGTTTACACTGAGTTTATCTAAGGTTATATCAGAGTCTGAAGAGGTTCATCGTATAATCACATGAATGATGTCATCAGTGATGTGATCAGTAATGTCAAATGAGATGTCATCAGTGATGTCATCAGTGATGACATCTGAGATGTCATCAGTGATGTCATCAGTGATGTCATTTGAGATGTCATCAGTGATGTCATCAGTGATGTCACTGACCATGTCATGAATGATGTAATATGTGACATCATCAGCAGTAGATTGCGGGTGCGCGATATATAGTTAGCGCAACTAACTATATATGCGAATTTCAATGGTTTTATGCGAGTAAAATAAGGTTTTGTAAATGCAAATCCCTAACTATATATGGTCTATAACCTATGGTTTTTTCAGTGAATTTCAATGGTTTTTTAATAGCAAATATCAAATGCTGTCAAATGTCAAGTACATGATAGGTAAAAACATTTTCGTGTTTATGCACGCTGATGTGCTTTGAACGCTGCCTCCCCTCCCCCCCCCCTCTTTTCTCTTAGCAGTACTCTCTCTTTGCAGATAGTGAAGGGTAGGTAACGCAGGCCTTTGCCCCCGTTGTAATCCGTCGTGCCTGCTTCTCTCTCTATTTGATTGATTGCTATCCAAGCATTTACTGTTTTAGAATTTGTTCTCTTTGGTTCATTCTGTATTTAAAAACAAGCAAAGAGTCGCAATACTCTGTTTAGTCTTTGCAGATAGTGAAAAATAGTTTAAAAAAAGAAAAGGAATCGAGCAAAATCAGTAGGCCACTAATGGGATCCGTTTTTGACCTCGCTAAAATAGAAACATTAAGAACAACCCCTCATGAGAAATACGAAACTAGTAAGATGAACTTAGCTCCACACCATGATGGCTGCAAGACAGCTCGACTCTGCCGCCCACCCCACCCCACCCAAAATAACGACAAACCCTATGCCAATATTATAAATATATACAACACACCAGCAAAGTAACAGGGTAAAACATTTTATTAAATAACTATTTACATAACTATTTTATACTTTTTGTTGCCCGATCCGGCTAGCTCAATCGATCGAGCATGAAACTCATGCACTCTGATAGCAAGCGTTGCTGCTGATGCTATGCAGACCAAAACTGGTTTTCAGTTTGTACATTCTTCTAGATTTTTCCATCCAAGGCTGGTTGAGAGTTTGTAGAACGATGGCTTCAGATTTTCAACATACGGTGTGGTGGCGCGGACTGGGAGGGGGCGCTTGGCTCCTGCCCCCTCCCCAAGTAAGATTTTCATACGTGAGTGTACGTTCATGGTTTTGGTCCCTGAGTTGCTTCGATGTCACTGACATGCTCAAATGGCATAAGTCCTGGATGTTGGGTGCCATAGTTCAGAGTTCTGAGCAGCGCTTGTAACACTGTCTGAAGCTTATTTGCACCTACTGCAGCTTCACTATTCTCAAAGTAAGTGAGGGCCGTTTGTGGACCTGACTGCATTGTTAAACAATGTGATGCGGTGCCTCCCTGAACCGCTTGACGGAGGCCCCCGAGGGGCGGTGAGATGGCACTTAGCTCCTGCCCCCTCCCCAAGTCGTGTTGCCCTGGTGTGGCCTGAGATCGCCCCCGACATAGGCGGCCGGCTCCCGGGGTCCGGCAGAACTTTTTGCCTTTTGATGACTCTTCCATTCTGGACCTTGTCCCACAATCCGTTTGACCTGAAGACAAGCTGTAGTGGGGCGCCCCTTTACCGTTTCAGTTGCCATTCCGCCCGCTTTTGCTACACTGTGCCTCTTCCGCCATTCAGCTGTTTACCGCCCGCTCTTGCGACTACAGCGTCTCGCTCACCATGTAGTTGAGTTGCTCCCGCTCTTGCGATGCAACGATAGGCGGCTGCCACAGGACTCTCAAAATGGCGGCCGGCTCTTCAGATTTGGGCGTGGTCCACTAAAATGGCTCTGGGACACCTTGGAACTCGGACGCTTGCCTGATAGGGCTTGGGTCCCATTCTCGAAAGCGTCCCCTCAGCCTTGAAGATTCTACAAAAGTCTTGGGGGCCCCCGACTCCCGCAGGCTTCGGGTGGGGAGTGGCTGCCATGATTGCTCGTGGAATGGCCACGACTGAGCTACGAGATGGTGGTGCTCTCATGCGGACGCCAGCTTCAGTCTGAAACATCCAGAAACACTGTAGACTACCAATTCGATCAGTTCCGGTAGCGCCCCAACATGACCCGGTAGAGAAGAACTTGCCCTCCCCTCTTTGACTGATGGTTCTTGTTGCCTGTCCCTTCTGTTGTCATTTAACAGAACTTTTTAGACTGCTGAAAGGGGTTGTGTTCCGAACGCTGGTTGGTGGAGACATTTTGACTATATTCTGGACCTACGTTGTCGCGTAATGCGTTATATGACACGCCGCGTTAGCGCACCCGGAACTGCTCCGGTGCGTGAAGCGCAGCTTTCCGGAAGCGATCCGGGGCGCGGCGCGCAGCGCGTAACGTAAGCATAACAGGTCATGTGACTTGTTAATAAAACTTTTCATTGGTTCATTTTACTTTTGTTATTTTAATGATGAAAGGCTTGGTCATATAACCTAAAAATTACGCTTTTTATTGGTTTCGAACATTATTTTTTCTTAAACATATATGTTATAATGTTCCAGGCTAATGTACTTTCCCGGAAAATTTACAACTGTCCTGCAAGTAAAATATATTCCTTTTTCGATAAAAAGGGCGTTTCTTCGTCCCATGACGGAGCCGTTGAGTAAAAGAGGCTCGGCCTGCTGTCTTAGTCGCTGATACGCCTGATTATCAGATTGTTATCGATCACTTTATGTTGCAGGAGTGGAAAACACAACTGCCCTTGACCATTTATCTTTACTGCGTTCCTGCGTATTATACCTTTTATCCGTCATGTAATTGGACTGCTTTATTTCACTTGCCTTTTACTGATTCGAAAACAGTGACTAAAATTAAAAACTTTACCAATGTAAATACTACTACCATGTTTTGTTTTAAAAACCTTTATTGTGAAAATGTCAGTATACAAATAAGGGCCTATAACCATGTGGGCCGGCCACGGAGCAAACTGGAATCGTATATGATGAGGAGACATTTACATTGTAGAGGAACGTAACAAGCGGGCCATTAGGTTGCAAGAACTAAGGTGTCTAACAGTTGCGGAATCGGTGGATGTACATTTTGTAATTAAAATACGACAGGGCCACTTTCAATAAAATTATCTAGATATACATTTGTGGGCAAGTACCATGGGTGACGTTAATTCGAACTTTCATTAGTACAGTAATCAATAACACATCAGAACTTAATATCAATAGGGATGTCGAAATATTCAATCAATTCTCGTCCCCGCCCGCCATGTGCTTCAAAACTGCATTCGTATCTCGTGATATCAAGGTTGTTCAACCAGTACACAACAAGGAGTTACGAGTCCCATTTATACCGGCGCCATTTTGGGCGAGGCCGGGCAGGTCCAGGATATAGTCAAAATGTCTCCACCAACCAGCTGCCGGACCAGAACCCCTTTCGGCCCTTTATGCTACAAGATGGTGTCTTCCATTCAGAAAATATTGTTGGCAGCATTTTGAAAGGAAAGATAAACAGCCGTTCTCCTAGTGAGTCTCACATTGTTACATTTAGGAAGAATGTTGAAGAGTAGTATGTTGAAAATCTGAATCCATTGTTCTACAAACTCTTAACCAGCCTTGGATGGAAAAAAAAATCCCAAAGAATGTACAAACTGAAAACCAATTTTTGTCTGTATAGCATCAACAGCAACGCTTGACTCAGCTTTGTGTGAAGCCGCCATTTTGATTCAATCAATAGCGTCCCCCTGCACACATTCAGGGACCTGGTCGTGTCTTCAGGTCAAACGGATTGTGGGACAAGATGCAGAAAGGAAAAGGAAAAAAGTTCCGCCAGACCCCGGGAGCCGGCCGCCTATGTCATGGGCGATCTTTGGCCACACCAGGGCGATAGTGAGGCTGCAGCAGGTGCAAATAAGCTTCAGACAGTGTTACAAGTACTGCTCAGAACTCTCAACTATGACACCACCTCGGTGCCATCCGGATCTTGGCGCCTTATGCTGGTTCCGGCCTATTCGCACATCGGTCTGCTACTGACACCACCTCACAGGCCAACGGGGCACCCCACGCCGACTTTCGGCGCAGCATTGTAGGATGGCCACACCAGAGCAGCAACTTGCTAAACACCACCTCGGTGCCATCCAGATCTCGGCGCGTTGTGCTGCCTTCGGCCTACTGTAGCCGCAAGTGCGGACGCAACTCAACTGGATAGCGAGTGAAACACCAAGGGGCGCCCCACTGCAGCCGAGGAGCCTCCATCTTGGGGGCGACGCACAGCATCACATTGTTTTCCAATGCAGTCAGATCCTCAAACAGCCCCCACTGACTGACGCGACCTCACAGGCCAACGGGGCGCCCCACGCCGACTTTCGGCGCAGCATTGTAGGATAGCCATACCAGTGCAGCAACTTGCTGGACACCACCTCGGTGCCATCCGGATCTCGGCGCGTTGTGCTGCCTTCGGCCTATTCGCACATCGGTCCGCTACTGACGCCGCCTCACGTGCCAACGGATTTTCTACGCTTTTTATAGCCCTATGCCGCATAACAGGTCATGTGACTTGTTTATAAAACTTTTCATTGGTTCATTTTACTTTTGGTTTCCTAATGATGGAAGGCTTGGTCATATGACCTAAAAATAACACTTTTCATTGGTTTAGAACATTTTTTTTTTCCCAAACGATGAAAGCCCCACCTTGTTTCTGGATGTTTCAGACTGAAGCCGGCGTCGGCATGAAAGCACCACCATCTCATGGCTCCGTCGTGGTCATTCCGCAAGCAATCATGGCAGCCGCTCCCCACCGGAAGCCTGCAGGAGTCGAAGGCCCCCAAGACTTTTGTAGAATCTTCACGGCTGAGGGGACGCTTTCGAGAATGGGGTCCAAGACCTAGCAGACAAGCGTCCGAGTTCCAAGGTGTCCCAGGGCCATTTTAGTGGACCAGGCCCAAAAAGGAAAGAGCCTGCCGCCATTTTGAGAGTCCTGTGGCAGCTGCCTATCGCTGAACCGCAAGAGTAGGCACAACTCAGCTGAATGGCGGATTTTGGCACAGTGTACCAAAAGCGGGCAGAATGGCAACTGAAACGGTAAAGGGGCGCCCCACTACAGCACACGAGCCGCCACCTGGGGAGGCCCGTTCACGCCGCCTCCCCCCCCCTCCCCCGGGGCGCCCCATGCCGTTTTTCGGAGCAGCATTATAGGATACAAAAACCAGTGCGGCAGTTTACTGGACATCACCTGGGTGCCATCCACATCTCAGCGCGTTCTGCTGCCTTGGAACTATTCGCACAACAGACCGCTACTGACAAGGCCTCCCCAGGGACGCCCCACGCTATTTTTCGGAGCTGCATTGTAGAATACCAAAAACCAGTGCGGCACCCAGGTGACATCACCTGGGTGCCGTCCAGAACTCAGCTCGTTGTGCTGCCTTGGGACTATTCGCACAAAACACAGATACTGACCATTGTTGCTTCTTTTTACAAAAAAATGTTTAAATGTGTTTACTGTTTTTGTTGCGTTGTATATATTTATAAGTTATTAAAGTTTTATAATCCTACTACTTTGCTGGAGTGCTATATATTATTAATGTGACACATAATTGTAAAAACTTTGATGTACAAAGAGGCATCCCTGGAATCTTCCGCTTCAGGCTCGGTCCCACACACCCTCACAGTGAGAATCCCCTCCCCAAGCACAATACAGGATGGTTATCAGATAGTAGGAACCCGTATGGTGTGACGGATCTCATGGGGTGGGGACCTTCATCTACTGTAACTCCTTTGAAGAGGGGTGATTCTCATACATGCCAACATTTCAGAAGAGCAAAGTGGGAGATTTAAAAAAAAAAATCGGGAGAATGGGGCCTTGAATCGGGTTATTGTCATGTGTGGGCTTTGGAAGTGTGCTGCTGCAGGATCGGACATTTCAAACTCAAATGCACGTTCTTTTTCTTACCTTTCCGAAGCATGGAGCGCAATAGCAGGCAGAGAAAGGGTGATGCAAGTGTTGAACACTGCCTGGCCTGGCAAGTTGCTGGCAGTGCCCCCCCCCCGCCCCCGCCCGCTCCTGAAACAGGGCACACACACTGCCGCCCCGAGTACTTCACAGATCTTTAAAAGACCATGCGCTTGATAATGAGGCTTAAATGGTTTATCACCCCTTCTAGAGCCCCTGCATCGGCCCTCTGACGTTTCCTGGAAGAATTTGCACGTTACACGATACCAAGCCCTGTCAGCTGAAACCCCAGAGGAATTGGGTTATTGCTTGCAGGAATCGGGAGGCGGGAGACTAGCACTGAAATCGGTAGTCTCACGCCTGAATCGGAAGGGTTGGCATGTCTGGATTCTCTACAGCTGGGGCCATAAACTACATCCGCAGGGCTAGGTGATAGCCTGGGACCGGCCTGGACAAACGGACACAGAGGAAGAGGAGTGTCAGAGGGTGCGTTAGTGAATAGGGTGAAAGGAAGGTGTCGGGCGGGCACGGGGTGTGATTCTCAGGGAAGAGCAGCGCAGATGGGGGGAGGTTTATGGCCCATGCATGAGCGAGAGAGCGGGGGTGACCAGTGCATGGGGGAGATGCTTGTGAGGGTTAGGAGCCCTGCTGAGAATCGACGGCGTGCAGAGAGTGGGTCTGGTCAAGGCATCTAAAATGGCTGCCGTGCATGACAAAATTGTGGCATTGGAAAAAAGGCAAGATGGCGCAGACAATGTTTATCAATAAGGATTAATTTATAACAAAATATTTTATCGCAGTGACGTATCTGTAACTCCTTGCGACATGATTCGTCATACATTAAATATGACACATCTGGAATGTCGTAAGGAGTGCGCACAGAAAAGTGACGCATCGCACCAGCGGTGTTAAAAAATGCGACTCGTTGCGCTATATTTAAAAAGTGACGCATCTAGGTAGATGGGTCACTTTTTAAAATCCTGCGCCACATTATATCTGCGTCAGGTATAATGTATGCAGAGGGGGTGTTCCCCCGCAAAAAGCTTTGTAATAGTGATGCAGTGAAATCTATGAGATTTCACTGCGTCACTTTTAGGATGCTGTTGCGTCAAAATCTTGCGCCTGCTTCACAGCAGGTGTAAGACTGACGCAAGACCTTTCACATGGTGCTTTTCCCATGTGAAAGGACGCATTACTGGAGTTGCGTTACTTTTGTGACGCACTCCAGCAATGCGTTACTTTTGTGTTTACAGATACGTCAGAAATACTGACATATCTGTAACTCCTTGCGAATTTATTAGTCATAAATTAAATATGACATATCTGGAATGTCATAAGGAGCGCGCCCAGAAAAGTAACGCATTGCTGTTTTCACGTAGCGATGCGTCACTTTTCAGAAATGAGGCCTCCAGTTTATTCACTGTGTCACCTCTACAACCCTTTCTTGCGTCAATACGTCCCTTTTGCATACATTACACCTGACGTGGGAATAATGTGGCACAGGGGTTTACAAAGTGATGTATTTACCAAGAAACACCACTTTGTAAATATGAATAAATATGGTGCATTTTTTATTGGAATGTTGTGTCACAAAAAGTGATGCTTTGGTGTCATGAGTGATGTAACTGACCATGTCATGAGTAATGTAATATGTGATGTCATCAGCAGTGCATTACACGCGCAAGTTATAGTGAGTCCAACTAACTATATACGTGGGAATTTCAATGGTTTTATGTCAGTAAAATTTCCAGCTAACTATAACTGGTATCAAACCTATGGTTTTTTCAGTGAATATATATATATATATATTACTTACTGGCGGTCGCCAGTAGGTATATATAGTTGTGACCTAGTTTCCATAGGAAATCCGCAACATTCTATTGGGAATAGCTTTGCGCAGGTTGTTGAATCTTTGCGAATTTCTCAAAGAAGATGGCCCGTTCCGCGCCACTTCTTCCCTGAAAGTCTCGTCACCCCCTAAGAAAGAAAATAAAAAGTGCCAGAAATACATGCGCGCCTACAGGTTTCCTTTGTGACAGGCCCAGACGAAGAGATTTGAATACCTTGAAACGCGTCGGCAAACAATATTTTATGCAAAGCAGTAGAGCAGTGTGTAATGAAAGGCCGGATGGCAGAGCGTTGTCATGTGCTCTCCCGAATGCTACAGGGCAATCTTGTTGGACTATACTAGTACACGACAGCCTGGCCGTGGGGAAGAGGCACCATTGCTGGCTGGAGGCAAAAAAGATCACCTGCTGGTTGGAGCTGTGTTCTCTCAACTAGTGAAGGATTATGCAGCACAGCACTCGTATGTGAAATTGCTCTTTCTGCCAAGATAACCTACTAAAGGACAGACATTTGTCATATTTTCAAAGGAAAATCTGAACTTACTTAAAGATGTAATTTTTTTGCAATGCGCGCATATTGGACTCTATGTCCCAGGAGGCTTTAGGGTGAATTCTGCACTCAGCATACGCCCTAAGAAAGAAAATAAAAAGTGCCGGAAACACATGCACGCCTACAGGTTTCCTACATGAGCTGGGCCTAGCACAGATGAGCGGAGGGCCATAGCAGAGAGACCATTACTGTTGGAGAGTGGCTACATCGGGCCATATCTGGACCGATGACACAAGCCACTGGGTCCCCCGGCCAAACAGTGGGGATCCCAGAGACTGTAGCAGACCGGTGGAACACGGGTGCACCAGCTGGCCTTAGTGAAAGTGACCCACATTGATGGGCTGCCACGATGACCGGATCAGAATGCCTGAGTGAAGGAGGCTGGCTCCATTGGAGCGGTAAGGATCAGATTGAAATGCAGCCGGGGGACCTGCTATGAACACATGTTAAGCGCAGATCTTGGACGCTACCCAGGGGCTCAACTCCCCGAGAAATCACATAAGGTGAGCTTCAGGGATAGCCCAACTGCACAACACAAGACCCTGCAGTGAGGGATACCTGAGGCCTGCAGTACATAAGCACAAAGCCATAGTATTTGTGCCCGGGGCTAGTCGCATTTCCGGGGTTCCCAGTCAGCAGCTTTCATACAAGGCCACATCTCAAGATAACACACTGCCCAAGCTAACAAGGAGCCCCGGAGAAACTGAGGGGCATATTATCAACAAATAGCGATATGTATCGCTAAATGAGCTTAGCGACTATTTTTTTATCGCCGCATTTTATCGCAGGGATAACATGCTATTAGCAATGTTTATCTCTAAATCGATAACATTTCCGGCGATAGTGTCGAAATGCGTGAATATCGCTGGGAATACAGAGATATTCACGCATTAACGCCAATAGGGGCTTAGCCTGAATATCCACCTCCCATTGGATATACAGGCTGAGAACTGCTCTGAGCAGGCGTTAGGTTTTGGAGATATTCGCGCTTCGCGCAAATATTTCCTTCGCTACGCCTGCGTTGATAATAGGCGATAGCGATGTTAGCGACTGCTTTCAGTCGCTAACAAGTTGGGTACGCCCACTTTGCATGTCATTAACGATAAATATCGCTGACATGCAAAGCGGGCCCTAAACCTCTCGCGATCACCTACAAGCTGTCGCTAACTGATGTTAGCGACAGCTTGCTAATAGGGCGATTAAATTATTGCCACTTTGCAGCCGAAAATGGCCACAAAATTTCACCTGGCTTTGTAATATGCCCCTGGGTCCCCTAATCACAGCCAAGAGACCCATAGGGTTGAAGCAGGCCACATAACAGCCACAGGGATTCCCAATCAACCTGCTTATCAAGCATTTGGGGATAGCAGTATCGTGTTTGGGGAACAAAGTGCAGCCCAAATTGCCGGACAACACTCTCAGCTGTAAAGAGAGTGGCCTAGGGAGAAGATCCCGACTTGGGGTGAGACATTATGGCTTTGGCAAGGAAAAAGAAGGGGACCACAATAAAAGACATGTTGCTTAAACACCCATGCTCCCAGGACAGAGACCCCCAGGTGACCCCAAGTAAAGCATCGCCACCAGCGGCAGAAGATATGGATACCCTGGTTACCGTCCCATACCTAGAAACTCCGTTCTCAGAGATTAGAGATGACCTCCAAGTGTTAAAGCAAGATTTGGCCAATGAATTGCAGTCCATACTAAAGAGGTAACAGATATTGGGGACTGAGTAGATGCCATCGAGGGGCGGGAGAGCTCCAAAGATGAGATCGAACAGCTCCAACAAGGAATTATTGGCCTATGAGACCAACACCTAGATCTACAAGCGCACATGGAGGATTTGGAAAATTGTTCTAGATGGAATTTTATCTGCATACGAGGATCCCAAAGAGAGCCGGAGAACGGAGACATTGAAATTGATGCTAAGGAGCATTTCGCCTAGGTACTGGGAAACAACCCTGCAGCAAACATTCGCTTAGATAGAACACATAGAGTTGGCCGCTGGGGCCCAGGCACTACGAGGTCTTTATATCTATTTACATGTGTCCACACTGTTTCTCTAAATGAATGCATCCTTAAAAAAGGAAGAGATATGTTGACAATATGATTCAAAGACCAGATTCTCCACTAATATCAGGATTTCACAGCCTCAGCTCTACAAAAGCGAAAGGAGTTCCGTCCAGTCACGACTTTCCTGAGTTCACAGAATGTGGCCTATTCATGGGGCCACCCATTCCGCTTAATCTTTTGCTGGCAGGACCAACTCCAACAGATATGCTCTCTTATGGAAGCTTGTGCACCGCTAAAACTGAACATAGCTGTGGACTCTCATCAAGAAGAGATGACAACAAGATGGAAAGACAACAGCCAATGGCATTGGAGAATAGTTCTACCGTAATTAAGGGGATCTAGCCCCTACCAAGCAACAATGACGCAGGGGGCGGAAAGTTTTGTTGGAAAAATTGGCGGAGGATGCTACCTCTGGTGAACCTGGTTGACATGACTGGGTTTGAGGGTATAGCTGGACGGTGGGGGGATAGAGGAGTGAGGGGACGGCAAGAAAGTTAGCAGGTAGGGCCACATACCCGTACAGAGACATACCCTCCGGCGGAGAGACACACTTTCTAGTTTCCCTCTTCCATCCTGGGACAATAGTTCTTTGCTGTTTTTGGTTTAGTTTGGGAGTTAGAACTGGGTGCTCATGGGACAAAAGTATTAGAGAGGCCAACTTATCAGAGAAGTAGGGGGCCAGTACAAAAGAGGAAGTCAAGAGAGGGTTATAGAACTGGTACAAAGGTAAGAGGAGGGAATGGAGATACACTGATGTCGCACACACAGAATAGCCTAAGAATACTGACCCTTAAGGTCAAGGGCCTAGATAACCCCACAAAGAGATAGGTGACCCTTGCATATCTAGAACAGTCGGGTGTTGAGATTTGCCTCCTACAAGAAACACACCTCCTATGCAAAGATTGGTCCAGGATGAGATCCCAAGCCTTCCCACAGCAGTTTTACTCCTCCTTGCCACATAAGAGGGCCAGTGTAGTGATTCTGTTTTCACGCTCCTTCAAGTGGAAGGTTAGATTAAAAGTGGCTGAGATTGGGAGAAGGCTTCTGGGATATAGAATTCACTGGGGTCATCAATCGTTCGTTCTAGGGTCAATATATGTTCCAAATGAGGGCCAAGATTTGGAGCAAGTATTGCTGCTACCTTTTGTTGTGTACTCCGAGTGTGTTACACTCCTTAGTTTTTAATGGGACTCGCTTGGTCCCTGGTGGCCATTTTGGTTCGGCCACTCGCTGCTTGCGATCAGCGATCCAGTTGCTGCACACCGTTTGGCCATAATCCCTACTTAATGGCCATGGATCAGACGCGCAGCAGACACGTGCAGCGGGCGCGAGGCAAGCATGTCTGCGCCCGTCCGTGCCCAACTGGGACCAGGGGCCACAACCCCTGCTCAAATCTAGGAAAGTCAGATTAATTACTACTCTAAATAACTTTTAGAGCTCCGCAGCTGTCAACGTGATGATTGTGTGCAAATGCGCCCTGCTAGTACTGAGACTATGCTGCATAGTTGCAAGAAGTGTGGCTGGAGACTGGACCTTCAGTCCCATAAAACTCAAAATGCTCTTGATAATCCCTTGTTTCACAATAAAGCACAGCACTTTAGAAGCCCCCATATTACTGGATCATATCTTAAGTTTTTTAACACCTACTGTCTCTTGCTTCCTAAACATAGAGCTGACATATTTGATCTTTTGACCAGTACGTGCCCGGACGCCATTTTCTTAACTGAGACCTGACTTCACAGGAGCTCTGGCCCTGATGTAGTGGCTGCTTTGCCAGCTGATTACTCCATTGTAAGAAGTGACCGTGAAGACAGAATGGGTGTCTGTCTTGCAATTATTTGTAAAAATCGATACACATGTAGACCTGTTAAACTAACCCTCAAAGGGAGGCAAGGCTTTTCTTTTCCAACTATCCCTGGCCCCCCACTACACCCTCTCAGGAATGCTACTCTACCCCCCCCCCCCCGGGTCAGCTGGCCCCTTGGCTGCTTCTATTCCTGACCTGATCACCCCTCACTTGCTCGGAGCAGCTAATTTCACGATTCTACTTGCTCTGTCAGCACCACCCTAACTACTGATTTGGCAGCCATGAATATTTTGCTTCAAAATAATGGCCTCACCCATGTGTCAGGTCATTTATTGGATCCTATTTTTTCGACCATTCTAAATGTTTGCTGTTCTCCTGCTCTCCCTGTCCTTTGGTCAGATCACTTTTTGGTTGGCTTTAGGGTCATGTTAGACTTGAACAATTCATTTGCTCCTGTTTTAGGCAATACTTTTAACTCTAGAAACTGGTGGAAACTAGATATGAAACTTTTCAATACTTTTTAACTAACAATATCCCTACCATCAACAAGGTTTCCATGACAGACCTGGAGACGAATAATAAGTTGATCTCTAACTCTCTTGATACTTGCATCCCCCTTTCACTCAGAAGGTGAAAAATCACTGCCCTCCTGCCCTTTGGTTTTCACAAAACCTAAAAAGAGAAAAAAGCAAATGTAAAGTGTTGGAAATGTGCTGGAGGAAGGACTATTCATCAGGACTATTCATCTGAGTCAAAAATTGCTTATAAACAAGCAACTAGAGAATATCATTCTCTTTGTAATACTGCCCGGCCAGATAATGTGAGTTCCACTATCACTAATGCCCAAAGCTGTCCTAAAACTCTTTTTAAATTGGCGAAGGAACTTTCCTGAGCAGTAAATCAAGCTCCCCCTCCGGTTCTCACAGAATCGCAATGTGAGGATCTTGCACTGTTTTTTAAAAATAAAGTAGAGAAAATTGACTCTGCATTAAACACCACAAACACTACTACCACAGAGCTATTTTCAGCTGTTTCCCCACCATCTAAAAATGACTTTCAGCTGGAGATTAAACAGGAGACTTGCTTGAGTAAATTAGAGCATTGGCTTCCGCTCTATATTATTTCTTTTAGTCAGATTTAAGGGAGCCTGAAATCTGGTTCTTCTTTAGACCCGCTAGACCCGCTTCCTGTCACCGTGTTACAGAAAATTGAGTTACCTGCCATGAGGTTGATCATGGAGTTACTGAATGCATCTTTGCAGGAAGCCGTGATTCCACCTGAGTGGAAACATGCTATGATTCTTCCGCTTTTAAAGAAAGCAAATGCTGATCCGACATAGCCATCTAACTTCTGCCCCATTTCCTTGCTTCCCAATTTTTTCTAAAAGTTTGAAAAACATGTGAACTGGCATTTAACTCAGTACGTTGGGTCCCACGGGCTCTTAGATTCCTCTCAATCAGGCTTTCAGGAAGGCTTTCCAATGGAAACCACACTTGTGGGAGTCACTGAGTTGTTGTGCAGTTGTTTAGATGCAGGTGACACTGTGGCACTCATACTATTAGACTTGAGAGCCGCCTTTGACACAGTATCTCACACTGTGCTATTGCAAGCTTTACGATCCATTGACGTGGTTAGGCCTGCTTGAAAAGGCTGGTGGATTTTTTGAGGATTGTATGTATCAGGTCTTCTCCTCAGCTGCAGCTTCCAAAACCCACATATCCCCCTAGGGGGAATTGTTGTATATGAATCTAGGACCCTAGTGTAATTTTCCCGATTCATGCCCATATATAGGTATAAATCACCATATCCTTATATAGGCATAGAAATCATAACCATATTTAGACTTAGCTTATGCAACCCTAATACGGCACGGCTACTTCCACTAGTTCCGAGAATCCACAACGATTTCTTGGAAAAACCCGCCTTCAGCAGTCAGGGACTTCCCCTTGCTTGAATATTGATTTATCCAAGAACTCAGGGAGTTTTCAAAGAACTAAGTCTTTGATGACGTTATTATGTCCAACCATACGTCAAACTCGGCACCTTCAAGGTATAAATATGCCCACATTTGCCCAGGCAAAAAAACTGTGGTTTGGAGCAGTTTGACTATCTACTTTCCCGACGTGCCCTGCAGCAGCAAGTAGCGAAGGAAGCCGACCCTCCAGCTGACGCACTGAGAGATGCTGTCTTTTCTCCTGCCGAGAAAACCAGCTCCAGTGTTTCCAGCCTACCCTTCCTTCATTCTAAACCAAGGTACGTAGTTGATTAGACCCTTAGAGAATTCTTGAAATATATTCTTGGCAAAAGAATACTAAACTTAAGCTACACCTCACTTACTTCTTCCCTCGTACTAGACCAAGATTAGGTACACCGGCAAGGCATATTTTAGAAGCACCAGTTGAGTACTTTTAGTCATTATTTATTAATGTATGTATTATATATTATTTTATATGGCTTAGACACCATACCATGCTTTTACAGTATTATTTAATAATACTCTTCGTACTATATGGACTGTACTTTATAACCAGTATTACTATTGAGCAGTACATTTCTTATGCTTGAGAAAGAAGACTGTTCAATAAATATGTTTTATTTAAAACGCCCGTCTCTCTATTTTCTCAGCACCTTTGGTGAAACGAAGCATGCACGATTGACTGAGTAAAAAAGCTATCTATTGTTTTCGCGACTCTAGAGACTGATTTCTTATTCTTGGGAAACAAAGTTGTCATGTTTATGCGGTTGTCAGAAACTAATCCCTTCTTGTGTATTCGAGAAAGTTTCTAGTGACCTCTGAGCTAGCTGGCACTCACAATTAAGTTTAATATGTTCGATAGAGACCTAGTCGACTTAAGTCCTAATTCAAATCTATAGTATATGTTATTCCAATGCGCAGAGCCTATTGGGAATATAGGAACTACACTACATGGTGCCCAACATTTGGAAAGGCGATTATTTAACACTAGATACTAGAATAACTCAGTCGTGCTTTTCACACAGACCCCTTTTTCCCCGTTAAAATCTCCAATAGTCTGGAGTGGGTAAAAGGATAATATCCGCCAAAACTGAGTAGGACGAAAAATCCTATGTATTAATTTTTGGTTTGTTCAACGTTGAAGGATACAATGTTCAAAAAATTGTGCACCTAATCTTTGTTTCCTTGAAAACTTGCTCTGCACACTTTCGGTCAAGAAAATGATGGATAGTGATGAGGAATTGACTAGAGCTGCAGCAGCAGCTCAGGAAGCTTTAGACAATAGAGCACTACAACAGAATGACCCGGATGTTATAATCATCCCAGTAAATGTAAGAAAAACTATAACTTGCAAACTCATAAATAATGGGGTATTATCGAGAGGTGGTAAAGTAATCTTTGTCATTGAGACACATGAATATCGGCGGACAGAGGTATTCTATTCATGGATTCAATTTCCTCCAGCAAATGAAGGAACACACGAGTTCCACTACTACAAAGTAGAGGAACCTCCAGCGGAAAACGTTCCTTACGAGGACGTTGACATTCCATTAACTTACCAAGAGCATCAGCTCTGGTTTAAAGGCGCTCTACAACATCAAAATAACATTACCAGGCTCGGTCCACTAGGTAGACCAGGAGCAACATGGCCGGTACTAGCCAGCTATACACCACATCCTGACATAGAAAACATGACAGGTCCGGAAATGTTAGCAGAGCTAAAACAGTTAATTAAAATACATAGACAATTGGTTCAATATGTCATGCGGACCTTAACAGTCCAACCTACTGTAAGTTTTCTACAGCACACCCCTCACTAAGGGAATACAAACAAAATCACTCCACAGACTATACAATCAGTCATTGGTAAATTGCCTGCAAAAAAAAACAAATTCCGTTTTGGTTAGCCCCAAAAATTACTTAGATAGAGGCAGTATTTCCTGATAATACACCTCATGAAAAACACAGAATTCTGACAATCTGTTTACCAATGGGGAAAGCACCGCACGTGGAGGACTGTGACACTTGGGGTACAGTCTTTGCATGGTGTTCCGTCCATGGCGGTAATACCAGACGTCCTAAGACAGATTCAAAATGAAAACGGACCAGAACCTGCTTTAAATCTTGGTATGAAATTACTAAAGGATTTCAAACAGGTCTCGGCTATATTATTAGCTAACATTAAAGGTGAAGCAGCATCCGTGGCAATCCGCTAAAAACTAAAAGAAACAGATATAACAAAACAACCATATGAACTTGCAAGAATTATTGAGAAATCATATGAAGAACTAGGAAGAGATAGTTTGGGTGGGATGCCATTAAAACCCCAACTAACAGAAAATCCTGAAAAAGTTTTCATTAAAAATAATATCACTACTCCTAAAAAGAAGTGGGAAAACAGTAAACAGACACTTCTTAAAGAGAAGTGTTCTCAGTCCAGAGGAAGATCTCCCCAACGGGGAGGTAGGTCTCCCCAACAGGAGCCCTCTGAAAAAAGCTATAACCTCAGAAATAGAGATAATTTGAGAAAACCTGATAGATATCAAGATACTGATACTCGTTCCTCTCGTACCTTTCAGACTACCTCGCAGAAATCCAAAAGAAGAGGACGATCAGAACAGAAGGAAGAACGCGTAATGTCCAAAGACGAACAGCACATTCCAAAAAATAATAAAGCTCAATTTACAAAGAAGAAGGTAGCAAGCGGAAAGATCAGACATGCCGAGGATCTTAAGGCCACAACTCAGGAACGGGGAGTGGGTCCAGACAATGCTAGACAGCACAGCAGTAGTCACCATAGCTCGCAAGATCTTGAAGGATCATCTGGAGACAGTGGACTTGAATTAATGCATCCAATTTGAAACTGCTGACACCAGGGTTAGTGTACCCCACAAGTTATATGAGGTAACACTCCGGATGGCACTCTTTTGGGGGAAGCTTTCTAAGGGTTATGACATTTTTCTAGCTGCACATGACTGGCCACCAGAATTTGTCAGGGAGTGCCCACATGGCAAAGAGATAATTATGCCAGCCTTCTCAAATAACATTCTGATTCACAAAAAATACACCTATGCGAGAAAATGGGCTGTAGCCCAGGCTCCAGCATTATATAAAAATCATGTAGGATGAGATGAGGACTCTCCTCACCATAAAATCCAGTTAAAAAATCAGCCTACTGCACAAAGGCAGTATCCAGTTAAGCAAGAAGCTAAAAAAACAAGTCAGGGAGATCTTGGATCAACTTGAATACCAAGGGGTGATTGAAACCTCATCTATGAAGAATTGTTTGTTTCCTGTCTCCAAACCAGACAATACATATAGTCTAGTTTTGGACTACAGACATTTAAACTCTTGTTGCAAAACTTTTGCAGTACAAAATGCACACAGTGCAGCACTAATGAATAACATTGTGCGCGAAAAATATAAAACCGCATTAGATATTTCAAATGGGTTCTTTTGTCAAAACATTGCACCAGAAAGCAGGCACTTGACCGCTTTCTCAATCATGGGGACACAGAGACAATTTTGACGTCTCCGCCAGGGATTCAAGAATAGTCCAGGGTTATTTTCAGCCAGGGTAACAGAGTTACTACAAATGTGTGATGATGAAGCATTATCTTATGTCGATGATATCTATCTTTCAGATGACGACTTGGACGTGCACTTGAAAAGAGTTAACACCATAATACTTGGGTTCGCTTCTGAAGGGTACAAATTCAATTTTAAGAAATCACGAATTGCCCACCTCAATGTCCTATTCTTAGGATACGAGTTATCAAGTGAAGGCAAAAGCCAGGCAGACAACTTTCTAGAGAAATGCGCGCTGCTCCAACCTCCAAAGACGCTGAAAAACTTACAGTCAATTCTAGGTTTCCTGAACTTTGGAAGAACTTATGTTCTGAACTATGCAGAAAGGGTTAAACCTCTCTACGAACTAATCAAACCAGATTTCTAACAAACCAATTGGACTCAATATCACACAGAAATTTTCCGTTCAGTACAAACAGACATGTTAGCAAAAACACGGTTAGAAACTCGCGACAATGCGTGCAACCTTGTGATCCGAATCATCCCAGGGAGATGCGGATTCACATACCTATTCTTTAATGAAGGTGAAAAGGTACCAATAGCATACAAATCACACTTGTACACACAAGCTGAAATAAAATGTCCTTCTACAGATAAAATTCTGACAGCGGTTCAAACTGCAGTGGCAAAGGAGAGAGCTCTTGCACAGGGAAAACGCATAATGATCATTACACCTGTACCTGCCTTAGAAGCAGTAACGAAAGCAAGCATTCCCAATGCTAAGGCTTTACATCCGAGATGGATACAGTGGGTTAACTCTCTTGCTGCTACAGACATTGAATACGTCTTCGACCCCTACTTAAAGACACAAGAATTCCTACAATACGAACATGAATGTCCTCTACCGACCGAGATTCTGCCTCTAGAACATTACGGATGTATAATCTATTGAGACGGATCAGCACAGCCTGCAATTGGGGGTAAACAAGCCTATAATGCTGTGTGCGCGATTGTTAAAGGTTGCTGGCACGAAGGTAAATTCAGACCTATGGTCACTAAAACTCAATCACTTGGAGACTGTACAGCTCAGCGAGCTGAACTACAGGCTTTCAAGATGGCGCTTGAAAATACCGATCGCAAATTCCCCACACTCATTGTGTGCGACTCGTATTATTGCGTCCAGTCTTGCAATGAATATCTGCAGAACTGGGTTCAAAACGGTTTCAAAGCCGCAAAAGGTGGCACAATTAAGCAGAAAATGCTTTGGGAACAAATAGTTCTATTACAGAAAGAACTACAAAAGACTCACGTGATTCATACACTGAGTCATCAGCGTGATGGCGTTCACGTTGCAGGGAATTCATTGACTGATGAAGCCGCAAAGGCAGCTGTACAAACGGCTTCCATAGCTACAATCAATCTTTCTAAAACAACAATAGATGGTGAAACACTGCTAGCAGTTAATGCCTCAATGAAAGGCAACTATGCAGAAATACCACTGAATTATCCACTCGGACATTCATACATAATTGATGCAAACTCCGTTCCTTTTGCTCAAATTCCTGGAGTGGGGAATAGAGTAATTCCAAACAGGAATCAGAGAGCTGCTTTGGTTCACGAAGCACACATGGGAGAGGGTCTGACACACCAAGGGATCTTACAATCTCTAATAGAATTAGAAGAGATGTACTGGTGGCCAGGAATGAGCATCCAAGTTTACGAATTTGGAATAAATTGTGATGTCTGTTTCAGGGATCATAGCTTTGAAGACCACCAGATACCTGTCTACAGTGTAGCCAGCCCAATCAGACACCATTGTTAGACAGCATTAGACTATCTGCACGCAGACGTCACCATGAGCAGATGCAGTCGCAGAACTTTTAGGACACAAGATTCATTTGGATGTGACCCCAGCGCTCGGTTGACGCTCGAACTGTTATAAAAGATTTGAGAGTCTTTATCGAAACATATGCAATCGGCACGCTACATTCTGACCAGGGTCCTGCGTTTAGCTCTCGAGCTTACAAGGAGGCCATGGCTAGCTTGGGCGTTGCATTGCGGTATTCTATTCCCTTCCTTCCTGAGGGTAATGCAGTAGTGGAAAGAAGAAACCGTGACATAAAGCAATCTATAACAGCTAGGGTATTAGGTTCGGGTGACGGGTGGGTCAAACATCTAATAAGTCTCCAACGTAGTCTTAACAATTAGCCAAGAAATTCTCAGGGTGGAATCACTCCATATGAATTACTGTTTGGTACTAGAATGATAATCGAGACCTCGATTGTCAAACTTCAGTGGTGGAACAAAAACCCTTTGATGTCAAAGATCGTTTGGCTGTTGTTTTACAGGACTTAAATGAAACAAGAAGTCTGAGTAACACGATACAGAAGCCAACAACCACTAAAGAGAAAACACCTATCCCAGCAAGACCTGTCTGGATTCCAAAGATTGGGGATCTAGTCAGGGAAAAGATTGCAGTGAAGAAGGAATTAGGGCCTTCTTACAGAAAAGCAGTACCTTTCTTAGCAATCCACGGAACAAGATCAGTGTTACTACCGCCCCTTGCTGGTAAAAGGGAGAACAGAGTTGTGTCCATCGACCTGGTCAAACCACATCATGTGGCCGATAATAAGTGGTAGGCCCAGTGGACTCCCAAGATGTAGCAGACAACCAAACCTTGCTACAATCCAAGAGGTTAAAACTGAAACACTTATCGGGTTTGATAAACCTACAGTAAGAAAAGAAGGACTATGCAACAAAGCCATGGAACTTGTGCCTCTGGATACCCAAATAACAGTTTGTCAAGAAACACCTGTCTACAATGATGTAACATCTACTATAAAAATATAACAAAGGAAGAAGCAGCTCCAAAGATTCATAACAATCCTGATGCAATTTCAACAATTGACAGAACTACCTCTGGCTACTTCATAAACTTTGATACATTTTCTGAGGATCCCAGTGAACCTGAAAATATGCCAGCAAATAAAACCTTCAAAGAAAAAATAACAGAACTCTTTCATCAACTGGAAAACTCATATCTGGTTTCACCATGGATTGAATTTTGGTTTATGTTAGGCATACTTTTCCTCCTGCTTTGGCTCATACTTGTGATAAGTTTAGGAAGAATGATAGAAGGAAAATACAGTACAATGGCCACAGCAAGTAAGAATATCAACTTGCTCCTGAAAGCTCACAAATCATCTCATCATGAAAGAAGAGACAGCCGTTCCTATACATGGTGGTATAGCATGGGATAAAACTGATTATGACATTTATGGCCCGGTGAAGCTGTTAAGGTTTACACAGCACTTTAAGGTTTCTTTAAGAGACTTTGTCTCACCTAGCACATTTTCTGATGATTGGGACTTTGAAACTGTTAGTAATATGATGACAGATTTAGAAATGTCAGCTAAGTTTACAAAACATGAATACTTAGAAGGTTCATCAGAATATGAACAAATGTATTGTTTTAATCATTATGGTTACCATTATTTGCATAAATCTGCAAACCCTAGAAATATTTTTACTTACAACCAATGGGAACATTGTCCAACGCCGCCAAAGGGCAGCTCAAAAACATTTTATGAAAAGTTTCAATACTTCTCAGGTTTTAATGTCACAAATCCAGAAACTTTCTATTTAAAACATGTGAATAAGACAGGAATGAAAATCATGCTGACCAATACTAAACAAATGCATTCTGTGAACTTTTATGCTCAGTTGTCTACATTAGGTTTGAACTTTTGGAAAGACAGCATTGAGACAAAAACAGTCCGGGCACAAAAGACTGGCAAGTGCAAGGTTTAGAAGCCTTATTCAGAGCCTGCGTTATCACAGAGCAAATAATGTTTTTAAATGACACTGTACAACAAACATCTTGTCTTGGTTTGGCCAAGATAAAAGATTTAAATAAACCGCCCATACCTAAGCCCACGCCTGAATGTAATAACACTGCAGATGAGGAGGTAGACGTAAAACAGATTTTACAACAAAACAGAACTAATCCTGATTGGAAAAAATGGTTAATCTGGCCCACAGACACGAATAACTGTCAAGATAGATTCCTGAACAAAACACAAGGGTTCACATTGAATAGGCCAGATCTAAGATATTCCCAGTGACAACATCCAGGGATAGTAACAACTTATAGCGTAGGAAAGCTATGCCTTGAGTGGCTACAGAAATCTACACTTCCAGAAATTAAATAACACTTAACTTTACCTAAAGAAGGCGTTGATTTGCAAGACTTTTTACTTGGACCTCGCAAACAACGACAAAATAGTTTCAAATTCTCTGGTATATACGCTGCTTACAATGAAGCATGGAAAATCACGCAAATGGAAACTGCTGAAAAAATACGAGAAATTGATCGTATTAATTTAGAGAAAGCTCACTCTGTAGTGGACAATGGGTTAACGGCTCTGTCCTCCAGAATTTATTCTTTGGACAGCATTGCATCATCTGCCATTGACATTATAGAGCAGGACTTGTTACTGTTACAACATAGCCAGTCCCAATTACGTTCTATAATGCAGCTAGGCTGGACATTACAAAATCTACATTCAGGCTATGTGCCATGCCGTCTAATCAACACCACGTCATTGTTTTCTGTATTTAACCTTGTAGATAAACAAATCTCATTGGCACAAAGAGGAGTAGACTATACGAAGCTGAGCATAGAAAAACTGGAAAGATTACCATTAACTGATTCTGAGAAGCCAGTCGTGGAATGGATAATACATGGTACCATCACGATACCAGTAATGAGGCCTGTATGAAAGGTTGGGTAGAGAATACATTAAGTCAACCTGGAATTTACCGTATACACACAAATGTTGGAGTGGGGGAAAGGAAGTATTTCTTAGTGGTAAAAATTGTAAGAACTCACTGAGCGGTACATTTTGTCAAGGTATTAATTTACACGGAGCCTGCGAAGGTTCTTCAAATAACCTTTCTTGCCACCTGCACAGATCCCCAGCAGCTTTAATAGAACCAGTTTTCAGGCAGCTTTCCAGTGGCAGCTACGTTATGCTAAATGACTCAGCTGTTGTGGCATGTTGCCAGGAAGAGCGTATCTAGTTAGTGTGTCGTCCAGGGTCACTTGTTGTATGCATGTATTGTATCCAAAAAGCAGGGAGACGGCGTTATGGGCTACACTGAATATCTCTTCTATACGGATTGATACTTTAAGCAGAATGAAAGCTATTCTTTTGCAAAAAACTGTGCCCCTGACCTCGTCTAGAGAAACGTATGATCTGCAAGTTTCAAGGACTTCTACAGAGATACATGCACTATTATCCACAAACTGCCTAGTACATTTCGCAGAAATATTAGGTCAAATCTTAAATATGTCAGCGGAATTGCATTTGTATTTAGGACGATTTTTTTCGGGACTGTTAACACCATTTGAAGCAGTCCTCTGCATTTTTCCAAATTTCGTGCACGCTGTGTTCGGCTGCCTGCCTCTCATTTTGGGACTCGTTGCAGGAATTCTGTTTTTATTCCTTCTGCTCCGGTATGTCAAGTCTAGTCACCGACGATACCCAGACTACCATGGAACGTTTTTATGGCACAGAGTAATCTGCTCAAAGTAGAACTTTTCTTAGAGAACAAGAAGTTTTTTTGAAAAACTTCCTAAGACAATATTTGGTTTGTCCTCAACACCAAAACAGTTTTATATATTCTGCTATGGAATGGTCTCGACCCTTTTTTCTGTATTCAAGAGCCATTTTCATAAATGTAATTTCATGATTCATTCAGTCTCACATTACCGATATCATGCTTTATGCTTAGGAATTATAACAATTCCTTTGACACCTTCAATGCTACAGCAATTCTCCCTTGGTGCTGAACTCTTTAGAATCCCTTTGTTCATGACGAGCTCAGCTCGTCATGAGCAAACAAGCAGTGTACTGCATGACGAGCTGAGCTCGTCATGAGCATGGAAGGGGTTAAATGCGTACTATTGACATACTCATTTTCCATGTACAGCCATTTCAAATGCATTTCATGTATTTAGGTTGGAATTGTAAACACATGCTTTAGATATGTTTAGATGCTTATAGTTGGTAGCTAGATTTCTTAGAGAATTCTTGGAATAGGATCTTGGCAAAAGAATACTAAACTTAAGCTACACCTCACTTACTTCTTCCCTTGTACTAGACCTAGGTTAGGTACACCGGGGTAGGTGTACTTTAGAAGCACCAGTTGAGTACTTTTAATTAATATTTATTAAAGTATGTTTTATATATTATTTTATATGGCTTAGAAACCATACCATGCTTTTACAGTATTATTTCATAATACTCTTCGTACTATATGGACTGTACTTTATAACCAGTATTACTATTGTAGCAGTACATTTTTATGCTTGAGAAAGAAGACTGTTCAATAAATATGTTTTTTTGAAAACGCCCATCTCTCTATTTTCTCAGCATCTCTGGAGAAATGAAGCATGCACGATTGACTGAGTAAAATAGCTATCTATTGTTTCCGCGACTCTAGAGATTGATTTCTTATTCTTGGGAAACAAAGTTGTCATGTTTATGCGGTTGTCAGAAACGAATCCCTTTTTATGTATTCGAGAACGTTTCTAGTGACCTCTGAGCTAGCTGGCACTCACAATTAAGTTTAATATATTCGATAGACACCTAGTCGATCTAAGTCCTTCGTCAAATCTATAGTATATGTTATTCCAATTCGCAGCGCCTATTCGGAATATAGGAAGAACACTACAGTACCACAGGGCTCTATCCTTAGCCCTTTATTATTTATTATCTATGTGAAACCTCTGGCTGACATCACTGCAGAGGCAGGGTTTTTGATCTTTTCTTATGCTGACGACACCCAAATATTCTTCTCCCTCTCTGCTGAAGGAGTGTCCAAACCATCATCCCTTTAAGCAGGGCTACTCAAAATGGTATGGTGGATGCATGCCATCACATTAAAACATAACAGGGAGAAGACCACGGTGTTGATACTGGGGAATAGTAAAGAGCTCTGGGGTCCCCAACATTGGCCATCTGAATTGGGTGCCCTTCCTCAGCCCACCCATCAAGCCTGTAACCTAGGTTTCATCACGGATGATCAGTTTTCTATGAAACACCAGGCGGTTAAGGTGGCCGAAACCTGTTCTTGCATCCTTAGATGGCTCAGGAAAATTCTGTGGATGCTGCCAGTCTCTACGCAAGAACTGCAATCCAGGCTCTTGTCATTTCACTCTTAGACAATGGCAACATCCTCTTTTTAGGAGCCAACAAGGATGTGATACACAAGTTGCAGGTTGTACAAAATGCTGCAGCCCACCTACTTTGCCACATTCCGAAAACTGACTCAATTTCAAGCTCTTTATGTGAACTGTACTGCCTTAAAGTTGAAAACCGCATCAAATTGAAAACTCTAACCTTAATGTTCAAGATTTAACCCGGCAAGGCCCCTGAATACTTAAACACTGTTGTCCACCAATATGCCCGTCACGTTCTCTCCGCTTATCCACTCAAATGAAATTCACGGTTCCTAAGCATAGATTGTCACATATGGGTGGCAGATCCTTCTCTTGCCTCGACCCCACCCTGTGGAACTCACTTCCTCTGCCGTTAAAGAATGAGACTACTTTTTTCCACTTTCATAAGTCACTGAAAACTTGGCTATTCAATCAAAAAGCTTCTTCCTTTTTTCTCTCTCCTTGGTCCCTTCAGGCGGTGCCGGGAAATCCTTGGGTAGCTGTGCGCCTTTCAAATTAGAAATTACATAGCATAACAAGATAGCTACAAAAAGGTGCAGCAGAGATTTATTTCAACCACCTCAGACCGATGGGTGTTAATGGGAGGTGACTTAAACTTAGTCTTTGACAACACCATCAATCGCTCCACTCAGAGACAGGGAGTCACTGGGGAAATTAGTCCAGGAGTAGCATGCACGTTGCAGGGATTGGGATTAAGCGATATCTGGTGACACAAGCATACCAGCGCTAGAGACTATACTAAAAGTAACACATGCCCTCTTATATTATCAAGAATATGGGGCAACACTTTTACAAACTATAGAAGAAAAAAAGGAGGGCGTGGGCACACTTAAGTGATATTTTATGAAATTCCATTTTTATTTGTCACCCCTTTGATATATACAGAGTCAGTTTCCGAAAAAAGTTTATTTGTAATTGCTTAATAAAAACTGTTTGAAACCCAGACAGAAATGTTTGATGTGCAACCACACCTCCCTGTGAGAAAAGTAAACACCACATTATAAGTAAATAGTGCTCCTGGGAATTATCCCACCCACAAACTTTATAAAAAGAAGACCGCAATACAGTCTGTTATTTTTCCGCTGTGATTTGTACACCCCACAGCAATTATATAAATGGCCCTTCAAATATATAAAAAACTATTTTTACTTTATCAATCCCTGTCCACCAACTTGTGACCATTGCACAAAGTTAATAGTGTCCCTAGCCTCCCCTCTACTACTTTGTTTTCCCATACTCCTTTGAAGTGCGTCACAAAATGGCTGACAACAGTGAACCCACCCAATATGTAATGTAATGTAATGGTGTCTTGTAAAACGCATGTATCACCCCGCTATGGGGTATCTCAGCGCTGTAGACCGCTGGGGAACCCGTCCTGGCTTTCCCTGTGAGATGGTCCCTGCTGGGTATCTCCAAGGTGAAACCAGGCATTCCCAGCATATGTGGGGGGCCGTTGTAGAGATAAGGCAAGCTAATGCCCAGAGTTGCCGAGTGTGATCCCTGGTTAGAGTAGGCACTGAGGCGAGAATTATCGAGTCCGCTGACCCTGGTCCACAACCCTGCCGCGTCGGGAATTGAACCCTGGTCCCGGGCCATTCTCTGCTTCCGGGTCTACCGCCTCTAACCAGTGAGCCACACCACTCCACTAATAAGGAGCAAACTTGTACTCGGAACACTTTAGCCAATAAAATGTCCATGTTGCTCTGCAGAGGGGGAGGGAATGTCTGCCAACACTTCTACTTTTAATGCTTCACAGCCAAAGAACCTTAAGCTTGGGAAGGTCCTGAATTGGAACACGTTACCCAATGAGATGTCCCTAATACTCTGCGGAGGGGGAAGGAATCGCTGACAACACCTCTACTTTCAATGGTTTACAGCCAACCAATATTAAGCTTGGGAAAGTCCTCCGTGGACAACGTCAGCCAATCAGATGTCCCTCCTACTCTGCGGAGGGGAAGAGAATGGCTGACAATACTTCTACTTTCAATGGTTTGCAGCCAAGGAACATTAAGCTTGTTGTTGGAACACCTCAGCCAATTAAACGTACATTTTATTCCACGCACAGGTAGAGAACACACCCTCCCACATAATATTAGATTTCGTTGGTTGGTTTGCAAAGAATGAACATTACGCTCTGGAAGGTCCTCCTTAGAACATGTGAGCCAATCAGATGTCCTTGCTACTCCGCAGAGGGGAAGGGAATGGCTGGCAAAACTTCTACTTTCAATGGTTCGCAGCCAAGGAACATTAGGCTCGTTGTTGGAACACCTCAGCCAATTAAATGTACATTTTATTACACGCACAGGTAGAGAACACACCCTCCCACATAATATTAGATTTTGTGTAACAAAGTGACACTATCCGTGATAAAAGTGAACACTGCATTATAAGTAAAGATTACTCTGCATTATACGAAAGGAAGGCCGGAATACGGCGCGTTGTTATTTTCCCGATATATTTTCACCAGCCTACCGAACATTGCCGCAATATGGCACAATGTTGTTTTGCGGAAGTGATTTCCATGGCCTACGCAACATTCACACTACCTGTGTGTGCACCCTACACAATGCTTCTCACAATACGGTGCATTGTTTTCCCAACTGGATTTCAAGAGCCCACGCAACCTTGCCGCAATACCGCGCATCGTTGTTCTGCTATCGCGATTTCCACAGCCAATGCAACATTCAATCTCGCTGCCTCTGCACCGTACAGACTGCTTAAAGTAACTCCACAGTGTTCTTACTATTCCGTCTTATGCAATTTTTCACTTTTTTTCCCCTACTCCTTTCAACTGAGTCACAAAAGGGCTGCCAACACTTCCTAGTTTCAACCATTCTCAGTCAATGAGCAGCAAGCTCGTGCTTGTAACCCCATAGCCAATCAGATGTCGATATCTGTAAAATGTGATATTTCTCAAACACTACAGAACGGATTTACATCTTTTAAACAAAAGCGTGATTTCTAGACCAAGACCTTGCTCCCTGCCAAATTTGCCGTAATTCCATTCAGCAGTTTGACTTGTAGCCTTGTCTAAGGTTTCCTATGGAAATTGTATTGAGAAAACACGTTTTGGGACCCCCTTTTTCTCAGTCTCCCCCTTGACCAATCAACCCCAAACTTTCAAGAAAGGAGCTGATCAAACAAGAGAAACTTTTTGGAAAATTTTGCAAAAATTGTCAAACGACACCAAAGTTATAAGCTCATGGAGGGCTCCAGGAGGGGGGCAGCGAGGCCCCCCCTCCCAACATGAGTGAAGCCCCGGGGCTGCGTGGGCCCCAGCGGGCCCCCGCTATTATTTTTTAAGAAATGCCTCCGGGACCTAGCCCACCCGGGGGCTTCATTAAAAAAAAACGCAGGAATCTGCGACCCCAGCACGAATTGCGCCGAAAGAAACAAAAATAAGTATTTTATTTTAAAGGTTTTATATAGCGCTGGCTAGACCTGGAGGCATCAGAGCGCTTTACATGAGTATCAGATCATAGTTACTGGTTACATCGTTACAAAGGTTACACAGTTATTAGAGCATGGCAACATAGTTACTTGTAAGGACAAGATAAACAATAAGCACAAATACAAAAATGGGAAAAGCAGGCAAAAGGAGAGATTCAGGGGATGGGGTAGGAGCAGGGGAAGTAGACAGATAATGAAGGCGGGGGAGAAGAGGGGAGGGTGAGAGACACCACATGGAAAGAGGAAGCGAAGGGCGACGAGGACACAGACCGGTAGACGAGTCAAAGCAACGTCCAAAGTCCAGTAAGCTTTGATTCCAGGGGAAGTGGTATCACTTCCCTATCTCTGCTGCGAGAGGCTCCCTTTACGCAGTGGACTCTCTCAGAGGGGTCTCTGAGACTCCAAGGCCTACATACTGGATCATTCCCTAAAAAGGGGAGAGGGAGTGCTTTGGCAAGGGGTGCCACACCATACCTTAGGTGTGAGTGGCTCCCTTGGCGCAGTGGACTCTCTCTGCGGGTTCGCTGAGACTCCAGAGAATAAATATTGGATCTTTTCCCAAAAAGGGAAGAAGGAGTGCTTAGTCTAAGGGCACAAAGTAAAGGGGGCTAGGCAGAGTAGCAGGCAAGGGGAGAGATTCAGGGAAGAGGGAATAGGAGCTAGGGAGGTAGACAAAGAGAGAAACAGTACTAAATGGGAACATATTTAATTAGTGAATTAATATATAGCGTGGCTAGACCCAAAGGAATCAGAGCGCTTTACACGAGGAACAATAATGTTGCAATTTACATCAGTTAAAAGTTACATAAGTATCAAGAAAAGCATTTAAAGAACATAGGGGACAAGGTGAATGGAGCAAGGAAGGGTAAGGGGATAGGGTAAAGGGGTAGGAAGGAGTATTTTGCGTAGGCGGGGATGGAAATGGATAGATTGGTGTGAGGCCTAGAATGGGAGGGAGGTGTTTCTGGTCGTAGGATGCAGGAAGGGAGAAGGGGGAGTGAATGGCTGCCTCAGTTCTGAGTAGAAGTCATAAGGATCGTACTGTGCAAATGTGGTAGAACTAGGTATGAAGGAAAATCACACTTGTGTAGTTGTAGAGTGAGAGACTGGCGGAGAAGGTATGTGTCCTCTAGGGATCAATCTAAAGAGTGTGAGACCGTCCAAGATGGCCGCACCAATTACTGCAAATGAGTTAACTTGTGGGGCAGTCCTATCTCACTTTCCATTTGTGGAAGGTCCTGGGGTGTAGCCCTATTTCGATTTCCGTTTCTTTGTGTTAATTGGTTCTTTCTCTCTTTTCTCTTTGGTGAATATTAGGGAAGAGTCCTATGACTGTATCAGTCTAGAACGCTGCCCTGAGTAGTCCTTTCTTCATTGATATGTATTCTACTGCCATTTGGTTGAATAGTGTAGTTAATTGTCGCCTCAATAAAACGGCAATCACAACGTCCCAAAATGGGTTCCCTATTTTGTGATCGAGAAGGCCGAATTAATAGCCTAATAGTCCAGAAAATAGCAATGACAGCTGGCAAAACGGCATCAACCATGTGTATGAGACCCTCACAAATTGCCTTTGTAGAGCAGGTATGAGTGCTCTCTCGGTCATAGATGAGCAATCTCTTTGCTCCGAATAAAATACAATTTAGATCAGCCGGTAATGGGGGTAGGGGCAAAGTCATTTTTTACATAAGCCTCGTTACTGAGGGTGCCAGTTCAATGGAGCATCGGCGGTGTACACCATCACAAGGTGCTCCCTCCAGATGCTGAGCTCCAACTTTCTCTGCATCCTGAAGAAGATAGAGAGAGAGGCAATCAGAGCTCTCCCAGTAGAGGAGTGGGACACTCGTTGTGGTTGCGTCGGTGCTCGGGGTCTGCCTCGCATGGGGGCTTCAGAGACCCGCCTCCCAATATGGTTTACATGGCAGGAGACCCAGACCCTCCAGCCCGAGGTCATAAGGCAGATGCCAGATATTGGGAAATACTTGCCAATGCCTGCGGTTCAAGATAAAGTCGGAGGGGCCCAGGAGGACTAATGGGCACGTTCTCCTTCTTTGGCCCGTCGCACGCGATGGGGGTATCAGGTCAATCCTGCGCAAAATCCCTATCCTCGCAGCCTGACGGTGAGTGCTAAAACATAGTGAGGAAGCAGAGTCAGGACTTGAAGGTAGTTTCTGTTGAAGGTTTCGATGCTGCTGGGGCTAAAAGGGATATCTTGTAGGTTTCTATCCCAAGTGAGCGGAGCTCCTTTTGCTGGCTCCTCACCATTCGGCAATTTTGCCATTTTTACCCATTTAGAAACGCGGTACTTGCTAGATGATTATAGGAGGTCCACCCAAGCTTCAGGGTTCCATCTATGGCGCAGCGCCGGGACCAGGGTAGTCGGTAACAAGTCAGCTCGGGATAGGCACCATCTTTCTCACCGGTGCCCAGCACAGTGAACTCTCGATTCAGGACAGTTATTCAAATTAGGGCAGTGATGTTATGCCCAAGCGCTTCCAACCATGTTCCGGCGCCGGAACATGCCTTTTGTTCCAGAGTGGAGTGCTGGCAAGCTTATTTCTGTAGCCTGGAGTGCATGGTTGACACAGATCTTCAGCTTCAAGCTGCCATGGCGGCCAGAGTACACACCCAAATGCTTTATTTGGTCCTTCTGGGACCCCCTGAGCAGGCCTAGGGAGTCAGGGTGTTTATACCCTGCCCTATTCTCTTATTTTATATCTTTGTTTCTCTTTTTTCCTTGTTTGGAAGGTTGGCCCTCTTAAATTCCAGCCCCCACAGCCTTCGGACAGAAATAAAAATGAGTGGGGGGCGTCAGTGGACCCCCCCGAGCCCCAGGGACCGCCACCTCCCCGGGGTTCAATTAAGTATGCAGGTGGGCCTCACAGGCCCCCCAAAGCACCAGGGGCTCCCCGGGGCTTTGAAAATAGAGGAAGGGGGGCCACATGGCCCCCCTCCTGGAGACATTGATGGACCCCATCACCCTCCAGGGCCGGCTCCTGCAATGTCCCAGGGTGCCTACCCAGGGACATTGGTGTTTGCTATGACAGGGCGGGAGCATGGTTCCACCATGTCATAGCAAACCCTGGTTTGCTTTGTTGAAGCGAGAGGTGGAAAACCTCCTCTCGCTTCAATGAAGCAAATCAGAATTGCTTTTGGGCAAGGAGAGCTGCATTTTAGCAGCTCCCGTTGCCCAAAACCTTTGTCGGCTATTGCAGTAGGTGAGGAGCCGGCAGAACTGTGGGGGTATTGAGGCTCCCACCACGGTTCCAAAAAGAGAGGCCAGGTCCCGGGGATGAGGTCCCTGGTGCCTGAAGCCACCTGGAAGGGGAGCCACGCGGCACCTCTCCACTTTAAAAAACAAATCCAATATGGAGATGTGGCCATGCCTCACGGGATGGGGTCCCCGAGACAAATGTAAATTAATGAAAGTGTAAGTTTTTGTTTTTTAAATTTGGAGTCGCGACCCTACCGTGGCCCATAGTGTGAACACAAAGGGTGGGTGGCTCTAAACGCGGCCCCCTAGTGTTAACATGAATGGTACTCGGCTCTCAGCGCGGCCCCCTAGTGTGAACGCAATGAGTGCGCTGCTCTTAGCGCAGCCCCAAGTGTGAATGCGATGGGTGCACAGCTCTCAGTAGCGCTGGGTGCACCACTCTAAGGAAAAAAGATTTGCTGTTTTTTTTTTAAAGTTAGTTATATGTTGTGTTATTGGGTGGCTCTAAAAAGAGCCCTGGTGTTTATTGGGAGATTTTTGTAGCTGCATGTAAGTGCCCGATGCAGAGCCTTAGGTTGTTAAGAAGAACTCTGTTTCTCTTATCTGTGAAATGTAGACCATCACTCCTGCAGATGCCATCCATATTGGAATGCAGATTGTTATTGTATATGGAGCCATACTATGGTCTCTGAGATAAGTGGAAACAGCTTTATTGACATTTTTTCTAGCTTTCTCAATCTGTGGACAAAATTGATTGGATCACTTCCATTTCTGTCTTTGGCATATGTTAGAGTATACAAAGACAGTTTTGGGGAAAAGCAACATCAATTCTGCAAAGGTGTCATCATTAGCATTTCCAGACCTACCCCAGTTAATGTGCCCAGGTCCTTACCACCACAGTGGACAATCATGAGGTCAGGGGGTTGGAGATGTAAAACGATTTTAACCAAAGGCATCAATTGGTGCCACTTTAATCCTCTTTGTCCAATCCATTTAATGTCCACATTTTGCAAAGCTAGGTCTTTGTCAAAACTGCTGTTTTCAGCATACCTTTTGTACCAGAAAACATAGCTGTGTCCCACAATCCACACTCTAAGCATCTTGAAGGGAAGTCTGGCTTTAAGGAAAAGATGTCTGTAGCTGAAGTAGTCAATTGGCAGAATGAGAGGTATTTAAACGGTGGGCAAGATGCCGTTTTAAAAAAAAAGAAAAATGATTGACTGTTTAAGAACATTGTACAGTCAAAAATAGGGTGCATGTGTATGTATTTTTGGTTGGTAAAAAATGTTTGAAAGGTACATTACATAGGATAAGCTCATATTTTGGAAAGTCAACCACACCTGGTGTTTGTATTTGCAACATTGTATAGTGAATTTGAAAATATGCTGAACTTGTGACCTGTGAGTTCAGTTGAGTGTTCCATTAACTGTTACTAAGGAAACAGGCATTAAGCAGAATGGGGGTAGGGTTGAAAGTTAACTGTGGCATTAAAATGTGAATTTGTTATTATTATTAAAGTAATATGTTACTGAAGTGAGATTTTCCAAGTCAGTGCTATCTTTAGAGGAGGTATGTTATTAAAAAAAAGTAGTAAAAGTATTTGAAATATATTTTTAAACTCCTGTATGGATTGGCAGTGCCATCGCTTACGTTGCACGGTGGGGGCGCAACTCCAAAAAATTACAGGAGCAGTTTAAGTTCATTTAGAAGTCAGTTGGCAAGGGTTGATATGTGTTACCAATAGAAATGTGCTGTAGAATTTGAAATAATCTGGGAAGCAATGTGATTTGTTATTTAGATGTATATGTGTGAAGAAAGAGAGGGACCATTGGGCTCTTTGGTCTTCCATAATGTTCCCCATTTTCCTGATCGCCTTCCCCAGGTCTTTTTGCACTACTAGTGCCCGGACACTTCCGTCGGTGGTAGTGAGTGCTTTATAAGCTGCAATAATATTAATTACTAGTTTTGCTTTGCTGTGAGCAGTGGTTTATATTGATTGTGCGCATAAGAAAATCTTTTCTGAGTTACTGATACTTTATAATCTACAAATCAATTTGAAAGATGAGTTTTAAATTTGTGAGCTGTATTATGTGTTGGTTTTGTTTTTAAAGGTAAAATATAAATCATGAACTTTGAAATTTGACATATATTATTAAATGTAGAAATGTTTATTACAGTTTGTTGTAATGTATTTAAATGTTGTTTATATAGATTCTGTATAGTATTATGTTTATTTTGGAATATGGATTACTGATTATGGTAGTTTGTTTCAGTGTGTGGATATGTACATTTGTAGTATACAGCATAATTTTAGGTGTTGCTTTCAAGTTGGAACTGAATATGTTGAGTTAAGGTATTAGTGAAGAGACTAGTTGATATAAGTCTTTAGAGAGGTACAGATGAAATATGACATCATTTTTGGTTTTTGGTTTAAATTTGAAGTTTGTTCTGTGAATTTATGAGGTGTATATAGTGTTGGGGTACATAGATATCCATGCATGTTTTCAGGAATATGGTGAGCCTTATAGAAAAGACATGTGAACGGTTCCTGCTTCCTATTTGGCTCGGTCTAACATTATAAGTAGTTGTAGAATGGTAAAGAAGCAGCACAAAAGTGAGGTTTGGGATATGTTTGTAGAGATATTATCACTCAACCAGTTTGTATGTAGTCCTAAAATGTCCCAGACATTACCCTAGCACTCATGTAAATACTAGGCATTACAAGTGTACTTGTGTAATCCCCCAGACATACTTCTGCAATCATAAATTCATGAATGCATTAGCTATACACTGGTTCAATCAATTAGGAAGTGCCGATGCAATTTGAAAATCACGTAGGCCCTACCTATGCAATTATGTAATCACCCAGGCAGTAACCTACTACTGTTCCAATTATCCCAGCACTACTCTTGCTGTCATGCAATCAGCCATGCAGTGGCACTGCACTCCTTCAATTACCCTGCCACTACTGCTGAAGTCCTTTGATCACACAGCCACTACCTAAGCACTTATAAAATCACCCAGGTACTAGTTTTGCACTCCTAAAATGCCCCACCTACTACCTGTGCATTCATAAAATCTAAAGGCATTAGCTATGTATTCCTCTAATCCCCAGACATTAGTTCTGCAATTATGTAATCATCAATGCATGAGTTAAACACTAGCTGAATCACCCACACACTACCCTTGCACCCCTGCAATCACCCTGTCAGGATCTACGACTTCCTCCTATTACTTAGGCAGGGCACATGCAGTACCTTTAGATTTCTCCAATCACATGTGCATTTGTAGAAACTCGCATAATTGTAGGTGTTGCTTTCAAACTGGAAGTGTTGTCTGTCAAGTTTTAGGCTGTGTGTGGAGTTGTGTGTGAAGTATGTCTCTTCTTGCATATGTTGAGTTAAGATATTTATGATTAGACAAATGTTTATAAATCTGTAGAGAGGTAAAGTTGAAAAATGCCACATCATTTTTGGTGTTTGGTTCAAATTTGAAGTTTGTTTTGTGAATTTATGAGGTGTACATAGTGTTGCGGTACAGAGGTACCATGCATGCTTTAGGAATATGGTAAGATTTATAGCGGAGAAATGTGAAGGGTTCCTGCTTTCTATTTGGCTAGGTGTAACATTAAAAGTAGTTGTAAAATGGTAAAGCAGCAGCACAAACTCAAGCACTGTTACAATGCCCTAAGCACTAGCCTTGCAGTGCAGTCATCGTCCTGTTACTATCCATGCACTCCTCCAATCACCCATCCAGCACCTCTTACTTATCCAATCACTCTGCCAATACCCAAGCACTTATAAAGCACTTTTAAATTCACCATGCACTATCTTTGCAGCAATGTAATCATCCAGTAGGTACAGACATACTCATGCAATGACTCAGGCACTAACATATGCATCGAGTTCACATCGCCTCATGAACTGGGACTCGCACAAGGCAGGATCAGGGACTCAGGAGTTGTCAACCAGTCTTTCGCCCAGCTCCACAGCGCCGCTGGCACTGCCTCAGGACTCAGAATTCTGAGGTAACAAGCCGGGAGAGTATTGTGTAGAAGGTTGATGGATTGAATGCATCGGGCTGGAGACTGGACCATTGGAGGTGATGACCCGCCCTCTGAACAGGTTTTGCCACATCACCAGAGTCAGGTCGCAGATCCCCAGCAGCGGATTACTGGGGCAGGGACTTTGCTGATACAGGTAACTCTCCCTTTCTCCCCTATCATGAGCAACTGGGAAAGAGGTGCACAGTTTAATGCTCCAGTAGCTGGGAGTATCATTTGCTCCCTATATGCATGGTCTTTATATTTTATTATGGGCAAATAGTTCCCATGTTGTGTCCCCTCCGGTTTCCTCATTAGCATGACGATTGGTGCTGGAGAAGGAGTGCAGTTGAGCCCATGCAAGGGCAATTATTACTAATTTATTAATCGTGCTTTGTACGAAGATCACCCGACCCTGAACACTAGAGCGCTGAACTGGACTCGAGGGAGCCCCGTTTTTTCTTCTCCAATGCCAATGGTGATTGGGGCAGCCCCCTTATATTTTGTGCATTTACTCTCCTTGCTAGCACCTTCATTGGGGGCCATGTGGGCAGTGCAAAGCCCCCATTTTGTGCTAACATTGAAAACTCCAGCAGTTTCACCCTCCAAAATGGCCGACATAAGTACCTAAATGGAGAAAGGACTAATAACTCCTTAGCAATTCACAGGAACAAACATAGGACTACCATTCTTAACACATTACTAAACAGAAACAAAGGACCAGCCACTGCAAATTATCTCCATGGAAAGCGATAGAGGACTATTCCTGGAAAGGCTCGATTCATGGAAAGAGAGATAGGAATACACCAAAGATCTAATCTATCACCATATAATCAAGCAGCCATCTTGGAATGGCTCCTGTATCTGCTAACTAGGATCACAGATTTTGCATGACGTTATCTGACCACAGGAGTGCCTCGCAACAGCACCCTAGGTATATGTTCTAAGAACCTCCTCCCACTAGGGGAGCCACTAAGAGTAATGGTAAGAGGATTTATCATAAGGTGCCACCATTTGTACAAAACCATAGTGTCCTAATACTCTCCATACTCTTCATATAACAAGCCAAAACATACTATGGAGCTCACTTACTCCATCAAATACCCTCCTAGCCCCTCAAAAATGGCAGCCAAAGGCTTCAAACATAGTCCACTAAAATCACACCCAGAAACCCCAATCTCTGACCCCCACTTCTCAAATAACGCTGGACACATAACGAACAACATTATCTTTTAAACCAAAAGGAGAGAACAATGGTGGAAAGCCTTCCTCAATAACAACATGATATATCATCAGCCCAAGGGACACAAAGAACACTAAAAATTGGCACACAAATCACTTACTCATTCTATCAAATACTGACTCATTCCCAAACCATATGCATTCATACTCTACTCAATCAACAACCACATGTAATCAAACAAACACTGAACAGTGCCAATATGGGGAAATCATTCATCAGGGCGCATATCATCATAGACACAAATTGTTCAGGTCTCAATAGAGATCCTTTGACGGAATGGTGTAGAACAGGTCCCAAGAAATACATGAGGGCAGAAAGAGCATATCTGTGAGCGAAAATAACAATTTTAGTAAAGGCATTTAATGAAAAGCCAACAGTGCCAAAAACACTGTTATGATTGTACCAAGCCCTCTTGGGTTTTCTTGTTGAAAGTGAGTATTTGTGTGCTTTGTGTTTTCTTATGATTCTCTCTTTATTTCTTTGGGTGCTTTTGACTACCTATTTTGTGTGGTCTGTCATCTTAAAACCCTTCCCCTATTTTTCTATCGGTGGTAATTTCTTCGTTTTGGCTTTAGAGCATGGATGCTATCAAAACTTTTGGATTCAGCAAAGAAGATTTCAACCGACTTTTGGGGCCATCCACTGCCTCTGATCAGCCTTTCTCATTGAGCAAAGGATCTAATGATGAATGGCTCAAACTCCTTAAACTTAAAAAGAAAGCTAAGAGGACTAAGTCACATGCCGACTTTATGATACAATATCTAAGAGCAAAGGTTATTCCCTTCTGCGTGTCAGAAACATCCCGGGACTATTTGTTGAAATCCGGCGTTTTCTTGAAAGATAGTCCCTTATTGCGAATCGTTGTTCTAGAGACCTGATGTTATTGGTCATTGAAACCGCACGAGAGGAAGCTCTAGAACATTTGAAAGAAATTGCAGAAATGGAAGAATCTCTCCTTAAAAATCACACTATTGTGGACGCCAAACGTAAATTAGTGGAAGTTAATTTAGAACTGGACTCCTTTAATGACTATATCGTGCGTAGGAAAACGGCCAAATTAAAAAAGGACATCAGTTTTTTCTCGGAAGAAAAGATATATCCATATTTTAACACCCAATATTATTCCTCCAGTGATGCACAACAACAAGGTGACCAACAGTTTTGGTACAATAGACAAATTTGCAATTTCTCCGACACTTCGGAATCAGAAAATGAAGGGACACCAGGTCCGAGTGACAATTTTCCGAACAGACGTGGCCAGTTTAATGGCCCCAGACGTCTGAAATCATTTTTTAGGTAACCGCTGGGGCACCACCAGGGTGAGGTTCAGACCCCAGGAGAAGGGACGTTGCCAACAGACAGGTTATCAACAGACAGGTTATCAACAGACGGGCTACCAACAAACAGAGAACTCGCCATGTTTTCTGGAAACGAGGTGGAACCAGTATTGGAGGGAATAGGACCAAGTCATGATACCTCCACCATTCCCATCTTTAACCTGTCTAAAAAACCACTTGAGAAGACCACCATTGACGTTCTCTCACATGGCCTTTCTTTTGTGCCTAGTGCTCCATTTAATGCCTTTGAATTAAATAAGGATGTCCAGGCCTTTTTTTGGAAGATAAGACTCAACAAATTCTTCTCAGGCAGAGAAAAGGAACCAGTAAACAACAGATCAGGGTTTTGACCTCCTTCTATTTTTACTCCGACTCTGGAACAGGTTGGCCCAGAAGTTAGTATCTTTGAAAAAGCTGTATGTGCCAAAATTCAAAACTTGATTAAATTTGTTCCGAAAACTGCCTACAACCTAACCTATGATGAATACCAGGCACTTAAAAAGCTATTCAATGACCACACCCTTACTGTAAAACCCAGTGACAAGGGTGACGGGATTGCTGTCCTCGACAACTTGACCTAAAAAGAACAGATTCTGTCCATGCTTAATCGCCCTGAACACTACCGCAAGGTTTCATCCTATCCCTCGGGGAGAATCATGTCGGAAATGTTTGAGGTTACCAATGGTGCTCGAATTTGGGGGTCCATAGGGGACCAAGAATTTGACTTTCTTAACAAAACCTACTTTAAAATCCCGGTTTTGTACTGATTACCAAAATTACATAAGAATCTCTCAGCTCCCCCTTATAGACCCATTGTATCAACTATTTGGTCACTTACTAAACCACTCTCCAAATTTGTAGATGCTTGTCTTGCACCCATCATCTGCCACCTTCCTGCTTATGTCCGGGACACTGGTCATCTGATCACTAAGATTGAAGGTTTGGAGTTTAATCCTTTGACAGAAGTACTTGTCTTGATGGATATCGAGGCATTGTACACCTATATTCCTCAAGAGGCCACTCTTGAGGCAGTCAAAAAGATGTTGGATAATTGAGATTGCCCATCAGAGAAACTTTTCATATTGGAATGTCGTGCGATCGTGCTCAGGGAAAACTTTTTTGAGTTCGATAAGGTCATCTATCAGCAAGTTCTTGGCATAAGTATGGGCGCGGCCTGTGCTCCCAATGTGGCTAATGCCTACATGGGCGCCTTTGAAGAAAGCTTTGTCTACAATGAGGTCGCACCGTTTTTTGAAAATGTCACTAACTACAATCGTTATATTGACAATATTTTCTTTATTTGGCGAGGCCCACAGGAACAACTTGAAGAGTTTATCCCTTGGATAAATCTCTGTGATCCACACCTAATATTCAGTGCTAATATGAGTACATCGAGAATTTAATTTTTAGACGTTTGGATCGAAGCAAACAATGGCCGCATAGAGATGTGTCTCTACACTAAACCCTCAGCCCGCAATACATTGCTTCTCTACGACAGCTATCACCCGCGCAGCCAAAGGAATAGCATACCTTTCAGTCAATTCCTTAGGCTCCGCTGGAATTGTACGGACATGTGTAACCTCGAGTGCCAAGCTGGGCAAATGAAAACGAAGTTACTTAACAGGGGCTATCCAAAGAGACTTATCAGGGACTCCTACAAAAGAGCCAAATACTTCGATAGGGAAATCCTCCTCAAACACAAGGATAAGAATATAGACCCTAAATTTGTTCTGGTGACTACACATTCCAACTTTAATGAGAAACTGAGATACATAATTAATTTTCAATGGTATCTCCTCAATATGGATAAAATGGCAGACAAACTGCCCAAACCCCTTTTTGCGTTTCGGCGCAATAGGAATTTGCATAATCAGCTAGTTAGAGCTTCCCTGGATAACCCTCCAGCCCTACATCAAAGGAGTATTACTGGAACCAATCCTATTACTGGCAGCCACAGATGTGGCAGGTGCCATGCCTGTGACCAAGTGATTACCACTCAAGATCTGGAATGGGCCAAGAGAAAATTTCAGTTAAAAGAAATGACCAACTGCAGGACGAGTAATGTTATACACCTCCCTCTTTGCCCCTCCTCTAAAGGCTACGTGGGGGAAACTGGAAGAGAGTTCAGAACACGTTTTTCTGAACACAAATCATGTATCAGGAACTCGCGTATGGGTGCACCATTGGTTGCACATTGGAAAGCCTTGGGATACCGTGTTGAGGATCTCAAATGGCTTGTTCTTAAACGCATCCACAATCCTAAAGACAAGAACACAAATGCCCTACGAGGCAAAAGAGAAGTGTTTTGGATTTTTACCCTGGAGACGGCTGTCACGGGGTTGAATGAGCAGATTCCGTGGGAAAATGCCTTTCTCTGATTCTGGTTTCCTGCACCTTGACCCATGATTCTTTGATCGGTGTATAGCCTTTCTGTTGGATTTTTTCTAGTAGTGAATTTTAGGCTGTGATGCGACTTCTGATGCTGTTTGAATTGATTGTTTTTTGGTTGGGTTGGTCACACTTAACAGACTGTCTAGCACCCAACCTATTTGTTAGTTTCTCCTTATTGTTTGTTTCATTGATTTGATTGTGTGCATATATAATTTTTTGAGTCATGCGTTAGCTTGGTTGTTCATCAGTCATGAGTCCCTGCATCTATTTTATTACTCCCCTTGCTTATTTATGTGGATCTTTCATTCTCACAGACAATTTTCGGCTGGTCCTGTAGTTGTATTTTTGGACCTTATTTAGTTTCCGGAGCCCCACCGTGCTTACAAGATGGCAGCATATTTCCTGCTTGTTATATGAACGGGTCTTGCGGTCTAGTATTTCGGCGTGTTCGGAGCACTTCCGCTTTTTCAAGATGGCGCCTATCTCAGCCTGGTGCATGATTGGGCTTAGCGGTCCAGTTTTTCTTTTTTTTTTCATTTATTTTAGTTCCACACTTCCAAGACATGGTAGACATTTGGCAAAACATACTTTCCATATATGATTGTTACATAATTATGATACATTATTTAATCCAACTATCCAACTGGGTCCTTTCGCGAAGCCCCTCAACGAAGAATAGCCCCGTAAACACACAGCTATAGGTGGCATAGTACATTAATGCAATTATTAGTCTTTATACATCAATCTTCATATTTGCAACATAATCTCATCAATTATTCAGATAAGTCAAAAATTGCTCCCAAATCATAAGATCCAATTAGCTTTTTTTGCCCCCTTAAACGAATATAAGCTAAATTCCAAACTTGCAATTCTGTATAACTTAGCCATTCACACTTCGAATCTTGGAGATTCCGGGCAGAGCCAGTCCCCTGCTATACATAAACGGGCTACAGTCATTGCAACAAACAAAAAATATCTGTACTTATATAACCTGTCCCCCTTAGAAACCTCCTGACCCATCCCTATCAACATCAATGCAAGGGTTATCCGAACAGGTGTCTCTAGTACATTTGATAAGAAACTTTCCATAGCTTGTATAAAGGGAAGCAATTTGCCACAAGTATAAAAAATATGATTTGTATCTGCATCAGGTAAAGCATATCGAAAACATTTACCGTTGTACTGAGTACCCCATTTTTTCATCCTTGCAGGTGTATAATATAACCTAAAAACAGTTTTAAAGAATTGCACTTGCAAATTTGCTGACATAAGAGCTTCCCTTGCTCTTCCAATTGCTTCCTCTATTGCTATATCTATTTCGTTCTCCCCAAGAGTTTCCACCCAATATAGCATATGTTTTTCCAGATCGTCCTTCTTTCTTGAATTTAGGATTTTATATAACCCACCGATTCTACTATGAGCCTTTAGAGCCTCCATTAAAGGATTCGATATTAGTTTTAAATGCTTTTTAACTAAATAATCTCTA
This sequence comes from Lissotriton vulgaris, assembly GCF_964263255.1. Classification (NCBI taxonomy): domain Eukaryota; kingdom Metazoa; phylum Chordata; class Amphibia; order Caudata; family Salamandridae; genus Lissotriton; species Lissotriton vulgaris. Next base: position 55,254,274 of record NC_141689.1, read on the forward strand.
ATTTGCAAAAACTTAAAAAACTGTGTTTGTGGTATCCCATAAACCTGTGTCAGAAAAGAAAACTGCGTAAAATTCAGAGTTGATCATACAAATCCCCTAGCGTCTTAAACCCTCTGGCCTGCCAGGTCCTCGCCACACTATCCAGACAAATGGCCGGTAGCAGTTTTTTCGCATTTATTGGGGTATAGTACGTTACATCTCCTAGACTATTTAATTTGTGTACTTTCTTCCAAACTTTACTAGCTGCAGCTACAGTCTTAAACTTCGTTTTTTTATAATAGCTCCATTCTATCTCCCTAAAAAGACCACAATTTGCTGCTATTCCCAGGGTCAAATGGTATATAGAAATATTAGAACTTGCTGTTATTGCATTCCTTCCCTCTTCACCTCCCCCCAATAAAATATGCATCTTTTGCAAAAAGCAAACATAAGAATACAAAAGAAAATCAGGGACCGACAGTCCCCCTCTATCTTTTGGTAGTATCATAAACCACATAGCTCTCCCTGGTTTACCAGGAGTCCATATAAATCTAGCACACAAAGCCTGTAGTTGTTGAATTTGCGCCTGTAATACTTCTAGTGGTAAGGATCTAAAAAGGTATAGGACCCTTGGTAGTATATTCATTTTTAGTATATTGGTTCTCCCAATTAAAGTAAAATGTAACCTCCCCCACTTCTCTAAAGATTCCGCTATATTTCTGTAAAGCGAAACCCAATTAGCTGACACTACCTCCTCCATAGCTGCCCTTATTTTAACCCCCAAGTAAGTTGCTTCCACAACTACTCTAGGATCATTAACCTTCATTGCTAAAGAACACAACAACTGTGTCTTTGCAGCATTTAGCTTGTAGCCAGACAGTTGACCAAAAATCTTAGCTAAACGTTCAACTTCTACCACTCCAAGAGCCGGGTCTTGTGTAGTCACTGCAATATCGTCTGCAAAGGCAAACACAGTATGGGGGATATTGCGGACATAGAAAGGTTTAATAGCCTCACAATTATTAAGCATATCAATAAAGGGATTTATATACAGCGCAAAAAGGAGGGGCGAACAGGGACAGCCCTGCCTTGTTCCTCTGGTTATCTGCACTATATCTGAAGTCATGCCCATAGACGCAATCCTAGCAATTGGTGCCACATATAACATTTGTACTGCTGTCATGAACTTATTGGGAAAACCCATGTTCTCCATCAACATCCATAAGTATTTCCATTCTACGCGGTCGAATGCTTTTTCAGCATCGAGTAAAATCAACTCTAAGCTGTGTTTCTCTACCTCTGCTATATCAGAGTAATAACTTTGTTGATATGTGCTACTGTTCCTCTCCCTGGTATGAAACCATGCTGATCATCAGATACTAATGAGGTAATAACTTTTGATATCCGATTTGCTAAGATTTCAGGGTATATCTTCCTATCGCAATTTAAAAGTGATATGGGGCGATAAGAACCCGGAAGATCAGTCTCCTTTCCCTTCTTACTAAAAACAACTATAGTGGCATCGTCCCACGATTTCAGTGCTACTCCTCCTTGGGCAGCCCTAAATGTATCTAACATCAAATCTTTAAGTTCCTCAAAAAAAACTTATATATCTCACTTGGTAGTTGATCAGGCCCTGCTGCTTTACCCATTGCCAATGTTTTAACAGCCAGAGCTACCTCCTCCTTTGACAACGGGCCTCCAATGAATCAACCACTAATGAGTCTAGTTTAAGAAGTGTTCCTAAGAAAGTCAAATCTAGTTCCTCCAAATTAGTTTGTTCTGTTTGGTACAATTCTGAGTAAAAATCATGGAAAATTGCCATAATATTTTGGGGCCCAGTTCTTAAAGTCCCTGTTTTATCTTTCATAGCAGATATATTCCGACTAGCCTCCTTCATGCGTAATTTTAACAGTTAGGGTCGTCCGATGGCTTCACTATACTCATGGCAGATCTTACGTTGCGCCTAGTATTTCCTGGCGTTTTCATTATCCCTTACACCCAGTATTTTTGCCCTGTGTTTTGAGACCTCCACCACTAGTACTTTCACATCTCCCTGGGTAGCTATCCCTCTCGTTAGATTCTCTTCTGCCAATTGTAATCCCTTATATAACCTCTCCATCTCCTTTTTTAGCTTTCTCTGCCGAACTAGACCAAAACTTAAAACCTCTCCCCTAAAACAAGCCTGAAATGTGTCCCAAACAACATTAACTGAAGCCGAATTCATGTTGATCTTAAGGAATTCTCTTATCCACTTCCTCATATAGACTATAAATTCTTCGTTATAGCATAATTTTCGATCAAAAGTGAATTTTCTTAGTGCACCCGGAGTCCCCCACCCTCAAATTGAGAGAACAATAGGTGTAAGATCAGACTAAATGTTGGGATACATATACATCTTCACCTCGGATAGATGGGGCACTTCCACAAAAAATAGTCCAATTTAACCTTTTTTTGATTGGGATAGAAATAATAGATAAAACCTGGGTCCGCTGGGTACAGGGCACTCCAAAAATCCACCAAACTCATAGTCCTTTAATAAATTGAGGAGAGCTCTGCATACCTGCGCCTTCCTACCTTTATAAGTCTTAACTCCCCCATCAATTTCATATTTTGTTAAACTGATATTCATATCCCCACAAATAATCAGGGGGGTAGCCCATATTGCCAGCTCTTCATATACTTGATCCAATGCCCCCGAATCATCAATATTGGAGCCATAAATATTACATAGTGTAAAATTACCATGTTGTCCCCCACATTCAACCATCGCCCATCTTCCATTTGTATCTGTTGCTTTCCGTCGTGTCACAACCAAATCTCTTTTTGCTAAGATGGCTACCCCCGCGTCATTCCGGATTGCCGTGATGAAACTAAAGTAATAAATCCCAATTCAGCTAGTACTTGATGTTTATTCCATGGGAGATGGGTTTCTTGTAAGCAAACCACATCTGCGGCAACATGACGTAGCTCGGCCGCTACTCTTCTTCGTTTATTGAAATTGTTCAGCCCAGAGACATTTAGCGAGCATATTCGAAGATCTCTATTAGTAGCCATACCACTCAGCTAGTAAGTTCCACAAGACTGGACCCATAGTATCTTTTGTCAATTTGCCTACCATGTTGTTTGTTAATTTTCAGTTTTCCGACGTGAACAATTGGTCCCGTCTTTGACACATCCCCCACACAGGTTTGTCGTATTTTTTGTACTTAACCGATGGTATTTAAATCTGTGGATACGCGTAGTGGTCGTCTTAGCTTGCACTCGGCGGGCTGGGCGGCAGACCCCTTCGTGATTTGTGGGAAGAACCCTTGGCGAGGTAAGCAGATCCTACTTCCTGATATTCCGGCTTTTTGGATTTGCTCTTCACTAAATCTTTGTGCCATCTCCACACCACACTCAGAGGCACCCTCCTCTACAGACCACCAGGACCCCGCGCAAAATTCAGTGAAGACATCACGGACTTCATCACTCCACACGCGCTCCCCTCCAAAGACTACATCCTTCTGGGAGACCTCAACTTTCACCTTGAAAAGACCAACGACCGCAACACCACCACCCTCTTGGACAACCTCGCCAACCTCGGACTTAAACAACTGGTCACTTCCCCCACCCACATCGCAGGTCACACACTCGACCCCATCTTCACCTCCAGCAATCATGTCTCCTTCAGCCACACTACGGATCTCCTGTGGACTGACCACAGCTGCGTTCACTTCACCTACAACAAGCCAAAACCCATCAACCACCCCCAAGCAACTCTGCAAAGAAACTGGAACAAAATCACCATCGACCAGATCTCCTCATCGCTCCTTCTAAACACCCCAGCCCACTCTTCTAACCCAGACCAAGCCGCCGCCAACTTCACCCTATGGTTATCCAACACCGCCAACACCTTAGCACCACTGAAAAAACGTCAAAGCAAACCCGGCAGCAAGAAGGCCTCATGGTTCAACGATGATCTTAAGAAGTCCAAGAAACTCTGCCGCTCCCTTGAAAAGGCCTGGAAAAAAGACCCTACCACTAGCACCAAGGACGCCTTCAAAAACGCCACCCGCACACACCACCAACTAATCCGAAAGGCCAAGAAAACAGCATTCAAGGATCGACTTGACAACAACGCCCACAACAGCAAGGAACTTTTCAACATCGTCAAGGAATTTACCAATCCCTCGGCCAACTCCAACGACATCACCCCCTCTCAAGTCCTCTGCGACTCCCTAGCCTCATTCTTCCACAACAAAATTGCAGACATCCACAACAGCTTCGACAACCAACCTGGAGACCAACCCACCCAACAATTTGCTGAACATTCTCCCCCCTTGAACACCCTTAACAACTGGAACTCAATCTCCACTGAGGACACCATCCGCCTGATGAACTCCATCCACTCAGGATCCCCCACAGACCCATGTCCTCACCACATCTTCAACAAAGCAGACTCCGTCATAGCTCCGCACCTCCGAGACGTCATCAACTGCTCCTTCAACTCTGCCACCTTCCCGGAAAGCTGGAAACACGCTGAACTCACCGCCCTTCTGAAAAAACCCACAGCGGACCCCACCGAACTCAAAAATTACCGCCCCATTTCGCTCCTTCCATTCCCGGCCAAAGTCATCGAGAAAGCTGTCAACAACCAACTCGCCGCCTTCCTCGAAGCCAACAAATCCCTCGACCCCTCACAATCTGGCTTCCGAGCAAAACACAGCACTGAGACCGCCCTCATCGCAGCAACAGACGACATTCGAACTCTACTGGACAAAGGAGACACAGTCGCCCTCATCCTCCTCGACCTCTCTGCAGCCTTCGACACAGTCTGCCACAGCACCCTTTTACAACGCCTCAGAAACCTCGGAATCCAAGGAAAAGCACTTGAATGGATCACCTCGTTCCTCACCGGAAGAACTCAGAGAGTCCGCCTTCCACCATTCAAGTCCGAGGCCACTGAAGTCATCTGTGGCGTACCCCAAGGGTCCTCACTCAGTCCCACCCTCTTCAACGTATACATGAGCCCCCTCGCGGCCATCGCCCGCCAACACAACCTCAACATCATCTCTTACGCGGATGACACTCAACTGATCCTTTCTCTCACCAATGACCCCAGCACCGCAAAAACTAACCTACACGAAGGAATGAAAGAAGTCGCCGAATGGATGAAACACAGCCGTTTGAAACTGAACTCAGATAAAACAGAAGTCCTCATCTTAGGTACATCCCCCTCTGCATGGGACGACTCTTGGTGGCCGGAAGTCCTTGGAAAAGCACCCATCCCGACAGACCACGCTCAGAACCTAGGCGTTATCCTGGATTCTTCACTCTCAATGAACAGACAAGTCAGCGCCGTATCTTCATCCTGCTTCAACATTCTTCGCATGCTCAAAAAAACATTTCGCTGGATCCCCACCGAAACCAGAAAAACAGTCACCCACGCTCTGGTCACGAGCCGACTGGACTACAGAAACACCCTCTACGCCGGTACCACCGCAAAACTCCAGAAAAAACTCCAACGCATCCAGAACGCTTCAGCCAGGCTCATATTAGACATCCCGCGTAAAGAACACATCTCTGGTCAGCTGAAAAACCTCCACTGGCTTCCCGTCAATAAGAGGATCACTTTCCGGCTCCTAACCCACGCACACAAAGCACTCTACGACATCGGACCAGAATGCCTCAACTCACGTCTGTCCTTCTACACCCCCTCCCGCCAACTACGTTCTTCCAGCCAAGCCCTCGCCACTGTACCTCGCATCAACAAGACCACCATGGGAGGCAGATCCTTCTCATACCTGGCTGCTAAAACATGGAACTCACTCCCCACTTACCTTCGCCTCACCCAGAACCACCTAGCATTCAGAAAGCAACTTAAAACGTGGATATTTGACAAGTAATCCTCCTCCCCTCCCTAAGCGCCTTGAGACCCTCCGGGTATGTAGTGCGCTATATAAATTCTTTGACTTGACTTGACTTGACTTCTTCGTCCCTTTTCAGTATTACTTTGGGACCCACTCTTTATTGACTGGTCATCCGTTGGCCCGATTCATGATTCTCGAATAGGTATGTTCTGTGTATTTTATTCCGTTTATATAATCTCCTTAGCCATATTTTGCTGACCCTTAAGAACTTCTTTTCCACGTCTATTCCGTGCCAGGTTTTAGAATAGGCATGCTTTATTCCGTTGGCATTACTTCTGTTGCTGTCTTTCGCGGATGTTTAAATACCCCCATTCTGCATATATTCTGTGCCTCGGATCAGTGTAGACTCTTATTGCCCCTTACATGTGTGGGCTCTGTGTTATTGCTACGAGGTAAAATACTCTTTCCTTCTTTATTGGATCTAATGTATGCTTTTTTATGCGTCCCTTAGAATTATATGGTTGAGCCCTGATGCCTCTGTCCTTTACCTCGCGTCCTTTTCATCTCTGGGACGTAGCTCATCTGGAAGGCTGACTGACTCAGACCCACCCGTTTTTTTCAGCCTGCACTTATTTTTCAGGTGAATGCTACTTTGCTCTTTACTTTTTTTGTGATTACGAGCAGGGGGCATTCCTCCTCAGCGGGCTGTTTGGGCCTTCAATATGACGACATTTCAAATTTATATGCCTTGCCCTCATCGACTCCAATAGGTGTTCTAGGTACACTATCCTTAAAATTGTCGTTTTGGAATGTCTTTGTAGTGCAGCTATTAGTATCTCCTCTTTGCTGCTTAGCTCTGACGATATTCCTTTTGGATATTCTTGCCCCTGGTAAATTGTTTCAAAAATTATTTTTTCTTAGATTGACTCTTCGGTGCAGCCATTATAATATCTGTTCTGCCACCTTGTTTGGGAGACCGTTGATACCCCTATCCTCCTTTTACTCATGAGCTGGTTTCTGATTGTGAGCAGTCTACTTCTAAAAAGATTAGGTATGTCTGATTGCTGTTCTTATTTGTCTTGGGATGGGGTTCACACATTTTCACAGACACTGAGGTGTTATTATTATTTTTTCTTTCACTTTTGGTTTCTTGCTTGTTACATTGCTGTGGATTCTGCGCTCCTGGTCCCCTAAATTGGTCCTAGTTATTGCCTTTCAGGTTATTCAATGGGATGTTTGGCATGACTGTGTACCTTGTCTTGCTCCTTTCTGGCACTGTTGGGTTTTCATTAAATGCCTTTATTAAAATTGTTCTTTTCGCCCACAGATATGCTCTTTCTGCCCTCATGTATTACTTGGGACCTGTTCTACACCATTCCGTCAAAGGATCTCTATTGAGACCTGAACAATTTGTGTCTTTGATGATATGCGCCCTGATGAAGGAATTCCCCATATTGGCACTGTTCCGAAACTCGTGCCAGCGCTTTTCAGTGTTTGTTTGATTACATGTGGTTGTTGATTGAGTAGAGTATGAATGCTTATGGTTTGGGAATGAGTCAGTATTTGATAGAATGAGTGAGTGATGTGTGTGCCAATTTTTAGTTTTCTTTGTGTCCCTTGGGCTGATGATATCTCATTTTTTGATTCCTATTTATGAAAAAATGTATGTCTTATTGAATTAATTAAAATGTATTATAGTTTTCTATGAATATAAATAAATGATTTTATTTATTGTTGGAACTTGTTGGGTCCCCCTAAGATTGGGAACTCCCCTTTCCATGTTGTTGTTGATGTATTCTGCCCTGGTGGGTTGTTCCCTCCCCCTTTATCCTTTTTAGGTTTCAGGGTCCCTCTTTTGTTTTTTTTTATATGGAAAGCCTTCCTCACCCTATTCTCAATTGAATCCACTAAGAAATCTGCCCACAGTCTTACATTATCTATTATTCCCTCCCCGTTCTACAAAGCAACTGCTACAATCACCATTTATTATAATGGAATGATCCTCATGCAGGCATCTGACCATAACCCTAATATACTGTACCACATCTTCCCGATCATCAAAGCAAAGGTTGCAAGACCCTCCTCCACCTTCCCAACAAACCACTCTCCTAACCCTCTAACCGACTCCCTACCTGACTCCTCATCTAGACATTTTCCCTCGGTATCCCATACCACAAATACTCCAGCCCTACGACTTACCGGCAACCCACCAAATGACATATCTGCACCTCTCTTGCCTCTTTCTGCACTTCTCGTCCCTCTTTCTACAGCTCACTCTCTTCTATCAGCACCTCTCTTGCCTCTTTCTGCACTTCTCTTGCCGCTTTCTGTACCCCTCTTGCCTCTTTCAGCACATCTCTTGTCTCTTTCTGCAACTCTGTTGCCTCTTTCTGCACCTCTCTTGCCTCTTCATCTCTCTTGCCTCTTTTTGCAGTTCGTTCTTTTCTCTCTGCACCCCTCTTACCTCTTTCTGCACCTCTCTTCCCTCTTTCTGCAGCTCACTCTCTTCGTTCTGCACCTCTCTTGCCTCTTTCGGGAACCTTTCTCGCCTATTTCTGCACCTCTCTTGCCTCCATCTGTTCTTCACTTGCCTCTTCCTGTACCTCACTTGCCTCTTTCTGCACATTTCTTCCTCTTTCTACACCTCTCTTACCTGTCTAACCTCATACCTCTTTCAGCAGCTCTCTTGTCTATTTCTGCACTTCTCTTGATCTTAATGCAGATCTCTTGCCTTTTCTACAGCTCACTTTGTTCTTTCTGCACCTCTCTTTCCTCTTTCTGCACCTTTCTTCTTGCTCTTTCTGCACTTCTCTTGCCTTTTTCTGCATCTCTCTTGCCTCCTTCTGCTCTTCTTTTGACTCTTTCTGTACCTTACTTGCCTCTTTCTGTACCTTTCTTCCTCTTTCTGCACCTCTCTTCCCTCTTTCTAACATTGTCCCTCTTTCTGCACCTCTCTTGCCTCTTTCTACACCTTTCTTGCCTCTGTCTGCCACTCTCTTGCCTCTGTCTGCGCTTCTCTTGCTTCTTTCTGCAGCTCACTCTCTTCTTTCTTTACCTCTCCCACCTCTTTCTGCACCTCTGTTGCCTCTTTATGTACCTCTCTTGCCTTTGACTGCACTTCTCTTGGTTCTTTCTGCAGCTTACTCTCTTCTTTCTGCATCTCTCTCACCTCTTCCTACACCTCTCTTCTCTCTTTCTGTAGCTCACTCTCTTCTTTCTGCACCTCTCCTGGCTCTTTATGCACCTCTCTTCCCTCTTTCTGCAGCTCACTTTTTTCTTTCTGCTCCTCTCTTGCCTCTTTCTGCACCTCTCCTGCCATTTTATGCACCTCTCATGCTTTTCTGCACCTCTCATTCCTCTTTCTGCACTTCTCCTGCATTTTCTGCACCTCACTCTCTTGTTTCTGTACCTCTCCTGCCTCTTTCTGCACCTCTCTTGCCTCTTTCAGAACATTTCATCCTCTTTCTGTACCTCTCCTGCCTCTTGTTGCACCTCTCTTGACTCTTTTTGCTCTTCTTTCTGCAGCTCACTCTCTTCTTTCTGTACCTTGCTTGCCTCTTTCTGCACCTCTCCTGCCTCTTTCTGCAGCTCACTCTCCTGTTTCTGTACCTCTCCTGCCTTTTTCTGCACCTCTCTTGCTTCTTTCTGGACCTTTCCTCCTCTTTCTGTACCTCTCTTGACTCCTTCTGCACCTCTTACCTGATTCTGCATCCCCCTTTCTTGTCTCTTTCTGCACCTATATTGTCTCTTTCTGCAGCTCACACTCTTCTTTCTGTACCACACTTGCCTCTTTATGCACCTCTCTTGCCTCTTTCTGAACCTCTCTTGCCTCTTTCTCAGCGCCGGACTGGCCACAGCTGGCACTGGGCATTTCCCTGGTGGGCCGCTAGGGTTGGGGCAGGATTTGGGCCCCTAGGGGGCCGTTTTTCTTATCAGGGGTAGGCAATATCACCCCCCTGTAACAAAATCAGCCAAAAACAGCCCTCGCAAACTGCTCCGCTGCACTCCCCCTCACCCGGGGGGAGCCTGTTTAGCAGTGTGCCAGGGCAGTTTCTGTTCCCAGTTCGGGCCTGCTCTTTCTGCACCAGCCTTGTCTCTTTCTACACCTCTTTTGCCTCTTTCTACACCAGTCTTGTCTCTTTATGCACTTCTCCTGCCTCTTTCTGCGCCTCTCTTGCCCCTTTCTGCACCTCATTCCCTTCTTTTCTCACCTCTATTGCTTCGTTCTGCACCTCTCTTGCTTCTTTCTGCTCTTCTCTTGCTTCTTTCTGCACCTTTCTTCTTTTTTCTGCAATTTTCCTTCCTCTTTCTGCACCTTTCTTCCTCTTTCTGGACCTCTCTTGTCTCTTTCTGCACCTCTCTTGCCTCATTCTATACCTCACTTGCCTCTTTCTAAGCCTTTCTTCCTCTTTATGCACCTCACTCTCTTCTTTTTGAAACTCTCTTGCTTCTTTCTGTGCCTCTCTTGTTTCTTTCCGCACTTCTCTTGCTTATTTCTGCACATCTCTTGTCTGTTTCATCACTTCTCCTTTCTGCACCTTTTTTCCTCTTTTTGCACCTCTCTTGCTTTTTTCTGTACTTTTCTTGTCTTTTTCTGTACTTCCCATGCTTCTTTTTGAACTTCTCTTGCTTCTTTCTGCACTTTTCTTTCTCTTTCTGCGCATGTCTTGCCTATCTAGGTATAATTAGAAATTAGCATTTAAAAAACCTTACTAATGCACTGAAAAAACAAAGGTTTTAGTGATGTTACAGTTAGAAATTAGGGATGTCATCAGTGATGTCATTTGAGATGTAATCAGTGATGAGAGTGATGTCATCGATGATGTTATTTGAGATGTCATCAGTGATGTCACTGATCATGTCATGAATGATGTAATATGTGACGTCATCAGCAGTGCATTGTGGGGGCACGAGCTATAAGTAGCTCAACTAACTATAACAGTAGTGGTTGCATAAGAAAGACACACTCGCTCGGATGATATTAAGGCAACTTTATTTTCAAAACCGCTTCCTCTCCCAACCCGTTTTACCTTCCCCTGAAGGCTTGATCATATATATTAGTACTGTACTCAGTTGCGTGAACCATCAAAGTATACATACACAATACAATCACAATGTGTCACAATTTGTTAATATTACAAAAAACAGCAAATATCCAAGTCAATATTAAAAATATTGGTGCAACCATAAAATAAAATCTTTACCAATGCTATTCCATCCCTATATTTAATCTGTGTAATATGCAGCCCTAGGCCATGTGCAAAACAGCAGGCGAATGACAACAATTTCTTCATAGATTTCATAAAAGTTTTAAAAAGTTGAAAATTGTGACGTCAAAAAGGAATAGAAGTGTTTAAAGTATAAACATAGTCGCTAAACTACTGCTGTTATAATTATACTACTCTTGTAGCAGACAGGCTGTAGAAATTTAGTCACCGCAAAAACAGTACAGGAGAAGTATCACTTTTTAAGATTCTATGGCCTAAAAGTAAAAGATATCTGGCTATACCCAGAAATGCATCGGGGATATCAACATATTGCCGACATCATGTACTGTTGTCACGTTGTGGATCACAAAATGATAATTTGAACATTTTGCATCGAGCATGATTCTCCATCATTTGATTCATTAATCCACTGTGGAAAACTCACTGAATTACAAAGTGATTAAAACTTCGTTTTTTTCCTACTTGAATACTTTGTATGAACTTTATTGAAATATCCAGCATTCAGACTTAAGCGTGCTCAAGGTTCTCACCTTACACTTGTAAGGTCTATCCCGTCATTGATTTACCAGCACCTCGTGGACAGGAGGCGATCTCCCTGAGCACCCTCACCTTGCTTACCTTGGTTACTTTTGGACTACTATTAGTAGAACATTTATTAATTGGAGTGCAGCGCGCCTCATGTATATTTTATACCCAGATCCTGACATATTGAACTGATCAATTTGCAGTGAGACCAATACTACACTGGGCAAAATAACATTATATGTGTCTTATTTTCATTACCCAGGGCACACGCTGTGCAGATGCTAGATGTTGGCTCATTGTTACATTAGAAAATACATTTTCTTAGTAGTATGGTACCAAAACGAAAATGAATATACAAACTTTTGGCTAGGGATGATGAAACAAAATCTAAAAATTGCCAGAAAAATAGAAAAGGCTTACAATCCAGAAACATATTTGTCAGGGAGCCATTAGAATAGTTTTTTGTATAACCTTTGTGAATATGTGCCAAATAACGTGTTTTCAAGACATTGAGGTTGGCTTTTGGATTTGTATTCAGCTCTACCCAAAGCCTTTGCAACCCCAACTACCTCAACCAATCAAATACAAATTTAACCATAACACAGAGACTTTTAATAAATCTGTAAGGGATTATATGTAGTCTATTATCTCTGGTGTGGACCAAAGGCGAACCCAATACAATAATGGGTTTAATACAGCCTAATCTGCAATTCTTTTTAGACCTAGATCAAAGTATAATGGAATAAGAGGAGAACTAATTGTAACAAAAACTAACATCCGCACAAATTTATTTTCAGCTATGGATAAGGAATGGACGTTGGCCCATGGTTACATGTAGCATTAGAACATTGACACCACAGTTGGACTTCTTTTATCACAATTGTTAAAATTCATAAATCAAATAACATATGATAGTCAGATTCCCAGGGATGTACAGTAAACACTATATTTTGTGAAGTAACAAGGGCCCCCTGGTAAGGATGAGAATCCTGGGTCAGGGAAAACATACAATATGAAGGTAAACACCCAGGCTATCTGTCTGACAAACACTTGCTATGTACTAAACTGCATCATTCCCAAAAATTAGAGAGCTTAAACCATAACACAAACAATCATAATGATATCAAAAATAGTATGTTTTAATAAAAACAGAGATAGATTTTTACAATGTAAATATACAGTTATAATGAGTTATTAATAAAAAATGATATATCTTTTATATTAAAAAACATAAATTAAAAAAACATTAGTAGGACAGCGATACATGTCCTATCTATTGTTGCTGTGGCTGTTGTATGTGAGTCAACGCGTTTCGACACGTCGTGGTGTCTTCCTCAGGACAATTATAGTTTCAGCCAATTTGTCTATAAAGAACAAAATGATATTAGTTCTTATTTTTTCTTAAAAACAGTGTCATAGTTTACAGTTTCATTTTTACCATTCATAATTGATGATAGCGAACCTCAGAACAATTGTTCATTTCATTTCTGTTGTTTGGTTCATTTCAGTTAGCATGGGAGATATCTAATGCAGTTCATTATGTTATCTCAAGTATTACTTATTATTACATAGCATAGTGTGCAAGGGATACATTATTACTGGAGGTATCCTAAGGGGAACAGGCCTAGACAGATACAATTTTGATATAATCTATTTTGTCTGCGATATACATTTGTTTTGCTGTTGACATTCTTTAAGAATCCTGTCCAAAGTTTCATTTAATAACATCTATTTTTTCTCCTTCTATCAAAAGCAAGCGAGAAAAACCCAGAGAGAAGTTTAAGCAGCAAGATAAGTAAAGGAAAAAGAGATATTAAGGTTCAGTCATATCTTCCAAAGAGATTCAAGTATTAGCCTTGACCATGCCTACAACTGGTATCCTATCCTATATTAATCCACATTACTGATACTACACTTCTATTTACATTTAAGTCGGTGTCTACCTATTCCTATTTTCCCAGAATATTAGGCTTCCCATGTCTTTACCTGACAAGGACCTCTCTTTAGATGGTTCGTTTGTCGATTTCTTCAATTAAAAACAGAGTAAGTGAGGCACCGTTATTTTCTTTCTCTAAAATCGGCATGTGAAACCTGCAGAAGAAATATTTTTGTGTATCTTAATGATCTTTCTATGTCTTTCCTTGGCGCGATAGCGAGCGGCATCTAACTATCTCCATTCTCTCTTTATATCATGTTGCATACCTTAATGTTAAGGATTCACTGCTCCCATCTCACTTAGCCCGTATTCACACTATTCGGCGGTTTTCTTCAGGTAAACGAATGCCTCTAGGCTATGGATAAAGCCATATAAACTACACGTTATGATGAGACACAGAAGTCTTACTTGGAAACAATTAAATGGGCTTATAATGGTATCTTTCTCACCTCGTGTAAAAACAATCTTCCAAATATACAGGGCGACACACCATAAGGTAGTAACTGGTTAATATTCAAGCCAAACCACGTGGTGCCTTTAAGAGATTACAGCTCCCCGCGTACAAAAACAGCATCAACATGGAACTGTTAGAAGAAGATGAAATGCAAAGCATGTTAACCTATTCTAATTTGTCTTTTAAAACACGCTCCTATTTATGCCCCGTGGGATAGGGAAAAAAACCTGTGTTCATACCTTCATGAATCTCTTTTTTCGATCAAAAGACCGTTTGAAGTTCTAAATGTTGCAGAAAATGCTGCCGTCGAGCGGATCTCTCCGTTTCTCCTCTTCTAAACGCGGGGACTAGCAGTTTGTATTGCTGAGCGTTCACTTCTTGCAGGGCTCTATTCTTTTAGCAGAGTACCTGGGAAGTTTGAGAAATTATTCCCTCAGTTCGTGAGCTATTGTAAGGCTGTAGCGTTTAGTTAATAAAGGCTAAAAGGACCATTTCTTCTCACGCTTACCTCTTTGGCGCTCTTGCTCTCTCGGTAGATGGTCCAAACAACGGGCGGCTTGTAACGGCAGAAAACGAAGGGATTCACAAGCTGTAAATCTATTGGTATTTATACTCTACTTTCGTGACATCATTTCCCTAAAGGTCCTCCCCTATTTAAAGCTACATTCTCCTTTTCTCCTATGTTGTTTGTTTTAAAGCAAAAAAAGGAAAAATAGAGAGTCTTCTTACGTATTTCTACATATTCACTTTTCCTCATTTTATATCGGTTAGTGCCCAATCCACTTTAGGTTGAAAATATTACTGCCTTCAAACCAAAGTGGTCTAGTGTTTTCGAAGACCAAATAATTATTTTAATAAGATGGAATTAGCCCTAATTTTAATACAATGATTTCCGCAGTTGTCCATGGACTTGCCCTTTCATTTGGTGATTTTGTCATATTATAGCATTAGACCACGGGCATTCTAAATTCAAGCCACGTTCGTATGTGTCAAGGGTACAAATCCAGTATAGTTCTTGTTTTTTCCTAATTTTTTCCCCTCCTTTGTCATTTGGCAACTGTATTTTTTCTAAAATTCGCCATTTTATTTCTTCAGGAGAATGTCCGAAGTCCAGGAAATGGCTAACTAAAGGTGCTGTTACTTTTTTTGTTTTTATAGCTGACCTGTGCTCGGTCAGCCTAGTTTTTATTGCTCTTCCTGTCTCACCAACATATCCTAAGTGGCAAGGACATGTAATAAGATACACCACATTTTGTGTATTACATGTCCATAGGTCTTTTGCCTTTATTTCAACATCGTTCAGGGTCATTGTTTCTCCGAGATGGATATTTTTGCATGACTTGCATGAACCACAGCTCGATGTACCTTTTATTGGGTTATTGTTTAAAAAAGACCTTTGCAAAAATGGTGGGTTTTCAGGACTTTTACTGAATCTCGAGCGGACAATTTGATCCTTCAAGTTTTTATTGCGTCTGTGCGCATACATAGGTTTGGGTATTTTCTGTTGAGTGTTATTCAAATTCAGTAGGTGCCAGTTAGAGTTGATAATTTGCCTAATGGTCCCATCTATGGTAGAGTGTTTAGTTATACAGACCAGATTCGGGGCTTTTTTTGTTCGTTGTGAGTTTAGGAGTGCATCCCTATCATAAAATCTAGCTCTCTTGTACGCCTCTCTAACTAGGCGACGAGGGTAGCCTCTTTGGATGAATTTAGTCTTCATGTTCTCTGATTGTAAGTCAAAATCTTTTAACTCGGTACAGTTACGCCGTACCCTGAGAAATTGGGAAAACAGAATACTGTCTTTTTGACATTTCGGATGAAAGCTTTTAAAGTGTAGCATTGTATTCCTAGCGGTGGGTTTGGTGTATAAGTCAACCTTCAGGGTGCCTTCATTATTCTTGATAAAAATATCAAGAAATTCTACCTTATCTTTGTTAGTGTGGGTAGTGAACCTCAAGTTCACATCTGCCTCGTTCAGCCATAGGAGAAATTCCTCGAGAGTCTGTTCCCCATTGGTCCACACAAAGAAGATGTCATCTATGTAGCGGTACCAATGGGAAACAGACTCGAAGAAAGGGGCCATTTCATTAAAAATGTTTTTTGTTTCGAAAGCAATCATGTATATATTAGCTATTGATGGAGCCATAGAGGCTCCCATGCTGACTCCCTTCGTTTGTAGGAACAGTTGCTCGCCGAATTCAAAACAGTTCTCTTTCAGTATTAGAGTTAGACATTCCCTTATAAAATTACTACAGCAAGGGATCTGATGTTCTTCAATAAACCATAGTGTAGTTTCTATGGCTCCGATTTGTGGTATATTACTGTATAGTGACTCGATGTCAAGAGTCACTAAAATGTCTCTTTGTGGGTTGAATTGGAGATTCTCAACTTTTCTTATTATGTCACCCGTGTCCTTAATATAGGAGGGTGATAAAGAAATATATGGGCGCAAAATATTGTCCAGATATTTCGAAATTGCTTCCAATCGTTGATACTATTGGACGATAAGGAGGGTCTTCTTGGTTTTTGTGGACCTTGGGTAGTCCGTAGATACATGATACTTTCCTTTCGGATTTATTTAAAAATTCGAATTCTTTTTTATTTATAATTCCTGTGTCTAGGGCTTTAGTTGTTATCTTATTGATTGTTTTCACTATCCTATTTGTAGGGTTCAACTTAATCTTTTTATAGAATGTCGGATCATTAAGCATCTCTAACATTTTACACTCATATCTTGAAAATGAATATACAAACTTTTGGCTAGGGATGATGAAACAAAATCTAACATTTTACACTCATATCTTGAAAATGAATATACAAACTTTTGGCTAGGGATGATGAAACAAAATCTAAAAATTGCCAGAAAAATAGAAAAGGCTTACAATCCAGAAACATATTTGTCAGGGAGCCATTAGAATAGTTTTTTGTATAACCTTTGTGAATATGTGCCAAATAACGTGTTTTCAAGACATTGAGGTTGGCTTTTGGATTTTTATTCAGCTCTACCCAAAGCCTTTGCAACCCCAACTACATCAACCAATCAAATACAAATTTAACCATAACACAGAGACTTTTAATAAATCTGTAAGGGATTATATGTAGTCTATTATCTCTGGTGTGGACCAAAGGCGAACCCAATACAATAATGGGTTTAATACAGCCTAATCTGCAATTCTTTTTAGACCTAGATCAAAGTATAATGGAATAAGAGGAGAACTAATTGTAACAAAAACTAACATCCGCACAAATTTATTTTCAGCTATGGATAAGGAATGGACGTTGGCCCATGGTTACATGTAGCATTAGAACATTGACACCACAGTTGGACTTCTTTTATCACAATTGTTAAAATTCATAAATCAAATAACATATGATAGTCAGATTCCCAGGGATGTACAGTAAACACTATAGACATTGTATGACATAGTGCAAGTAGCTATAAAGTGTGAAAGTGCAAAAATTGTAGTCATTATAAGATCTCGTGCAAAAATTCTATTAAAAAGCAGATGCTTCCACATACTCTTTAGGTGCTAATCACAAAAATTGCCTAAGAGAAGATCATTAAATAAAACTGTAAACTCAAACAAAGTGCCAATAACCTAGCAACAGCATCCATATATTTTCCAAAATATCCCTTAACCTTAATTGCACACTACAGATACCAGCAATGTTTCCGCCACTGGTTAACAAATTGTAATCTGACATAATAATGGAATTGAGTCACCTGCTAAACAAAAAATAAGAGCCTGGCGGGCCCATCTAAACCTGCACTGGCTCCCCGTCAACAAAAGGATATCCTTCAAGCTCCTCAACCACGCACACAAGGCACTCCACAAGACCGGCCCAGCCTACCTCAACAGATGGCTCTCCTTCTACATCCCCAACTGCCAGCTACGCTCCGCCAACTTCTCACTCGCCACCTTTCGCGCATCCGAAGAACAACCACCGGTGGGAGATCCTTCTCCCACCTCGCCGCCAAGACATGGAACACCCTCCCACTGAGCCTACGACAGACCCAAGACCTGCTGACCTTCAGGTGGATACTCAAGACCTGACTGTTCAATCAGTAGCGGGTATATAGTGCACTTTACAAATGATTGATTGATTGATTAATAGATTGAGCTTTAACGAATACAGGTTTCATTAATACACCGTGTATTTTAAGCAGTTTAGGACACACCCATATATTATGTAAAAAGGTTTTACATTGCCACCTGCACAGTCTACATTCTAAGTTTGACCATTGTTGTATCCAGATCGGTGTGCCTTCTTCAGTTGGGTATATGCCAAGTCTTAATTTTAAACATTTTTCCTTCATGTGGGCCTAAAAATGGGGATTTAAATATGGCAGAATTTTCAGGGAATGATAAGAGTTTTTCACTGACCAGGCATGAGCTTTTGCCACTAAAGCTGCCTTATCTGCACTAAGTCAATGGATTTTTGATCTTTAAAAAAAAAGTTTATAGCTGGGCATTGTCATTCCAGAAAGCTCTGCAAATCAAAACTCTAAAGGCATGATGAAATATGGGAATGCCAGGTGAATGCATAACTAGAATAAGCTATTTTATTCCAGCAGTAATTTGCTAAAGTTTCAGGGTCAGACAGGAATAGGGAATACATACATTTTAACAATGACCCTTGCAACACCATAGATTGTCTTTGGAGACCAAACTCCTGTCTTATTTTCTCTAGGACAGTGTTGAAGCATTACTCATTAATCATTAACAACAACATTATGGTGTGAGCATTTCACAAATATGTCCACGTGTACATTTACTTTATACAATACGCACATGACCATGCTAATATTTAGCCAATCTCTTGCGCTACTGCCTCTTGACCTAGAGCTTAAGTCTGTTATCTTGTTTTTGTCAAACATACACTATTTGATGTAGTCCGCAGATGATCGTGGTCTCTGCTTCCTACGCATAATTTAAACACACAACATTTGTCCTAAGCAAACACTTTACCCAAGCAGTGGCAGAGCAGATTGACACGTCCCAGTTCAGAGAGTCGGTTCTAGGCATTAACTCTCTGAACCGGGTCCTAGACATAGATGAAGGTCAGTGAACCATTACACATGTTTGAGTTACAACAGAAGGGACACGTACTCTTTCATTTGCCATCCATTTGGTTTCAGCTGAATTTCAGACAATTTAGTTTAACCATCTGTGCACCATGAAGCCGCTTTTCATTATGATTAGTGGGCTCATATTATTTTCAAGCAGGTGAAACACCGAAATTAATGTAAAACTACGGTTCACTTTAATGTATCCCTTCATCACAGAGTTAATTAATTTTTCATCTTTCACAACAGTCAACCTTGGGATTCCAAAGACTGACTTATACGCCGTGATTACTAATAAATCCATTGTTTTAGCTTCTTAATCGCTGGTAACTGGTAAGCCATAAGCAATTGTTGATTGTAGCTTATAACCCATAACTATAAGGATATGTGTTAGACCTTGTATCATTGGCGTGAGTCTCCCTTCCAATTTTTCGGATTGCCTCCTCAGTGTTTTATCTGTTTTCTGGTTTTAGATGCTTTGGGCACTGTGCCACTGTATTCAGTGCCACAGTGCAAACGCTCCATATGTTAAATTGTTACACTAATTAGTGACTCCATGATTGGGTTATTTGGTTTACTTGTCAGACCCTAGTGCAGTACACCTTGTGTGCCCAGGGCTTGTAAATCAAATGCTGCTGGTGGCCTTGCAGCACTGGTTGTGCCACCCACAGAAGCAGCTTGTAAAGTGTGTCTCAGGCCTACCATTGCAGGGCCTGTATGCAGTCTGTGACTGCCATGTCGACTTGGCAAGTGAACGCAATTGCCATTCCCTAAACCTTCTCTTTCTTCATATCAGACACCCCTATGGTAGGCCCAAGGGCAGTATACATTGTAAGTATAAGGTAGGACATGCCCTCGTGTGTATGGCATGTCCTAATAGTGAATTACATCCATTTTTGTTTTTCACTATTGCAAGGCTACCTGTTCCCCATAGCCTAGAATGGGCAGTTTGATTATTACATTTTATAACCCTAATTGACTCATGAACATGTTAGAAATTCGAATTTAGTATGCCTGAACTCAGAATGATAAAATACATATTTTATTAAAGTTGGTTTTTACATTCTGTGTTTGAAAATACCACTTTTAGAAAGTAGGTATTTTCTTGCCTAACACTCCAAGCCCGCCTCTGCTAGATTTTGTATTCTATGTCTGAAGTTTGAGTGAGAGGGGCTGGGGGATTCCAGGAGACAGGTTGAGTCAGCACAAGGCTGAATAGAGAGATCTGCATCTAGATGAGTGGGAGGAGGTGCACCTGGGAACTGAATATAGGGCTGTGCCTTCCCTACACAATGCTGGCTCCACCTTCTGTGGTGTGTCTGATGTCCCTGGCCTACACTGTGAAAGCAAAGAAGGAGTCGTGTCAACAAAGTACTCCAGGACTGACCAAAACTGGTTTGGACTAGGCAGAGGCCTCTCTGCCTTCAGAGAACAAAAAGAAAAGTAGTATAAATATGGGGACCCAGACCCCAAGATTTTGGATCACTTCTGGGAACAAGACAAACCTTTTGTCAAGAAGAAGAGCCAAAGAAGCTGCAGGAGTTTCAATTGCCCTTCTGCCTGTGTGCTGTTTGTTAAGTATGGGCAAATTTTGAGGATTTGCGGTCTGCAGAATTCATGTGAATTTGCAAAAAAATCAGCGAGTTCACAAAAAATCCGCAATCTCGCGGATTTGCACAAATTACTGTTTCTACTGGCTAACAGTAAGTGCTAGCTTGTTGGGTAAATGAATAGTGCTTTTCCAAAACTGCCGCTGCGAAAGGGCCAGAAGGGTTGTCTCCAGTGACCATGTGTGTGTTTCGATGCCATCGCGCCGAAGGGCGCAGGGGTCACTTGAGTGAGCTGTCCATTATAGTGGGTCAGGGTGGGAAAACGGTGCACACCACTAGTGTGTGGGTGGGGCTAAAGAGCGGGGCTTCTATGCGAGTTCCCATTCCTCTTGTGTGCATAAGGTCAGAGACCGATCAGAGCAGCAGATGAGGAGAAAGAAGCTCCTGGACACAGGAACTGCACGGGAATTGCGCTCGTGAAAGTGAATGATGCAGAGGCATCTATCCAGCATCACAGCTAATTTATGATGGTAGCTAATGGGAGAAAGCATGCCTGCCCAGCGCTGGGGTCCCTTGAGTGAGCTGTCAATAATAGTGGGTCAGGGCGGGAAAACAGTGTACACCACTAGTGTGTGGGCGGGGCCAAAGAGCTGGGCTTGTATGCGAGTTCACATGCCTCTTGTGTGTATCAGGTCAGAGACGGATCAGAGCAGCAGATGAGGAGAAAGAAGCTCCTAGACACAGGTAAAGTGAAGGATGCAGAGAACTCTATCCAGCATCACAGATAATTTTCGACCGTAGATAATGGGGATAAAGTACACCTGCCCATCCTCGACAAAGCTCACAGTTGTTTTTGGGCTGATGAATGCGTTACTAAATTTGAGCTTCAACTAGGGCACCTGCTTTATTTATACATGTAAGTGCTTCCTGTTGAGGTTTACTTTTTGTGACAGGAGCATCGTGCCAGAATGAATCCTACCCTGCACGAAGATGCCAGCCACGGTTTAAAAAAAAAATCCGCCCTCCAAGCGGATTTGCTGATTTTTCTGCAAATTCCCGAGATTCGCGGATCGCATAATTGCCAAAACAGATTTTCCGCCCATACTTAACGTTTGTTGGGTTGGTCTACAGTGGTATCTTCATAGCCAAGGAAAGGAGAAGAACCTTTTAAAGAACTTTCAGCATCTTGCAGAATATTACTCCAAGGGCTTGATTTGAGCTTGCCTCCTTACTGAAGTCTCAGGGATACCAGACTTCACCCCCTTCTGTTTGCCTGCAACTGGAACTTGCTGTTCTAGTGCCACAGAAGGAATCTGCAATACCGACGCTGTCGAGCAACGCCGTAATCTGCAATGAAGTCGTGAGCACTGCTCTGACTTGCAATGAAGACCCGACGATGGCCGCCATGCCACATCGACCCCAGCGAACAACATTGTAAGCCTGCCATAGCCGTGAGCGCTGCTCCGACCTGCGACGCCGACCCAATGCCAGCTGCTGTGCCGCATCGACTCCAAAGCCGACATCATCATGGAGCCTATCGTCGATATGGGTGGTCAAGAATCCAACGACATTGTACGGAACTTGGTTTCGGTGCCATCGTGACGTCACCTCCTTTCCGGTCAGGAACCGGCGCCCCCCTCTGCCTACGCAAGGATCCAGGTCCCGACTCATCATCTCCCCTGAAGCAAGGAACCGAGGCTGTAACGCGCCAACAACGCCATATCTCCCCGGCGCGGTGCGCTGTCTTTGTTTTCGCTTTTCCAAGGTACTGTTCTTTGTGGGTCTGTTTTGATTCCAGACCCGACGTCACGTACCTCGTAGTCGGCGCCGTACTTTGGGATTTCTTTGACCTTGAAGTCGTGTTAACTCCAGTTGGGGTTATCTGCTGCTAAAGACTATTTTTAAGTGAATAACCTATTTCTGAACCACTTGTACCATCCTGAAGAATTCCTATTGATTACAGTATTGTGGATTTTTGTCTATTAATGGTCTTGTGATAAGTCTATAAAGAATATTTATTTTTTATAATACCTGTGTGGTGTCCATTTGTAGTGTTTTCACTGTATTGCTGTTTGTATTCACAAATGCTTAACATACTGCCTCTGAGACAAGCCTGTCTGCTTGTGCAAAACTACCAAGAAGGTGAGCAGGGGTTATCCAGTAGTGTAATCCTCTTTCCCTGACATAGAAGCAAGGGTCTCTATTTGGTCAACGGTGTATACCATTGCCAACTAGAGACCTGCAGTTCTAACAATATGGTTATGCAATTGGCTCCTCAATGATTTGCATAAACATTCGAAGGCATGAATTAAAGTTAAAGGTCCTTATTTATGAGGCTTGTGTCACTTCTATGCTGCTGGTGCGCCACTTTTTGTGACGCACTGGCGTCATACCAAATGCACCATGTTGAACCCTTTTTACAAAGTGATGCATCTAGGCAGATGTGTCACTTTGTAATCCCCTGTGCTATAATATACCTGTGTCAGGTATAATGTATGTAGAATGGGCATTCCCCCACATCCAAGCCTTGCAGAAATGGTGCAGTGAAATCTATCAGATTTCACAGGGCCGCTTCTAGGATACAACTGCTTCAATATCTTATGCCTGCCTCACAGCAGGCGTAAGACTTTGCAGGCTCTTTCACACGGGGCTTGCCCCATGTGAAAAGACATATCACTGGAGTTGCATCTGTTTTTGGACACAACTCAGCAATGAGTAAGTTATACGCCGACAGATAAATCAGTAATACTGACATATCTGTCATTCCTTGCAACTTGCAACTTGATGTGTCATTCTGTAAATATGTTGTATCTATCATGTCGCAAGGAGGGTGCACTGCGAAGTGACGCATTGCTGTTTTCACGCAGTGATGCATCACTTCTCATAAACAAGCCCTAAAGTTTTTACCTTTAAATGCCCAGATATTTATATGTTCTGAGCATTTCAATTGGCCCACCTCTAGCCCTCCATGAAGCAGTCTTAAATTTTACGTGCCAAGATTCATGATTTTCATTTTTTTCACATTCAATTTGTGCCCATTCACAAATATATAATCATCAGATAAATTGCTCAATTTTTGTAGGCCTATTAGAGTGTGGCTCAAATGAATGGTATCATTAGCATATTGCAGATAGCTAAGATGAACCTCAGTGAATTTCTGAGGATGAGCGTTAACAGACTCAAGATGCTAGAAAACGTCTGACAAAAAGATTATAAAGGCAAGGTGCAAGTACGCAACCCTATTTAAGGCCATTATAAGTTTTGATTTTTTGAGATAGAGTATGACCATCACCTAGCTTGACTTGGACCCAATTATTGGTATATAAAGGAATGATAGCATCCAACAACTTTTGGGTAATACCCTAATCTGCAAAAAAAAATCATAATAACACATGAGGAACTGAATCAAAGGCAGCTTTTAAATCTGTGAAACAGATATATAGATTTTGTGTTTTTAAAATTGACCTTTCAGCTAATAAAGTAAGGGACATCAAATTGATAATAGCAGAATGGCCAATGCGTAATCTTGTCTGGTTAGTTGGAATTATTTCCTGCTGCGCTGGCCAATTTTTCAAGTCCATCGGTAAATTAGAGGCAAAGACCTTTGTATCTACATCAGCTAAGGCAATTAACCGATAATTGATAGGCTTATTGAAAGGGCTGCATTTAAAATTTGGTTCAATACTACTACCTTGCCAGGACACAGGAACAATATTCAATACCAGTGCCTTATTAAATACTGGAGTCAACACTTCATCCCACATAACAGCATTGACACTGAATATGTCATTAGGGAGTCACTTAGGACCAGGAGACCCATTTGATCTAAGACATCGCAAAAGATATCCCTTCACTATTGCTTATACGATCCAGATCATTCTCTGGATTAAAGCTGCCCATTTCCTCTGTACGAGACTTGCTGTTTTTCCCACAGTGGGAACTCAAATCATCTCAATTTGTGTCTAAATCACACACACACAATAGGTTGGTAATATACCTTACCCATTCGTCCTCCATGGTATTAATACTATAGGCCCTATTGCCTCCCCATTCGAGTTTGTTAATGATATCCCAAAAGTTTTTGCATTGTTTGATTTAGAAGCATGTAATAATCTATGCCACAGTCCTGTTTGGTAACGTGATTTCGCCAGCCACACCTCTTGTCTATATGATCTTCTAAATGACTGCAATTATCCTTATGAGCATTTTAAGATTGCGGATATCTATGAGAAAAAGCTACACGTACAGCTCTATTAAGTGATTGTTTTAATTTAAGTAACTTAATTGAATACCATTAATTATATTTATTTTTGCATGATTTTGTGCGGTACATTTTTCAACAAAAGATGAGGCATTATAGTTCCATTTATCCACCATTGATCCTGCCCCCACATGACCCGGATCACTATCATTTATTAAACTTCATTATTTCATCCTGATTTCCCAAGTGCAATACCAGCCTTTTCAAATTATAAGAAGAATGTACTATGTTTTGAAACTCATTAGATTTAGGATTACGACCTATTGGTAGTTGTAGCGTTAACATCTAAGGGTTATGATCACTTCAAGTCATGGGATCACCTTATAATCAGCAATTTTTTGGTCGATTTTTTCTGAAACAAAGATTTAGTCAATTATTGAACTGTATTTGGACTGTTTGAAGGATGGAACTGTTCTCCGGAAGAACCCAAAGAGTCCGCCTCCGACCATTCAAGTCAGAGGCCTCTGAAGTCATCTGCGGCGTGCCACAAGGATCCTCACTCAGTCCCACCCTCTTCAACGTATACATGAGCCCCCTTGCGGCCATCGCTCGCCAACACAATCTCAACATCATCTCCTACGCTGACGACACTCAACTGATCCTCTCACTCACCAAAGACCCTAACACCGCCAAAACCAACTTACACGAAGGAATGAAAGAAGTAGCGTGGATGAAGCACAGCCGTCTGAAACTGAACTCAGACAAAACAGAAGTCCTCATCTTAGGCACCTCCCCCTCCGCCTGGGATGACTCTTGGTGGCCAGAGGCCCTTGGAATAGCACCCATCCCTACGGACCACGCACGGAACCTGGGCGTCATCCTGGACTCCTCACTCTCGATGACCAGACAAGTCAACGCCGTTTCATCATCTTGCTTCAACATTCTTCGCATGCTCAAAAAAACATTTCGCTGGATCCCCACCGAAACTAGAAAAACGGTCACCCACGCACTGGTCACGAGCCGCCTGGACTACGGAAACACCCTATACGCCGGTACCACCGCAAAACTCCAGAAAAAACTCCAACGCATCCAGAACGCTTCAGCCAGGCTCATTCTAGACATCCCGCGTAAAGAACACATCTCTGGCCACCTGAAAAACCTTCACTGGCTCCCCGTAAATAAAAGGATAACTTTCCGCCTCCTAACCCACGCACACAAAGCACTTTACGAACTTGGACCCGAATGCCTCAATACACGACTGTCCTTCTACACCCCCTCCCGTCAGCTACGTTCCTCCAACCAAGCCCTTGCCACTGTACCTCGCATCAACAAAACCACCATGGGAGGTAGATCCTTCTCCTACCTGCCAGCTAAAACCTGGAACTCACTTCCCGCTCACCTTCGCCTTACTCAGAACCACCTAGCATTCAGAAAGCAACTTAAAACTTGGATATTCGACAAGTAATTCCCCACCCTTCCTCAAGCGCCTTGAGACCCTATGGGTATGTAGCGCGCTATATAAATCTCTTGACTTGACTTGACTTGACTCCTCATACTTAGATAAACATACAATATGAGCGTGTTATAACAGTTATATTGCAGTAAAACACATTGCACCCATGCCAAATGTAAATCAATTATTTCAACTGTTAATCTAAATTCAGATGAAAAATAAAATTGTGAGGCCACCCATTGCATGGGCTTGTTTTTTAGAGCGTGTGGCAGGAAGAATAATTCTTTAAAGCTAAGTGATGGAGTAACTTGCTCTTTCCATATTTCTTGCCCATTCCAAGAACATATTCTCAATTCAATGTAATTTTCATACTCAATTAGCAAAATTCAGTCCTCAACTCCTGGAGACGCGGTTGCTAGCGTTGTTGGGACCCATGTCCAATCATCTAATGACATTTCACTTTTAGGTAACAACTCAAATGTGCGCACACCTCTTACTGTATTGGTAACTAACAGATCTGTTTTGTGGACTGGCTTATTCAATGGGCCTGTTCCACCTCTAAGTAATGAAATTGGCCTTTTGCATTCAACTTCTTCTTTTCTACTCTTGGGCTAGTACTTCTAAAATAAAGGGATATTTTCAGAGGGTTGCATTTCTTGATCTCAATGCTCCATTCTATAAAATATAACCTGGAGTCATAGACTTTATTAACTATTTCATTAAAACTCCAAATTAAAATAGTGGACTCAGGGGCTAAATTAGGATGAATTTGTTTATATTCAATGGAAACAAGATCTGTTGATTTAATACAGGTTATTTCAGTAATTGTTTAAGTGAGGTTTAGAATTGAACTCCAATTTAGACTGGCGTAAATACCCCTTGATTTGTATAGGGGTGGAAAATTTAGTATCAGGAAATTCCAAGATTGATTTTTTGGCAGGGCCTTTGTAGAAATAGCAGGGCCAAGTTCATTTACTGGACAGTTACGCTGATGTCCTCTAAAATATGGTGGACTGTGGTTGACCCCAGCCCTGTTCCCATCATCAATAAGACTGTGACAAAGGCATATGTTCTATAATTGAAATTGGTTGAGATTGTATTTGTAAATGACAATTTATTTTTCCAAGACTGTTGCCATGGACCTTTTTGCACTCTTACCTATTCTTGGTAACACTATCATTTTGCAGAGTCACAATCCCATTATTGAAGCCAGCTGCATCAGTAACACTTGAAGCCTATTTTGTACTCTCTATTGAAAGGCTCTGAATCTGTGTCTTTAAAGGAGAGTTTATATGATTTATCTCGACATAATCAAGGGGAATATATGGACTGTATTTGATTGGTCCTGCCTAAAAGGTTTCTTGTCACTCGGTTCAGAGATAGAATACTACTTTGCTGATATATCTTTATTATTGCTAGATTTGTTCCAGGCCTTCCACAGCCTTATATTAGCCCTTTTCATCAGTGGGATGACATCACCAGTTCTATCACCTAATATCGTGGAGTTTTTAACATTCATCAGTACCAGTATTTATGTTTAACCCATAAACCACTTCTAATTTCTGCTCATCCCCAGATAAACCACTAACTATATGTACAAAAGCCTCACAGGGGACTTTTTGGGATTTTGTACACACATTAATTGTCCTTGTCTCTCAATGCATATGGGAGATTAGAGGACCTTCTGATTTTGGTTAGGTAGCTAGGGCCTCATTTACGAGAAGTGGCTCATCGCTCCGTAAAAGCAGCGTTGCGCCGTTTCTCAGTGCACTCTCCTTGTAACACCAATGATGCGTCATATTTACAATATGAAGCATCATGTCTTAAGGAAGGACAGATACGTCGGTATAACGGACGTATCTGTCAGTGCAAAAAAGTGGTGCATTGCTGGAGTTGTGTCGGACGCCTGACGCAACTCCAGCAATGCTTCTTTCACATGGGTCAAGCCCGATGTGAAAGGGCCTGCATCACCCTTACGCCTGCCATGAGGCAGGCATAAGGTGCTGACGCATTGGCGTCCTAGAAGTGGCGCAACTAAATCTCATAAATTTCTCTGCGCCACTTCTACGACCCTTTCTTGCGGGGTTACGCCCACCCTGCATACATTATACCTGGTGCAGGTATAATATAGCGCAGGGGTTTACGCAGTGACGCATCTACCTAGATGCGTCACTTCGTAAATATGGCGCAACAAGGCGCATGTTTTACGCCACTGTGGCTTCACAAAAAGTGATGCACCGGTGGCGCAAAAGTGATGCAGGGGCTCATAAATGAGCACCCTAGTTTCTTGATTTCATCAACAAGAGACCCTACTATATTCAGAGGTACTGACACAATATATAAAATGTGTGGCTTATACATTTAGTCAGTTCGTTATTTACATCAGATTGTGTTCTAACCACAAGGTTAGTTAAATTGTACCATTTTGTATTAATCCCTACTACATATACTAGTAGTGTTTTCAGTAAATTCACTTGAATTTCAAGTTTGTTAGTGTGAAAATTTAGCGCTGTTGTTATTGTATCCATTGTACCCAGCAGATTTTGCCTTATTCTGTTATCCAATAAGCTTTGATATTTAGGGGACACTCTTCTGCCAATGTGAGGACATCATATTTATTCAAAAACAAAGGATCTGAAGAATTCAGAGAGCTATCCATTTGATTAGACTTCCTAAGCCCCGGACAGAATCTCTGAGTTTAATTTTTGGGAATTAAAGTTGATTGTAAATCAGAGTATTGGTTGCAATATTGTATAGCGGGGCCAAATGGATTCATTCTGATGTTTTCCTTTACTGACTGATTTATAAATATGCCCACATTCTTACAGACACTTACGTTCCTAGATAAAGGTGATGTGAAGAGACTATCGCTTGATTACACATCATCAAAACAAATGACAGATACCTCACTTTCATTTACATCATTATAATAACCAATGACAGCCTGCGCTGCACCTTCTGGCTTTGAAGGATTGATCTTTTGGACAGATAACAATATTTAATCTATTAACTCATCTGATTGACAAGCTACAGAATCACAATCAGGCTTCGAATGTACTTGGGCCTGAACCACCTTTACATACGGCGCCCCTCTCTAAATTGTGATAGCAGTAGATTTTAAACATGGTAATCAATACAGATGAAATTCTCTTGGGATCAAAAGGAGTCTTCAGATTTCAATCAACCATACATCAACCATCACCAATCATCTATCAAACTTCTCAGTGTCTATTAATAATCACAGATACAGACACACAAAACAATTATAAGCACATAGAGACTAATCCTAATACCAAAAGATCATTTTATAAAAAAAATCCCATAGTTCTTAAAAGATCATATATAAAGCAAAGACACAAAGACAAATTTTTGCAATATATGTTAACAAATCATTGTACTAAAATACTTAAGTGACAAAAAATCTTTGTTTTCCCGCATTTTATGGCAAATTAGAACACATAAAATCTTATGGATGGGTGGATAACTTCGCATAACGAAAGGATCCTACTGATATAACAGGGTATTAAGTCTGGACCAGAATTGAGGTGATTGAGGTGAATGACGTATTAGCATTCCAGCAAGACTCAATGAATATTCAGTCTTCTTAAGGAAAAGCATAACTAGGGAATCATCATATCTCACTGTTTTTAGAAATTATTAATATTGACGCGACTCCATTTTGTGTTAGAAGTGTGACCCAACCTTTTACATTTGCCTCAAAGGCACATGTGAACTTGTATCATTAATTGGAGAGGCAACTATCACTCTTGTCCTGATGAAGGTGGTTTTCAAATAATTCATAGTTACGGAAACGTGTCAACGTTCTTTGTTTTTAGGGTTATATTCAAGGAACTTTCTTTAGTCCAATCAAATAAGTATCGATGGACTCCAAACAAATTGATTGATTCATTTGAAATAACTAATTTATGATGTTTTATGTTTCACATTTTTTTTGTCTCATGTATTTTAGTACAGTGATTTGTTAACATATTTTACAAACAATTATCTTTCTGTCTCTGCTTTATATATGATCTTTTAAGAACAATGGGAAATTAAAAAAAATTATCTTTTGTTATTCGGATTAGTCTCTATCTATGTGCTTATACTTGGTTTGTGGGTCTGTATCTGTGCTTATTATTAGACACTTGAGTGGTTTGACGGATGATTGTTGATGGTTGATGTATGGTTGATTGAAATTTGAAGAATCCTTTTTATTCCAATAGAATTTCATTTGAATTGATTACCTTTCGTACCCTGTCTCTTGGTCGGTGGGGTCACTCCTTTTTTCTTCACACGTTTTTAAACATGGGACAACTTTTTAGGTGGACTGGAACAAACAATCACCTGTAGCATCCCCCTTAGATAACAAACCATCAGACAAGGCCAAAACTATTGCGGTGGTGGGTGTGAATAAGGGCAACCCATTTTCAGATCGCACTTTATCCATATGCTCCAAAACGTCCATAACATGGGGATGGACAAGCTGGACCTAGCAATCTTAGATGCAGTCTTAAATGCAAAGTTAGGGACCAATTACACATGTTCTTGATGAGATGATGCCCCAATATGAAAAGGCGTTTTCTCGAGCTCCATCTCATTTAGAGTTGGTAAGGCCTTTTGAATTTGGGCTTTTTTGACAGTCTTTTGCCTTTTTGTGACTGTAACTGAAACTGTATGAACCCTCTTAGGAGACCTACCTCATAGTGTAGCAGCTCGCCAGATACACCTCTGGAGTACCAAGATTTAGGTTGAATAGCAACAGTAGGTCTCCCTTCCTTGTCATACCTTAGCAGTATACCCTCTGCGCCTTGAGACCCTCACGGGTGAATAGCGCACTTTACAAATGTTTGATTGTTTGATGACATTTTACAGTAGAGTGTCAATGCAAAAAAATAGAGGAGATAAGAGTCTGAGGGGGCGAAACAATAACAGTAGCCATAACAGGAGTGAAATGTGCAAGCCTTACTGGCTTCCATGCAGGCAGACGGAATCCATGGCTCTAGCCACCACCCGTATGTACACTCACTCACCCGCCTAGTGGTTAGGGGTTATGGCTTGTTGAGTAGGGCGGGGGCTGCAGCAGTAATTGAAATACCAATGATAGCGGCAACCTCCACACAAAGATGGACTTGCCCAGCCTGCTTCACCCATTGCCCTGCCTGTAATGGCACTTGTTTCTGTAACTGCTCAGGAACTCCTGTGCTGCTCTATTCCTCTTTCCTCTATGAGTGACTCCTACACCCTCTGACTCATGCTCTTCCTCTTCCACCTCCTTCACTTGACAAGAATGTGTGGTGTTGTCGGTAGTTAGGGCCTCCCCAGGTAACAAGTGCAGTTTTCACTGTGTACTTGGATCATAGAAGCACAGGTTCAGGGATTATTGCCCTCACCAAGTGGGCTGCTGCTCTTACCTGTGCTCTTCTCTAAGCACTAGAACCCACTGGGAGACCTCGGGTCAGGCACAGCAGAATAGCACCCGTGGTACTCCGCTTTCTGCCTGCACTAAACTCCAGCTCTGGCTGCCTTTTTGGTGATTTTTGCTGGCTGGCTGACCCCCCCTTATTACTGCTCAACCAATGTCCTGCTGTCGCCAAAATGTCTCCAAAGTAGCTGTGGGCCTGCTGTGCCGCTTTACGGCACCTCACCCAGCTCCTTGGACCATGGTCCGGCAATCTTGCTCCACTCTTTGCCCTCTGCTGCTCACTCACTGGCTGGCTCTGCCACTCGCTCACTTCCACTCACATGTACCTTACATAGTAAATTAAGAAAGTAAGACTCTACCTTGCAAAGCAATATGCCAGGTTCTATGTGCGCACTTAAACAATCCCGTATGTACTAACCATGCACTCTATATATCACCTATATACTATGTATGTACTCCTGCAATCATCCTGGCACTAAAGATGCACGCATTTAATCATCCAACCTCTATATATGCATGTATTGAATTATGGAGGCATTAGTGATGCACACATCCAAAGATCCAGATAGTAGTGATAAACTCATGCAAACACTCAGGCAGTAACTATGTAGATATTGAATGACTCATGGAGTTTTCACATACTCAGTGAATCATTCAGGCACTACCGGTATCCTCAAGGAATGAACTAGGCACTACCTATGCACTTATTCATCCAGTGAGTATTCATGCAGTCTTAAACACTTGGGGTTATATTCTCAAGGAGCTATTGGCAAGTTATCTGCACTATATCGCAGCCAAAGTTGCGATAAACTTATCACCTCATTCAAAGTCAAAAGTCAAAACCAACTTTATTCGGTTTTTCATAATTGTAGAAATACCATAAAAGTTC
Source organism: Lissotriton vulgaris (assembly GCF_964263255.1). Taxonomy (NCBI): domain Eukaryota; kingdom Metazoa; phylum Chordata; class Amphibia; order Caudata; family Salamandridae; genus Lissotriton; species Lissotriton vulgaris. The sequence goes on from NC_141689.1 coordinate 55,286,831, forward strand.
ATGAAATACATTTTATACACTTTCTCAATTAAAAATCAATTAAAATTAGTTATTACTACACAACAAGAACACAGTTTACATATAAATCACATATAAATCACAATTCATAAAAAATATGACCGTGGCGCGACGTACAGTTTTTACAATAATTTCATCAATCCTCTAATGTGTAAACAAGATGACTCATCGTTATCAAAGATTCAAGCGATGACGGATACAAAATTTAAGAAAACACGCCATCGCTTTTGCTACTATTTCATCTTCGAGGTACTGAAGCGCCAAATATGCTGGATGACATTGGCGCAGGCCCCAGTTTCTTAATATGGCCAAAGTTGCGATAAACTTATCACCTCATTCACAAACAGGTGCTAACAGCCTAAAGCACTAGTTTACCTGTGATAGCAGCTATATAAAACATCACCACAGGTGTCCCCGGCAACTATTGCTAATGAGATGCAGAGTAGGCATTCCTGTGCAAAAAGCTGCAACAACACCAATCCGCAACATTCTCAACTAACAGCCGGATCTGCGATAAGAACACAAAACAGGCTATAAGGCTTGTTAACAGCAGGTAATCAACACCTGCTCTGACCTAATGTAAAGTAAAATGGCAGCCAGCACCAGAAAAGGGAGCCCAGCCCCGAGCCACACCTGAAGAACAACAGATGCAATGGAGCTACTGTTCATGCAGTTCAGACCCTGTCCTGCCCTGCCCACTTTTGTAATCTAAACTTACTCACAGCACTTACTTACACAGAAACTCCGACACTCCTCTGGAGGTAAAATGAGTTTTATTAGTATCGTAGACAAGGGCAATAAGTTACTGAAGCTAGTAAGTTCTTAGGCACTGAGTGAAAGGCAATAAACAATGAATACACCACACTATATATATTGTAATACATACAAATATGAAACCGTGAATACAGATATATAAACTGTTAATGTACAAAGCACCTCACCAGATGCGTCTGCACCGGAGTCTTCAACATCCCTGGCCAAGCACCGAAAACACCAAGTCGGGAACCCTGTAGAGACTGGGGCACAGGTAGTAATCTCTCCGTGCACCAAATTCGTCCCCGGGGTGCATCCACTTCAAGACTGAGTTCCTGAGCTCCACCTCACAGACACCTATTTTTATAGTTAAATCAACACGTTAGATAAGCCTCTAGTAGGCGTCCTTGCCCATCTATCCATCATAGGTGCTGGCAGCATCTCTGCGTCAGATCCACCCATACAGACCTGCCAAGATTCTGTTTGGCTGCACCGAGGCAAAAGACATTTCTTTCCCTGTCTCCGGCCTTGGAGAGCCTTGTACAGCGCATCATCCCTCTGCCCTAGAGATAAGCATAGAATGCACAAAAACAAGCTCAAGGTACAAAATAACCTCACAAGCTATGTCTCGCGCCAGCTCGTACTGGTTTATGTGAAAAACATGTTTGTGTTACTGCTGAAGTGTAACTACAGGGCATAGCAGCACAAAATGGAATTGCGATGCAACAAAATGGAAGATCAGAGCATCGCATGGAATGGAGGTCAACATGCAATTTAGCACATTCAAAATGGCGAATGCAGTACAGAGCGCCAAGAGGACCACAACACCCACCCCCACCACCTCCAGGCCTGCAACCAACCCCCGGACCCCTCCGCCACCACCCCCTGAATCCCGCCACTCCCTCCCCGGGATCACCACAGAGCCAGCGCATACACAGACTGTGGACCTACAGAAAATTCACCAGCCTCACAGACCTAACACCACAATATGTCATTGCCCACTACAGCCTCAAAAAGTACAACCATCCTCCGCATCCTGAACATCATTGCCCACAGGATGATGGTACCAACACAGCAGAGAACCCACATCCCTCAGCAGACAAAGCTGCTGGCTGAGCTGCATCTTTTGGCCTCTGGTACCTTCCAACCAACAACTGCCAGAGTCGGAGGAGTCTCACAGCCAGCCCTATCAAAGTTCCTCAAACTTGTCCTGGAAGCCATCATCATCTTGGTACCCCAGTACCTATACTTCCCCCACACTACATAGGAATAGCTGGAGGCCAAGCTGAGGAGATCAAGATGGCTTCCCGCACGTGTTGGGGTCAATTGACAGCACACATGTCCAACTTGTGCCCCCTGCTGCCACTGAAAACAATTACTGCAACAAAAAGCACACACATTTCATCAATATGTAGGCAGTATTGGACAACCAGGGACTCTCCACCAATGTGGTCGCCAACTACCCAGGCAGTGTGCATGATTCCTTCATCTTCCGACAGTCCATCATCAACCGTCGCTTCCACGAAGACACCTACAGAAATGCGGTGCTCTTTGGTAGGTACCAAATGAACACACCACAGACCTAAACTTCACAATCAAGCAACTAACAACTCTGGGAATGCACACATTATGAACTCCCATACAACGTGCCAAACAACATGCCTGCCTACCAGACACGACAGCACAACTCACTGTGGGAACCTGGGCCAGCCATGTACATGAGCCTTCAACGGCATAGCACTTTAGCCACACTTCAGTAGAATGTGGGGAGAGGTGGGAACCAAGCATGTGCGAAGGAGGCAAGTGACCCATGAATAAGCATGTACACAATGCCAAGTTTGGCGTGGATGTGCTGGAGAAACTGCAGTATGCAGACCACAGGCATGCCCTTGTCGACAAATACTGCTGGTGTTCGGAGTGTAATGGACAGTGGACACATCCATGTCACCCCAGCCAGTGGGGAAGATCAAGGAAATGTAGCTTGTTACGTCCCCTCCGTAAGCGTGAGCAGAGTGGGCTGGTCCAGCGTACGCAGCCCAGTGTAGGGGTGTGAATAAAAAGCATGTAGCCCTGGGCGTCGTCCTCTTCCGGAATGGCCAACGTCTTCAAAATGGCGGCACCTCTCACCCCGCCATGAGGCCATCACTGTGTGTGGCAGTACCTGCGATCCTGTGCGCCTGCTGTACCAGGGGGCACTGGCCCTAACCTCTCTTACACCCCCCTGCGCACCGAGGCCACAATACCCACCTGCCAACACTGGCGTGTGTTGATGAGGGCCCACCACGTGCCAGTGCAAGCTCCACACCCAAGGGCCATGACCCTGGCAGCCCCCTCAAACCATCATGACCTCCACGAGCAAGGCCAGTGGTACTTCTTTCTCATTGACGTACTCCAACAGCAGACACAGCGGACTAGTAGGTCAAACATTTAAAACTGTCCTGAGGAGAAAAGGCTCACCTTTATGGAGGTGATGGGACACTACCAACAACTGCACTGGTGCCACTGACGCCGTGCAGTGCAGGCCTACCACACATGGCTGTGGGCTGCTGCTGGCTGCTGCCACCGGCACACACTGCGGTGGAGTAAGCCACACATTTTGAGCTGAGTCTTGCTCTCTACATGGCATTGTACAGGCCTCATCGCAGACTACATCCCCTTTCAGCTCTGGTGCCACTGAGTGGCTGCCCTGAAATTCATGGTCGATCTTTGTTGTACATCTGAGGGATCTGTGGCATCTGGGCCCATTGGTTAGAAGGTTGTCTTCCTCTACATTTATCTGATACTGACAAAGCGGTAGAATGGAGTCTGTAGCATTCAGCTCTGCCATTTGCCTGTTCCTTCTTACTGCTGCCCTCTGCATCTTGCCCTGGAGGGACACCTTCTACTGTCCTCTGCAACCCCCCGCAACATACCCCTTGGACATTGACGGGTACAGGCTAAGCTTGTGTGGTCCTGCATCAGTGCCCCGCAAGTCACCGTCCTAAGGCGGTGTGCCTGTGCCACCCGCTGTGCATGCAGGCCACATACTCTGTGCTGCTCAACTGACCCACCCCCCACCACTGAGAGTCTCTAATATGCCAAACCAGTGTAGGTTATCCATATTTAAGTGCCCCTACCACCAAAATCGAGTTTGGACCCAATTTACTTTTTAAAAGCAGTCCTGGCACCCAGGGCTGTTTTTAAACTGACCTCAGGCTTCAGCAGTGCACGCATGCAAGTGCAGTAAAAGATGCTGGCCTCTAAATTGCGATGCCCCAGGGTACTGGGGGCTTTTAGGTAGTTTTGATCCCCTGCACAATTATATACTATGGGACTAAGTGGTAGGTCATGCCAATTAGAGGGGTACCCCACCATACCATAGTGTACCCTAGTGTATGTTAGGTGTTTTAACTGTATTCTAATGTGTTCCTTCCAACTTAGCACTGGCCCTGGGCCTAGTTAGGCAGAGCCCAGGGTCAGTCAAAATCAGTTACCACCAGCATCAGTCAGCAAAAAAGTTGGGGCGTGCCCAGTGCACAGGATGACTTTGCAACAGGGCCAACTAGCCTAACTGTTACCTCCAGTAGGACCTAGAGAGTGGGATTGCTGAAAGGTGGTCAGAGGCCACACACCCTTTCTCACTCACTTCTCTCCCCTTACTGTCCCGGCAAAACCCTTTGTTCCACTAATGCATTTCTCGCTGCAGTTCCACGAATCAAAAGGGCTAGAGCAGGAGGCAGGTCCTTCTCACTCAACGCTGCCAAGCTCTGGAACTCTCTGCCACTTTCATTAAGATCTAACCCTACCCTCCCGCTTTTCCGGAAAGAACTGAAAACATTCTTATTTAAAAATTAAATCTTCTTCTTATCCTCCCTCTTCCTTTCCCCCTCCCTCCCCCTCTAAACCCCTTTTCCTCTACCAGCGCTTGGACGCCTTCGGGCAGCAGTCGTGCTTTATAAAACTCCTTCACTTCACTTCACTTCACTTCTCTACCACTCTGCACATGCACCTCCTGGTGTGCTCCTGGTTTGGATATGAAGTCCCCTTGCAACTTGAGGGTCCCTGGGGTCCAACTAGCGCCCCTGTTACCTCCAGTAAGCCCCATACAGCTGCATTTTTGAGAGGTGATCAGAGGCCACACCCTCTCTCTCCAACACAATTGCGCCTCCTGGAGCACTGCTGCTTGCGGGATGAGGTCCACTTTACTCCTGAGGCCCTTGGGGCCCAAGAAGCCGTCCTGGTACCTCTTGAGGTCCTCAAGAAGCAAAGGGACCTCATCACCCAACCAGCAGTGTGCCGAGAGGTGCGTTTGCAGAGTGGTGAAAATAGGGGCATGGCCTCAAACCACCTCTCACAATCCAGCTGTGTGGGCTTACTAGAGGTAACAAGTGGGCCCTAATGACCCTTAACAGCGAAGGGCAGTTCATCCTCCAACCATTAGCCCGCCAGGAGTCACGGTTGTGGAAAAGTGAATAAAGGGGGCAGGGCCTCATCAATTTTCCGGCTACCGTTAGAAAAAAAGTATTTCTAGGAAGGGGACTGTGTGGCTCTCCTAGCCGTGATGCTTTTGGGTCCTGGGGACCGGTAACCCCTCCCCTGGGGCCTGGCCCATTTTTTTTTATTTGTAATAAAATAGGAGGGGGCCCTAGGAACCCATCCCTCCCATGGCTGGCCCTATGCTTTTTTTCAAACTGGAGGGGTCCCCTCCTCAGGCCGTTTTCAGATCCAGGGACCCTGTCACCCGGGCCATTGCCACAACATTGGGGGCCCCCACGGTCTCTGCTGGCTCCCTGCCTCCTGCGGGAGGCGGCATTGCTTTTGTGCATAGGAAGCTGCTGATATGCAGCTCCCTCTGCCAAAAGCAATTATGCTTCACTTCATGGAAGCAAGAGCGTTGTTCATGCTGTCGCTTCCATGAGCTCCTCCTGCCATGCCATAGCAAACTGCAGTGTCCCGGGTTTGGGCACCCTGAGACATTGCCGCAGCTGGCCTAGTGGGGTGGCCGTCCTTAGGGCCATTTACGGCCCCCCTCCCTTCTTGGAAATAGCACTCTGGAGGTGGTGGTCCATAGGGCTGTGTGAGGGGCCTTGAGCCACCCCACATTTTATTTTGAACATAGCCCCGGGGAGGTGGTGGTACACAGGGCTGTGGGGGCCCATGTTGGCCCACATGTATTTTAATGATTGCCCCCTGGCCCATTAAAATACAGGAGAAGTGTGGCTCAACGGTTAGAGTGGCAGACCTTGATGCAGAGGTCTGTCCTGGGACCAGGCTTTAATTCCCGCCTCGGAGGGTCTTGGGCTCAATTTCCTAGGACCTGATAATTCTCGCCTCAGTGCCTATTCTAATCATGGGTCCCACTCTACAACTATAGGCAATAGCTTGCTTAATCTCCACAACTGCCCCAACAGCGCTGGGATGCCAGGCTTCACCTTGGGGGTGCCTAGGAGTGGACATTTCACAGGGAAAAGCCAGGAAGGGTTCCACAGCAGTATACGTTACAGCGCCAGGACACCCCAGTTAGGGTATTAGTGCGCTTTACAAGTACAAATTATATTTACATTTACATTACACCCTGGGCATAAAGAAACCGAAACGCTGTGGGTCCGCACTTCGTTTTTTAAAAAGGTTTTGTCCGGATTCATGGACCTATCACAACTCCTGCCCAAAAATAAAAATAAAAAAAATACCCTGTTCTCTTTTAGCAGTTTTTTAGTTTTTTTTGTGACAAGTTTTTGGGGAGTTGGTTCAACCAAATCACAGGATAGCTGCCAACACTTCCTGGTTTGAAGTGTTGGCAGCCAACAAGTTTTAGGCACAAGACCGGAAGGGTTCACGGATCTCCCATGGCCACAGTTGTATATCTGAGAAATCTTTATATTTCTTAGGAACTACTGAATGTATTTACACCATTTAACAAAAAGAGTTCATTCTGAACCAAGAGCTACCTTTTTTGCCAAAATTGGTGTAATTCCGTTCAGCAGTTCGGGCTGTAGCTGTGCTTAAAGTGTCCCATAAATAAAGAAACTTTGAGAAAATGCGTTTTGGGACCACCCTCTTTCTCTGCCCCTGCTTAATGAATCAGCCTGAAACTTTCAACACGAGTAGGCCTGGGCGTAGTGTGCATAGTCACGCTACGCGAAGCTATGTGAAGACGTTCTCGCACTACGCGATCTTTGCGTAGCTTCGCAAGCGTGCGTAGTTGCTTGTTTGACCCATTTGCGATGCGTTTTTCTTGTTCTGGAGCGCGTTGTTCATGTTCAGGGCGCTGTCTGCGTGCTCGGGGGATAGTAGCTCACGAACGTACCCATGCGGTTGCCTATGGGCGCGGCCATCTAGTTTTTTCAATTGTCCTGCCCACTCGCGTTGCCTTATTGCCTGTTACGGGTTGCGTGTAACATGTTTTTGTTGCGCATGTCATGTTCGTGAACCCTATCCACTTGTTCGCGATGACAAGTGCGTGTTCACAAGAAATATCGCGCAAACTTACCCACGCGGTAGCGATGGGCACGGCCATCTTGTTTTTTCACTCTATGCTATGGTTCTGGACCTAGTTTTCTATCCACCTTTAATCTTTGCAATCCTTAGTTATGTTCACTGTTTTTCTCACTTTTTTTTATTTGTCATCTCTGTCTCTCTGTCCCTATGTTTATATTTTGTGATTTTTTTCAACTTTCACTGTTTTTGTTACTTTTCTACTGTTTAATTTTACTCCTTTCTCCAAGCTCCTACTTCTTCCTCATAACTTTATTTTTTTCTTCTTTTCTTTTCTGTCTCCACCCCAGAACCATGGCCAAGGGCAGCAGTACCGGCTCCAGGGCAAGGCGCCTGCGCCCAAGAGCCGGCTGCCTTGCAGCAGAATGCGCCCTGCAGGGGTGCAGGCCCGACAGCTTTTTGGAGAGGTGGAGGTGGCCGCCCTGGTTTTTTTCATCCAGCGCCACCTCCTCTTGACCTTGGCAGCAGGAGACAGTCTAGGCTCCGGGTACCTTACCCAGGAGTGTCACCACCGGTGGGCGATGGTGCCCCGGGCAGTGTTTCACTGCTCAGTGATCCGGTGCACCCACAACCAGCTGGCCCGCTGGTAGTCAGACATCCTGGACCGGGAGCAGGACCTGTTGGACCTGCTAGGTGTCGAGGTCGTGGGGCTTGGTGAATAGCTAGTAATATATAGTAGTATAAGTATTGTGTATAACTCTTGGACGAATAACAAGATCACTGGTGCACTTAGTTACATTGCAGGTCAATTCCATTTCAAAATCCTCTGTGATTGTAGGACACAGGTGCTGCTCGACACTTCTCTTACTTGTTTGTAACTTTGTGCTAGCTTGGGCTGATTAATGATGTAATAGTTTACTTTAGAGAACTGAAGTTATTTAATGCTATGGCTGGAGTCTAGTCCTTCTATTGTCCTTCTGTGAAATAGTGGTGGATGGATAATAGGTTTACTTAGTATTAGTTTATATTTTTTTACTGTCTGCGTGACACCTCTTCTGTCACTGAATGCTTCTTACCCCGTCCTCCACAGAACCTTTTGTATTTTGTTTAGTGAGTGGTAGGCTTAGCATTGTCAGTCAGTAGCAGAACAACATATGATGCAACCAACCAACAATTTGGTGTATGCACAAATTTAAGGATGTGTCCTCCATCTCATCTATGCATTTTTGAAGGCAGAAATAAAATGGAAATGCAGACTTACTGAACAATTGGCCCGTCTGGAATAGGTGGTGTAGGTAAGGTGGTACTTAGGATTCATTAGTATTCTGGAATAAGAATGATTATTGAACATTTGATTAGTGTTCATATAAGTAGACGGTCTGTAAATCCTGCAAGCCAATAGTCATTTTGATTAGATCGGTCAATTTTATTGCAATTGTTGTTTCCTAAAATGTTTGACCATTTTTTTTAATGATTTATTTGTTACACAGCACTCAATGTTTCTCTCTTTATTTATTATTTCTTACATGATCACCACCCAGGGGCAAGAAGACGGGGTCCGAGTCGGCGGGACAACCACCAGAGGACCGCTCCTCTACGGAGGGTCCTGCTGCTGGCCCCAGTAAGTCCTACAGAGCTTATATTAACAATTATATTTCCCTAACTTTTAACGCACCTTCTTTTTTCCAAACTATTAATTACTCTTCCTAATTACATTTTTCACAAAAGCTTCTTTGATCTTGATTATCTGTTTTCGATATTTTGGTTATCCCTGCCTTTCAGTTCCTTCAAACTGCCTCTGTATTGACTCTCTGTACTACTACTATTAGACTGTCTGTAGCTATGCTTGCCCTGTTGGCCACTCTTTAGTTAAGGTTTTCTTTTGAATAAAGCTGTGATAGAACAATAGCTGTAGCCACTGTGTCCACTCCTGTCCTTTGCGTTGTCCTCTTTAATCTCTAGGCTTTGACAATTCCCACCAATAAAATGCACAACCAGATGTTTGTCTAGTATTTTTTGTTGGGATTGTAGTACATACTACTACTGTTGTGAATATTCTGCACAGCCACATACAGAACTATGCACAAGAAAGTAGGATGTTGGTGATGGGAGGTTGAACTTTACTCACAACTCAGAACCCACAATTCCCTGACCGACTAGCTATAGTGTCTCATTAGGTCCTGAACCCCCATACGAAGATACCCAATAATTTTACTACACAACCCAGAACATAACACCCTTTCGCTCATTCCCTGTGTCAGGCCACAACACCACACCAAATACCACAAAGTCTATGTGTAAGTTCAAAAGGTTTATTTATTTCTAAGTAACAAGCTTTGTAAGTTATTCCATGAAATTACATTCAACTCCAACATGCAAAACAAATAAGATTAAAACTACTAAACATTTGTACAAGTACAACTAGTTCATGATAGAGATCTGTGTGAATCCTGGAAAACCCCTCACCGTTGAACGTATAAATACTAGTTACATGCATCTTTTGTAAGCTCTGCAAATATCTGGTTCGTGAAAGGGAATCTTCTGCCTAATATGAGAAAAATGGGGCACGTTAGACAGTATAATACAATTATGCAAGCTTTTTGCAGTCATGCCAAAAAGTGTAACATTATGGCTAAGCAATAGGGACTATCTGAACTCCATAAAAAGTGGCTTGTTTTTCAACCTCTTCACTTGTAACACTCATGTGGCCTCAAAGGCATCTTACTGCACAACAAGCTGTGAGGTAACATGTGCAAAAGAGTAGACATGAATCTAAAATGGTTACATGGCTCAGGCTAACTTTCTGAAGAGTAGAGTATGATTAGAGATGAGAGGACCCTAGGGACCATATAATACTACTAATGTCTGTCTACTGACTCTACTGTAGTACGCAATTTGGACTAGTGATGATTTATGTTGTACTTTAACTGTTTTTTCAATCGTCCTTCCTGGTGAAAACGAGTAAAATAGGGGGAGGTGTACAGGCATCTAAAAAAGTGTGATTTTTTTTTAAAATGCACTACCATTACCAACCACCAGTGCCGGTGGGGCCAGGTGCGATGGCAATGCTGCCATCCAGGAGGGGGCAGGAGAAACGGCACCTGCAGGAGAACCAGGGGGGAGTCAGCAGCATTGGTGGGCAGTGGTAAGTTATATTAATTATTGTGGATATATGGATAGGTCCTTGTACATTAAATTTCGGCTAGGAACCTTGCCTTTGGCGGATCTCTGTTCAAGGTGGAATAAAGCCCAGCCCACATCACGCTTTTGTGCCTCTTGTCCGGACAAACCAGAGACGGTGCCACACTTCCTTTTCGAATGCCAGGACTATGGTCGCCCCAGATCGCGTTGGCTTGCCCCCATTTGCAGAGAACTGGGGACTCGTCAGCACTCTGTTGCCCTACGGATTCTTTTAACTAATACAGCCCCTCCTATTGTTTGTGCTGTAGCAAAATTTTTAAAATGGGCTTGGTTGTTAAGACTTAGAAGACTGTCCATAACAATTTAATTCTTTTTTATCTAATTTATGCTGACACACCGTGTTTTAATTATCATCCCACTTGTACAGTCTTATTTATTTCGACATGCTGTTTTTATCTTTTTGTACTGCTTTTATGATATGTGCATATCGAAATAAAGCATCAATCATTAATTATTTATCGGCATTACTAGCTGGAAGGGGAACACTCCACTCACTGTACTGTGAGACTTATGAAGTAAGTATGAACTTGAGGTTGTACTGAACAATATACAACGGTTGAAGAAGACACCTTTTACTTAGCATTACGAATGCATTAGCAATAGCATTACCAGCGTGAGCTGAGTAACCAATGGCCTCTTCTATCAGACTCCAACTCAGCTGTGAAAGTTATGGAGAAGACTATAAGTCAGAACAGAGGACCTTAATGGATGTGTTGAACAAAAAGGGAAAGAAGGGTGGAAGGAGGAAGGACGGGCAAGATGTGTAATACGACTAGCAGAAAAGGATACTTTGGAAGCAGTATGCAGGTGGCTGATAGGAATCAGATGCATGAGTTGTTGAAGGATGGGTGGAAGGTGAAAGAACATGCCTGCCAGGGTGGGTGACACAGTATGGGTGAAAAGTGGATAGCAAGAATCATCAGCGGTGTTTGTTTCAAACCCAAAGTCAAGGCAAGGAAGGAAGGAGTGGTTGTTGGTGAAAGTGAAACCAGCTAAGGTTTGTCAAGTGAAACATGTAACAAAAGAATGATAGACATTTACTTTTAATTGATGGATGCCTGGATGTATTGATCATAGGTGGAGACTGTCACTGGATGCAGACTAGAGTCTTACTTTGAAGAGAATGTAAAAGAAACTGCGCCAGATTAACAAAGCAGAGGGTCATCATATATTCATATATAAGTAGCATTTCAACTTCAGAATACAGTTGATGACTCAGTAGTTTGCAAGTACATCATATATATATTATCAAGCGCCTTCCTCTGACTCCAAGGACCACTTCCTACCTATGTTAATTTTTTTTCGATTGTTTCAGCTCAGGCAGCCTGCAAAGGGTGGCCTATCTGTTGGTTACACAATCAATGAACAAAGTACCTTTTGCATTAGCGGTCAGTGGTGGGAGTGCTGGCGGGCGGTGAATGATTTGGGGATTGGGAGGGGCAGGGTAGGGTGGGTGGTAAACTATGGATTCTGAATGCAGTGCGCGCAACATAATTTGTTTTATTTATTTATATGTTTACATACCAGTAATTGTCTGCAATCCCTAGTTTGCTCCCCCCACCCTGCCCCTCTCCCTCCCCACATCACCGCCCGCCAGCACTCCCACCTCTGGCCGCTACAGAACTGATATGTCGTTCCATATAAGCAATTATCAATGGATCAGAAGTATATTATATTATTATTATTAATCTGCCTTTTTGTAGTAGCAAAGGGCACAGTGAAAGTGAAATTGAGCAATTGCCCTTCATGTACCAGAGATAATATGGCCAGTGCCACCCGTAATCAAAAAATATACGAGCTTCCCCACCTGCAGAGTAGTAAATAAAAGTAACAGGCGTCTGCGTATTGACTCATATGTTGGTCTTGGACGCAAGCTTAGCTGACTGAGCTGGCATGCCGGCTACAACAAGGTTATGTAATTTATCTAAACTAGAGATGAGAAAAAGACTGGTGTTCTTCTGTGTACTGGAGTCCATCCATAGTACTAGGGCAAGTATAATGCCGGAAAAAAACTCCAACAAATGTTAGAGGCCGGGGAAGCGGGAGGATAGATACTTACCACAAATGTTATGTACTGCGCTTGCTAGTGCTACTGTGCCACCACTATCTATTGAATTAATTTTATGTTACTGTTTTGCTAAGAGTTTTGGTTACAATTCTATTTCTTTCTTTATAGATACTCCGTCCCAAAAACCAACACGGAAGGAGTTGGCAGCCCGGTCCCGGCAATGGAAATTGCAGGCCATCTACGAGTAATACAACTGGCTGGTGGCTCAGGCAGAGGAGGAGAAGGAGGCGGCAGCAGCTGCTGCCTCCTCCAATGCCCCGGGCCCCAGCCAGGCCCCACCTGCAGTAGTACATCGCCGCGCTCATGCAGCCGCCCACTGCCGTCCTTTTTCAACCACTGCTGCCCCCCCACATGGATGCAAATGTAGGTGCCGGGCATGTCCCCAGAAAGTTCTCCTCCGGGTGGCACAGCTGGAGGACCAATTAGAGGAGCGAGTAAAGATCTTGGTGGATAAACACCTGAAAGCCCGCCGATTATAAATGGACCCTGTTGATTTGCCCCTTTTTTAGTACTTTTGTTGGTGGGTGGAAATTGTCTTTTTGGGGTTTCTTATTTTTTTAACATTGGTTGGACTTGGACATTGGTTGGGGTTAGGGAGAGGGGTGGGTGATGTGTGGGATAGTTTGTTTTTGTTAGGGAAATACATTTTATTTATACTTACACATACAATGTTAATGTTTAGTGGGGGTTACTGTTTCACCAATGTATTTACGTCACAAGGTTTCCTTGCTGAGGTAGGGCAGCAGCCAGTGTTGAGTTTAAAAAATCAGCAAAGTTTGTAACACACAAACAGATAGATGCGATTCTCCTCACTGAGTTATATTGGTCCTACTAGTAGTGTCAGGTGCTCCTTCTAGTCCATTATACCGCCCAGCAAACTTATCTAACCTGTGATTAATGAGGATTAAGTTTGGCACACTAATGGCTGCATGTCTTCCCAAGAGAATGGAGAAGATGCCTTGGTTTTGGTTGTAGTAGTAGACACTGGCACTAGCATTTGCAAACAAAAAAAAGAGACAGTCACTTGCCTGAGAGAGACTGAGTAAGTAGTAGAAAAGTACAGTACAGAACAAGACTTCCAAACAAACAATATTGCAACTGCTAAAGTAAAAGCAAACATAATGGTGGTGGGGTATTAGGTGGGTCCCCTTGGAAGACAAATTGGGTTGTACATAGACTGAGCATGGATGGGCAAGCAGAAGAAGATCCTCACCCTGCCTTCAAATTGAATTAGTGTTGCTTTCCCCACATCTGCCCCAGCAAGCATGTGATCAATTGTTGGTGTGCATTTAATGTAGTCACATCACACTTCAATAGAAAATCACACAGCCAGAGGGAAGAGGGTTAGGGTTTGATGAATGGATGGGATGGGGGGTTTGGGGAAAGGTTTGACAAATAAAAAAACAGTACACTTGGACACAACAAAAGTAAAACAATCATTGAAGACGATGAACGATCCACTATCCATTAAATCTATAAAGGCAGAAAAAGGAAATGCATGCATAATGAAGATAACTTGATGGTATAATGAGTAGTACTTAACTACTACTATACAATTACACAGTATAGGTAGTAGTATTATATGGAATTTGCCTTGCCTGTATGCCCTCAGAGAAATACTAATTACCTGCTGTAAGCTTACTGACCCAAACTCCACTTACCTTAATTTTTGACAGAGCCAGACAAAATGCATATACAGCAACCTAGCATTTTCCAAATCAAGTGACTAAATCAATGCGCCACTGTCAGTCATCATACCACTATTCGACTCCACCACTGCACGGACATGTAGCCTAGGTCTGCTGTGGTTCTTGTTGAATGGTTGTGTTTACCTTTAATGCCAGTTAATGAAACGCTGGTATTCCAACAATCATCTCACATCCAAATGACTGACTGCATGCAAAGATATGTTGGTCATCATCATGGTGTGGTACGTGTACGGTTTGTCCAACAGACCACCAACTCAGTCTGTAGTGAGTGACTCTGATTAAGTAAGTCCAGACTGCACCTGCAGTAGTAGGAGTACAATTGGTTATTATTAAACAACATGGAAACATTGACTATCACTTGAGTCACTTTTACTTTGGTATTATTTTAACTACTAGTATAGTTTGACTTCATGCACATTAGCTGAGATTCAGCAAGCATCCAATGCAATGCATGGCATCATTCATTAATCATATACCTGTATTGCTCTTCTCTTTGGCTGTCAGATCAGAGATGCCGAGCCGTCTGAAAGTGATGACGAGTTTACTTTAATTTTAGATGCCTGCTCAAGTTCTGACAGTGAAGAGTTGTGGATGCCTGCAGACAGAGGTGGTAGCCTTAAGACAGTGATGAGTTTCGGATTGGAAACAAAACAGAAATTGGCTATAGTCACGTACGTTTAGCTTGTTATGGAGGGACTGTTAGAGGTAAAATTATTATACTATTGTCCATCTCCATCCAATGTCTGGCAAGATGGAAATGTATTTAGGGCTAGTCAGGAAGATGGAGCAGGACTGAGGAGTGGAGTGGAGCGGACAGTTAAATGCAAAGACGTGCAACTCCAATAGGTAAATAAAAATAAGAGACGGTGGTGATGGATTTGTTGTGGTTTGATTTGAACCAGAAAGACAATACACACACAAATAAAGGAAGGTAGAAAGTAACAATTTGAAAGCCTAGTTGTCAGGGAAGAGAAGCTTGTCCTCAAACTCTGGTGGTTCGGACAGAAGTAGGTCATAAACCCACTACTTATGTCTTCGGACTCGCTCTCCACTTCCTGCTGTGATTTATGTATTTTTGTAGTCCGGTGGTATGAAGTGCTGAATCATTTTGATCATGGTTAACCTTTCCACGCTTTTGGGCAAGAGACTGGTCCTTTTGACAGTTACAATGGCACCAGCAGGACTGAAAACATGCTCAGAAGAGACTTTTGCGACAGGGCAAGCAAGATACTTTATCGCCAGCCTGCTACGCACTGGCCATTGACTTCTTTTCCCATACCAATACACCGATGGGCTTTGCTCCAAGAAGACCTCTGTTGTGTCATCCAGATACTGGTACAGACAAAGTGGTCCCAGATGAAACACAAGTAACTAAACAACAATTAAATACATACAAGGATACTTATAACAGCATTGTTTTTAATCACAACGTGTAGTTAAAAAAATTTTATAAAATTAAATACATAGTCAATCACATAGAATGCCCCTAAAAGAAGGAAAGGGGAAGGGATGGTGCTGGACTAGTGAAAGTATAGAAACTAGAACATTGGTCACTAAGACCGAAATGTACCAACAGTTGTGCTAAATTAACACAATGGTAAACAATGAATTTTAAACTAAATCAATTAATCATGCCTCAAATAAAATCACAAATGATAAATGTGGAAGGAGGCTGAATGCAAACAGGAAGTGTCGACGTTTCGACCCAAGTGAATGCAGGCGTGGTATAAACCTTGCTAAAGGGTCTTCATCAGGACATGGGGTTACGGGAAATGGGGCGAAGGATCTGTATAAAAGAAAAAATTAAATGAAAATTACTATGGGTCACATTAGATCCCAAAAGATCTTATTTAAAAAAGGGGGATAAAAATAAGTGGGGCCAAGAGGGAGACATAGTCATATATTGGATATGAGGAATACATCATAGTAGCAAAGAATCCATAATTTAAACAGACATCTGGTGAGGTACGCTGATAAAGAAACCTCAAAAGCACAATGGTATGGTACGTCAGGTATGCGAAATACCTCATAGTAGCAGAGAATCAGTGGTTATAGATTGACATCTAATGAGGTACGCTGATTGAAAGAACCTCAGAAGCACAATAGAAAGAAATGGCCGGATGGAGGGCCAACATCACAGTTAAACAGTCAATAATGATATACTGATACAGGGCGTCAACTCACAAGTGCATCAAAGGCTATTAAAAGCATACCAAAAAAGGAAACTTTAATGTGGCGGATCTCGTTGAATGCTGGTAGGGTCTTGAAGATACGAATTGTGAATTGTATCTAAAAGATCAAAAAGTATATTCAGTGAGGGACCTCTATATGGGTGGGTGAACGTCACAGAAGGTGGGTTGTAACAATGGTATTTATATTTATTCGAGAGAGAAGGGGGAGGCTCGACATCAAAATTGCAGCAGAATGTACAAAACCAATGCTCCCTGGTTGCACCTGTATATTCTGAACATTAAAGGCTAAACAGTGAGATATAACATCATTTGCCTAAGCAATTGGCATACCTGTAAGTAAAATAATGGCCAATGAAATACAGGGATTCAGCTGTAGTAATTATAGGGAATACGGGTCCGTGCTAGATTGTGTCAGGCCGTCCTAGTCGATGGAAACAGGATCTATAAATGGCGGGAAAATCTGTTAATATTTGAGATCCCCACGTTAATACAATCACGCACAATGTGTTTAAAATGACATGCCTAACTTCCGTAAGTCCGCTAGGACCATCAATTACACAAACTGGGTAATACGTAAATGCGATTGCAGAGTGACATACCTGCCAAAGACAAAGATACAGCAGGACGGGGGTTCCGGTGTAGGTTTAGACCAGGGGAAGCATGGATCACTACTGTGGTGGCGGTCAGCTCCACTCGGCAGAGTCTACAAACATTGTCGAGTAAAGCATTACTAAACACATCCCCACGTTAATTTAGGATAACTTATAGTTAGTCAGGCTCACATACCTAGTAAGGCAGAATTGTCACAGATCATGGGGGTTCGGTTATGTTCGTGACATGCACGGGACCTCGCCGGTTGGCACAGGACCTCGCCGGTATGGAGTGCGGTCCGTTAGCGGTGAAATTTAATCGAAACGGTCTAGAAGGGGACAGGGCAAATAGTGAATGCCGGCATCCGTCACAGCATAAAATATAATCAAGCCGCTACCAACAGGAAACAGTTACCGTAAGGGCTGTAGAACTCGGGAAGTCTACGCGGCGTCGCTCCTAGCAGGGCTAAGACGGGAGTGGCTACTGAAGCTGCTTCCTAGTAACCAATTAAGTGACCCCTAATCGGCATGGTCAAAGAAAGGGGACTAAACCAGAAACGGGAATCAGTCTCAAAGCAGTGACAGGATCCAGGGCATGATTTAGCACGGAGAACCGTGTAAAGGCTTGAACAATAAATAATAATTAACCAGTGATATCAAAAGTCCAGATATGGGTGATGACATTAATATTTCTTGATGTGCCATATTTAGAGGAGATCGATACTTATAATTACAATCATGTATATGGGCATCAACATTGTACACACGGGCTATCTGTAGAGGGACCAAGATTAATCATACAAAAAACAATATATTGGGCCAGCATAACACAAGGACATAGTTGACAAACAGGAACTGGCTTACATTTAAAGCGCAAAATTATTGTATGGTAATATGGACATGAGCAAAAGTGCTCTCAGTTTCATGAAACTGAGAGCACTTTTGCTCAAATGGCTAATTTATAAATGTGAATGCCGGTCAGTACTGTAAACAGATCACCTGGATTAATCTCTTAAATATGCAATCCTTTAGTATTAACGGCCTTTACCATCGTGCCCGACAGGTACGCCGTTATGTCCATATTACCATACAATAATTTTGCGCTTTAAATGTAAGCCAGTTCCTGTTTGTCAACTATGTCCTTGTGTTATGCTGGCCCAATATATTGTTTTTTGTGTGATTAATCTTGGTCCCTCTACAGATAGCCCGTGTGTACAATGTTGATGCCCATATACATGATTGTAATTATAAGTATCGATCTCCTCTAAATATGGCACATCAAGAAATATTAATGTCATCACCCATATCTGGACTTTTGATATCACTGGTTAATTATTATTTATTGTTCAAGCCTTTACACGGTTCTCCGTGCTAAATCATGCCCTGGATCCTGTCACTGCTTTGAGACTGATTCCCGTTTCTGGTTTAGTCCCCTTTCTTTGACCATGCCGATTAGGGGTCACGTGATTGGTTACTAGGAAGCAGCTTCAGTAGCCACTCCCGTCTTAGCCCTGCTAGGAGCGACGCCGCGTAGACTTCCCGAGTTCTACAGCCCTTATGGTAACTGTTTCCTGTTGGTAGCGGCTTGATTATATTTTATGCTGTGACGGATGCCGGCATTCACTATTTGCCCTGTCCCCTTCTAGACTGTTTCGATTAAATTTCACCGCTAACGGACCGCACTCCATACCGGCGAGGTCCTGTGCCAACCAGCGAGGTCCCGTGCATGTCACGAACATAACCGAACCCCCATGATCTGTGACAATTTTGCCTTACTAGGTATGTGAGCCTGACTAACTATAAGTAATCCTAAATTAACGTGGGGATGTGTTTAGTAATGCTTTACTCGACAATGTTTGTAGACTCTGCCGAGTGGAGCTGACCGCCACCACAGTAGTGATCCATGCTTCCCCTGGTCTAAAGCTACACCGGAACCCCCGTCCTGCTGTATCTTTGTCTTTGGCAGGTATGTCACTCTGCAATCGCATTTACGTATTACACAGTTTGTGTAATTGATGGTCCTAGCGGACTTACGGAAGTTAGGCATGTCATTTTAAACACATTGTGCGTGATTGTATTAACGTGGGGATCTCAAATATTAACAGATTTTCCCGCTATTTATAGATCCTGTTTCCATCGACTAGGACGGCCTGACACAATCTAGCACGGACCCGTATTCCCTATAATTACTACAGCTGAATCCCTGTATTTCATTGGCCATTATTTTACTTACAGGTATGCCAATTGCTTAGGCAAATGATGTTATATCTCACTGTTTAGCCTTTAATGTTCAGAATATACAGGTGCAACCAGGGAGCATTGGTTTTGTACATTCTGCTGCAATTTTGATGTCGAGCCTCCCCCTTCTCTCTCGAATAAATATAAATACCATTGTTACAACCCACCTTCTGTGACGTTCACCCACCCATATAGAGGTCCCTCACTGAATATACTTTTTGATCTTTTAGATACAATTCACAATTCGTATCTTCAAGACCCTACCAGCATTCAACGAGATCCGCCACATTAAAGTTTCCTTTTTTGGTATGCTTTTAATAGCCTTTGATGCACTTGTGAGTTGACGCCCTGTATCAGTATATCATTATTGACTGTTTAACTGTGATGTTGGCCCTCCATCCGGCCATTTCTTTCTATTGTGCTTCTGAGGTTCTTTCAATCAGCGTACCTCATTAGATGTCAATCTATAACCACTGATTCTCTGCTACTATGAGGTATTTCGCATACCTGACGTACCATACCATTGTGCTTTTGAGGTTTCTTTACCAGCGTACCTCACCAGATGTCTGTTTAAATTATGGATTCTTTGCTACTATGATGTATTCCTCATATCCAATATATGACTATGTCTCCCTCTTGGCCCCACTTATTTTTATCCCCCTTTTTTAAATAAGATCTTTTGGGATCTAATGTGACCCATAGTAATTTTCATTTAATTTTTTCTTTTATACAGATCCTTCGCCCCATTTCCCGTAACCCCATGTCCTGATGAAGACCCTTTAGCAAGGTTTATACCACGCCTGCATTCACTTGGGTCGAAACGTCGACACTTCCTGTTTGCATTCAGCCTCCTTCCACATTTATCATTTGTGATTTTATTTGAGGCATGATTAATTGATTTAGTTTAAAATTCATTGTTTACCATTGTGTTAATTTAGCACAACTGTTGGTACATTTCGGTCTTAGTGACCAATGTTCTAGTTTCTATACTTTCACTAGTCCAGCACCATCCCTTCCCCTTTCCTTCTTTTAGGGGCATTCTATGTGATTGACTATGTATTTAATTTTATAAAAAATTTTTAACTACACGTTGTGATTAAAAACAATGCTGTTATAAGTATCCTTGTATGTATTTAATTGTTGTTTAGTTACTTGTGTTTCATCTGGGACCACTTTGTCTGTACCAGTATTCTGCCCAGGTCCCAGTGACTTCTTGGGTAACCCGTGTTGTTTACAGCTCTGTGTCATCCAGATAGGCCTGGACCATCCGCTCAATGTTCAGGGGTGCTCCGATTTGCTTGGCCTCTTTTGACTTTGCATCAGCAATGGACTTACCCATCCCTTTCCGTAGAAACCAAGTAGCTATTTTATTTGCAGAGTCTGATGAGTCAGATCCTGTTGGTGCTGTTGTTGATGTTATTGGTAGTGTTGGTGACTGCTGGGAAGCAAACACACTGCTCTCATGCTCTGAAGAAGAACTTGACTCTGGATGCCCTGTAGTACTTGCACTATCCTGGGCTGGCATTGACAGGCCTCTAATTGAGATTCGTTTGTTTTCTAAATCAGAGGCTTCCTCAGCTATTAAAGTTTTGTACTTGGCAACATCCCCTTCTGAAAAAGGAATTACTGCATAACTGCTCAAAAATAATTTGTACCGTGGATACAAAATTGTGGCAGTAATGTAATGTCGATGTGACACAATCTTATTTTGAATCCTTGTATTGTCAGATAAGCGGAAAGCTAAGGCGTTCGCAAAATAGCATGCGTCTACTTTGTCTTCCACACCTTCGTATGTTTCAGACACCTCCTTCAGATATTGCTCTAGCATGTACACCAATGGGATAGCTTGGCCCATAGTACAGTCCTCCCTGCTGACTGCACGTGTGAAGACCTCAAATGGAAGTATCATCTCTGTCATGTATTTAATGAGGTCCCATTGCCACATCTCAACGGTCATGGATTTCACAGTAGGATCCCCTAATCTTCTTGTCATGACATGAGCATTAAGTGGTATGTACTGCTCAAACAGACAATCAAGAATGTAATAAGTTGAGTTCCAACGTGTTGGCACCTCCTGAATGAGTGCTTTGACTGGCATTTTATTCTCAAGTTTAATGACCCTTAGCTGCTTCCGGGCTTTAAAAGAATGGTTGAAATGTGTGCATATTCTTCTGCAGGTGGTCAGTAAGTTGCTGACTAGGCTTTCATTTTTCAGAAAGTCTTGAACAACAATGTTAATGCAGTGTGCCAAACACAGGACACTGAAATAGCCACCATCTTTCAAGGCCTTAACTACAATACTGCCATTGTCCGTGGCAACAAAACCAATGTTAAGCCCTCTTGGTGGCAGCCATTCAAAGACCTTGCTGTTAAACTCAGCCAAAATGTTTCCAGCAGAGATTTCTCCATAGCAAACATGGCTACAGTTGCATGTCTGTGAGTGTCATTAAAAATCTCAGCAGTGTCAACGCCTGCAGATAGCTTTTCTCTAACACCTGAAAAAACAATCCAGTGTGCAGTGATGCAAATATAATCAGTGGCTTGGAAACTGGTCCACATGTCTGTTGTCAGGTGGATACTATGAACAGCACTCTGATTAAAGGCTTTTCCAGACAATTCCAGCACGTTGTGATGTAGTGCTGGAACAGCAACTCTGGCAAAAAAGTAGCGGCTGGGAACCTTCCATTTTGGGCAGATGGTTGTCACAAATTCCAGAAAACCTACCCCTTCAACAAAAGAAAAAGGGAGACGGTACATTGCTAACATTTTAGCCAGCTTTGCATTGTACAAAAGTGCTATTGGGTGGTTGCGTTTGTACTTTCCCTACTGCCTAGTATACATGCTAAGAATGGTACGCTGCGTGGTATTTCTTTCTGTTCAGCTCGACGCAGCACATTGTATCACAGTACTCCTTGGTGTTTCCAGCTGACTCTTCCTCTTGTGCCACTGAGATGTTGCTGATGCTGAGGATGTGGGCTGTACCACTGCAGTCTACTTTGTGTACCACTACCAGATAGAATGTCTCCCTCTTCTTATTTTTCCTGTTCGACCGTAAGTGGACCTTCTACTCGTTTATCACCACCAACATCAATAGTTCCAGTTTTTATGCTACAAAGGTAGTCCTCCCACCTGATTGCGTGTTGTTTTTTCAAATGGGTCATTTGGCCTCTGGTACCATAGTTTGTACCAAGCTTACCACGACTAACAGGGGAATGACAAATGGAACATATAGCAATTTTTTCCTTCTTTAGGCTAACCGTGAAGAAGTCCCACACTGAGGAGCTTAACTTTAGTCTCCTGCTAGAGGTGCCACTTCCAATGCCGGATTAACTGGAGGATGTGTGTTAAATTTGACTGTGTGGCTGTGCAGTAGTACCACTACCTACTTCTGCTGAGGTGGTGCGTGTGTGTGTGTGTGCTGGATGTTGGACGCTGCCGGCCCTTTGCTAATGTAAATATGGAAGCTGGATGTCGTGCTAGTGTTGCCTGCGTTGGAGGTATGCGTGCTACATCCCTATTATTCGCAGCCATTCTGGATAGGGTAAAAATGTTCGTCTCCATGTCCTCGACTCCGGGAGTGATGCTTGTGATGACTGGGTCAGACTCATCACTATCATTATCCTGCTGTTCTACATCGACCTCCATAAGTGTAAGGCTTTCTGGAACCTTCCATTTCCCTAGCCTGGTCTTGGGATGTGTCTCCCTCTCATGCTCAGGTTGTTGTGGCTCCCAAGTGAGATCTAGATGATTAGTAAGGGATACTTGGCGGAAAAACTCGATGGACTAACCCTCCTTTTCCTTATTGGGGATTTGGAAGACAATAGATCTCCTGCATGAATGGCTTCCTCTTCTTCTTGTTCTGCATGAGGCTCAATTTCCTGAACTGCCCCTACTTCGGGAGGAACAACAACTACTATATCGGGCGGTGTTGCGGTTGTTGTTGTTCACCACTTATCTGCTGTGTTCCCTCATGCGTTGATTGTGTACTACTTAGAGATAGCGATAAGTTTAGGTCAGGCTCAGCATCACTGCTTTCCACCATTAGGTTGGCTACCTTCCACACTCATCTGCTTGGGCCTGGGTTGGTGGGTTGGGCCCACTGATGCAGAGGTGCTGCCCCCAGCTTGCTCCCCGGACACCGCTGCTGCATCCGTACTTTTTGGTTTCCCAAAAAAGGTTTTGGGGTCAACACCAGACTTAAGTGTCACTTCCTTCTTCTGTTCTTCCTTCTTCTTCTCAGCAACTTTCTTGGTCTTGGAGGACCTGGTACATGCTTTCTTTGGGCCCATCTTCAACAGATGTCAGCAGCACTCAGTTGCACAAGTTGCAGAGATGTCTGGTCAGGTCACACCCTACGTCACGTACAACAGAAGGACGTCAGTCCGGCAGTAAAACGGGTGATGAATGATGACAGAAACCTCCTCCTTAGTATTTTATGCTCCTACATACAAAGAAGGCAGAAGAACATCAGTCAAATGTGGAATTTGTTGTGCTTTAATTTTAATTATTAGTAGTGTTAGTGCACTCAGTAAGAGTAAGAATAGGAAAGAACTAAAATACAAATGTAGTGGAAGTGGAACTTGTTTGTCCTTAATTTGTGCATCTTGTCGGACGAATGCAGCATCAGTGACCTGCAGCAGATAGCAATGGTGATGGAAATAGCAAGCCAACAGGAGCAATAGAAACACACATGCCTTTGTGGCAAAAACAAAACAGCTCACTACTACTTCCACCACTACGGCCCCCAGCTACATGGTCACTCATTACAGGCACCTTGGGTAAAGCCCAGAAAACAATGAACTCAAGCAGGCTTATATCCCTATATGGCCATACAAAGGAGGACGCCTGTTACACATCACAGCTTCCTGCAAAAAAGAAAATCTGCATTGCTAAAAAGGTTGGAAAGTTACACAACAACAACACACACAACAAAGGCATTTATTAACACACATCCAAAAAGTTAACTACACCCCAAAAACCACATTTGGCAATTCAATCCAATGCCATCCATGCCCTAAATTATGTTTAAATTCAACAAACAACATAGACACAGCTACATCAAGCACCCCAATGACTACCTCTGGGACTCTAGGCCTACCGGCAGAATAGGTTAGACGTTTGGAGGCATATGGCAAAAGCGCAGTGGAAGGACACACAAAATGGCCACCACCACAAGGCCTTGCCACCCACAACAACATGAAAAGAAAGAGAAGACAGACAATGCATGCCTATAGCAAAAGCACAATGCTTGGCTTCATAAAATGGCCGCCACCCACATGGTCAGCCCACCCTCAAACAACAAAGTACATACAAAGGACAGGAACAGGAAGTTGAGGTCTCTGTATATCTTCCTTCCTCTTTTTAAAAAAATTTGAAAACAGAAAAATGACTCCATGCTTCAAAAACTACAGCCAAATCACAAACTGAGAAAGTTTTTTGGCAAAATGAGCAAAATCATCATTTTCAAGATGGTTTTATGCAACTCGAGACATATTGCTCGCGAGATTGCAAATTCGGCGTGTTCGGCAGCGCAAACTGTACAAAAATTATTTATCGTGTGCGCGAGTACGCAGATTGAGCGTGCGAAGAAGACAAAAACTGTTAGGTGGGTCGTGTTGTCGCACTATGCAAAGTTACCAAGACTACGCGAGTTGAACTCCTAGGTTTACCTACTGGCAGAGAAGCCCTATTTATTTCACACACTTCCAAAAACTGCGATTCCACCCCAAAAAACACATTTTTCAAATCAATCCAAAGCAATCCATGCCATACATGGCGTTAAAATTCAACTGACAACAAAAAACATTGTTGTTTAACTTTCATGCAAACTGCCATGATGACTGATGAGTACCTCTGCGCCTACTGGCAGAGTAGGCCACAAGCTTGGAGGCCTATGGCAAAAGCACAGTGGCTGGTCCCACAAAATGGCCGCCACCACATGGCCAGGCGCTCACAAAAAAAAGAAAAGGAGTAAAAAACAGACAATGCAGGCCTATTGGAAAAGCACAATGCCTGGCTTCACCAAATGATACAAAAGGGGATGATGAACGGAGCGTTTGAGCAAATCAAACACTCACCCCCAGTCAACTGATCTGGGTTTAATCCATCACCATTCTTTAGCTTACCTAGCCACCCCAGTTCAGACATGGCCATATGCAAATCAGTCTGAACCTGTGTCTCATGGGAACAGTCCAGCCCAAACTCCCAAGTCATGTCTTCCCTGGACCGGAAACAAGCATCCTGGGACTGGTTTTGGATTCATAAACCTCATCAGCCAGGCTATCTTGAATCCAGTGGCCAAGTGAACAAGGGACTCACGTCTGAGCATACCTTGCCAACTTAGGGCAAACAAAGCGATACAAAAGGGGAAGATGGACGGAGTGTTTGAGCAAATCAAACACTCACCCCCAGTCAACTGATCTGGGTTTAATCCATCACCATTCTTTAGCTCACTCAGCCACCCCAGTTCAGACATGGCCATATACAAATCAGTCTGACCGTGTGCCTCATGGGAACAGTCCAGCCCGAACTGCCAAGTCATGTCTTCCCTGGACTGGAAACAAGCATCCTGGGACCAAATGGCCACCACCCACATGGTCAGCCCACCAACAAGAAAGTACATGCAATGAACTCAAGCAGCCCGGGGGGCATGGCTTGCGCGCCGCTGTGACATGGCAGTCTGCGCTTGAGCTCTGAGGCGACATAGGCCGTTGGAGGGTTTCCTGTCTCCCATTCGCAGCGAGGACTTCTTGGAAGTGCCGCATTTCATTTCGGCCATATACAGGGTATGGGC
Source organism: Lissotriton vulgaris (assembly GCF_964263255.1). Classification (NCBI taxonomy): domain Eukaryota; kingdom Metazoa; phylum Chordata; class Amphibia; order Caudata; family Salamandridae; genus Lissotriton; species Lissotriton vulgaris. The sequence goes on from NC_141689.1 coordinate 55,312,807, forward strand.
TTACTGGCAAAAAGGACAAGCCTCACCAGAACAATGAAAGGCAAAAAGGACAAGCCTCACCAGAACAATGAGGCAAAAAGGACAAGCCTCACCAGAACAATGCTACAGGAAAATAAATCACAATCCGACCGCAGAATTACAACAACAACTCAACCCAATTCTGGAAAAAGGTTTAGCAGAAGGCATAATTGGCAAAAAAGAATTCGAATACCTGAAATGCAACACCCCACGAATACCTTTGTTTTACGTCTTGCCCAAGATCCACAAAGATGAACAAAATCCCCCTGGTAGACCAATAGTCTCGGGATGCGAGTCACTATTCGAACCAGTGTCTAAGTTTGTAGACTTTTTTCTGAAACCTTTTATGACAGAAGTTAAATCTTTTCTTAGAGATACAACTGATTTTATGAACAAACTACCAACTATCCCATTCAACCAAAATGAAGACTTTCTAGTCACGATGGATGTATGCTCACTGTATACCCAGATCCCCCAGAGTGATGGACTGGATGCAATACAGTTTTTTCTAGACCAACGACCAAGACCTACCAGAGTACCAACGGAATTCATTCTGCAATTAGCCACACTGGCATTAAAGAAGAACTTCTTCAACTTCAACTGAGACTTCTTTTTTCAAATAAGTGGGGTAGCCATGGGTTGCCCCTTTGCACCGGAGTTAGCCATACTTTTTATGGCGTTATTTGAAGAAAAGTTTGTGTACCAGTTGAACCCATTCATAGAAAAGATCACAAGTTGGAGTCGATATATTGACGATGTTTTTATGACATGGAAAGGGACGGAAGAAGAACTGAAGGAATTTCACCACTGGTTAAATGCGAGAACGGAGGAAATCAAATTCACCATTAACTATTCCAAAATTAAAATGGCATTCCTCGATGTCGAAGTGTACCCGACAGATGATGGTCTGGTCACAACACTGTACAAAAAATTGACGGACAGAAACAAGGCACTGCACTTTAACAGCAGCCACCCACGGAATCTAAAAGAGAATCTTCCTTTTTCACAATACCTGCGGATCAAGAGAAATTGCTATTTCAAGGACGCATATATGCTACATGCTGCTAACTTGACTGAAAAACTTTCCCAAAGAGGCTACCCCATAAAACTTCTCCGAAGAACGATGAAAAGAGTATGGTGGATCCCCCGAGATACACTTTTAACAAATAAGGTCAAACCACCCCAAAATAGGATGGTTTGTGTCTCTACATTCTGCCCAAATTCAAATGATTTCAAAAAAACAATTCTACAAAATTGGCATCTAGTGGAAAACATCGATGAGACATTTAAAGATAAACCATTATTTGCCTTCAAAAAGGACCAAAGCGTAGCCAATCACCTAGTTCGAGCAGCAGTCAAACCGAGCATACCAACAATCAGTACCATGCTTGGATTACCACCGATCCAAGGACATCATAGATGTGGCTCTTGTATCTGCTGTGCCAGTACTGAGGAAGGAAATCTGTTCCAGCACAAACAGATATCGTGGAAACATGACAAATTTACAAATTGTAAATCCAAGTTCGTCGTATATGGAATCAAATGCCCCTGTGATAAAATTTACATCGGCAAAACAAGTCAAGAGGTGAGATGTCGCATTACCCAGCACAAATCACGCATTAAAAAGAATGTGTTAACGGCCCCACTGGTTAACCATTGGATCAATCACAAACATACCGTTGACGAGCTAAGATGGACAGTAATTGCTAAAATTGAGAAAGACCCCAGAGGTGGTGACATGGAAGAGAAACTGTCACACACGGAAGCAATGCTAATAGTTAAATTTAACTCTGCTATAAACGGTCTTAATGAACTCTCCGAGCTTTATCGCCTTTAATAGGCTGATGATATTGAAAAGACTGAGATTCAGACTGCTGTTTCCCATAGAGACCGAGACCTACGGCCCCATACACTCTAGACTCCAAACGCAGCCCGTCTCCATGACAACGGGCAAAAGAACTACAATCCCCATAATCCCCGGGTAACCAGGAAGTGAGTTTAAACCCAACCGAACGCGAGAGCTAAGTTACCGACTGGAAGGTGCCGGTCACTGGACTTACTGAACAGAGATCGATGAGCGCAGACCCCCCGATTAAGACAGCGGACACGACGCTTACAGGTAAAACGCTTACACAAGCCAGTTAACCACCGCAAGTTAGGCGATCTTTACAATTAATCCGGATACCTGATACCTGCTCCATTTCACTTACAGGAAAACCGGAGCACGCTATTGATTCGCTCAACTTAAACTGTGATACATGTGAACTCCCTGCGCTTAACAAATAACAGTAAGTCTCCTTGTTTTAAACAATAACAAAAGAAACCGAGTTGCTCCCCCCAAAAGTTTAAAACCATTTCCTCTACCCCCCAGCTACCCGCATCAACCCGACCTTTTTCCAGTTCTACAAACAGCCGCAGTAGGCGTAACACGATGTAAGTAGACACGAGTGAATGTTCTTGTTGAGATTGAATAATTGCCTCTCTGGCACTTTCACTTTAGAGGCTTAAAATCCACCTCATTTTCTACCAACAGTGATAACCACAAAAGCAAAGCCAGCTACTGAGAGGTATGATTAGTTTTCTCTTCTCCCACTGTAGCGTTGTGAGGAAGTTGGTTTTGTCCCCCCTTCTGATCGAATCTCGTTCTCCATTCACAGGCACACGGTCCTGATGAGATTTCCCCGTAACCAGGGGTTATCGAAACGCGTAGACCTCTTCTATTCAGCATTAGGAACTTTTGATCATTTCAGAAAATAATAACATTGTGTACTTACTGATTTCCAATGCTTTGTCTGTATTTCAACTGTGATATTGTATAGATTGTAAATAATTGTATTATATCTTGATTGTTTTGTGTGGTATGAATGACGAGTGTTAGTTGTGATTTTGCTGTCTAATTATTGTTTGTACTTATTGTTATTTGTTTCAAATCTGTGCTCATTGTGGAACTAAAGAAATGTTCCCTGAATCAAAAAAACAAAAAATTGCATATTGAACTGATACATGCATCTAAGTTTAAAATAAAACAAAACCGATTCAGTCTGAAACATGGTTCATTGAGAATTACTGCTTAATTCAGTCATTCGAGAGATCACCCGAGATCCAGTATTCAAATAATGTGGCAATATTGGTATTTTTCTTGGTTTATCATCATCTCCGCATTTCATTTCGGAGCATGCCGTGAGTGGTTTGTGCGATTCCTGGCACACACGCTGCTCGGAGGGCTTTGAAAATCGGCACAGGGCCCTTCACATCAGGATTTTCGAGCGGCCGCCATTTTCTGACCTAGTGGCGGTGCTCGAGTTCTCCTCAACATCTGTTTAGCGTGCCTCACCGGAGAATCCTTTATCTCGCAGAAGAGGTACTTTTTCGCTGAATTTCCTCTGTTGCCTTCTGCGAGTGCGCTTTTCCTCACAATATGCTGTTTTCTGGCGGCTCCTCATGTGGTGGAAGATTCTTGCTTTTTTCATGACTGCCTGCTATTTTAATCCGTCTCTTTCTATGACAGAACAGTTGGAGGGCTACTCACGTTTCTATTAATACTCTTGCTACCTGGCTTGTGTCTCCTGTTTCATGACAAGATTCTTTTTCCATTTACTTCCGCAAATGGCCGCCATTTTGTGTTCAGTGATATGCTCATCAACAAATGACTTTTCGTGACTCTCTGCCTAATCCTGTTGTTTATGGTTGATGGCAACGTTTGGAAGCTGCTCAACATTGCCACTGGTGCTCCCTGATATAGAGCTTTATGTTCGAATTGCTTAGGAAGTTTGGCTATCTTGTCTCCACTTGCAAGTATGTTGCTGTGCTCCAGATAATGCACATTTAAAAATCATAAAAGTAGGTGATACAATATTATATTCATTGCTTTTGTGAAAAGTGTCTTATATCTTCACAAGGATATACATGTTCCTATTTTTTTCTTCTCTTCCTTGTATACTCGAATGGCTGACAAGATGGGTTTATCTCCCAAGACCAAAGACTCAAACGGTAATCTTAAAAGACTAAAGCAAACCTCTCCTAGTCCAGAATCCGCTCAAAAAAATGCTGGTACAACATTAGATATTATTTTGTCTCGCTGGAACACGGTCCATGATATTATGGACCAGGGAGGTGCAGCCATTCTGATTCTTTTGGACCTGTCTGCAGCATTTGACACGGTCGACCATGCCATTTTGGTCGACCGTGTCACAGCTCTGGGGATAAACGGAACGGCCAGAGACCTCATTTCATCCTTTCTGGCCGACCGCACCCAGACAGTCAAGTTGGGTAACTTCTACTCTCCCGTGTCTGCACTACCTTGTGGAGTTCCACAGGGCTCCTCGCAAAGTCCTACGTTATTTAACATCTACGTAGCGGACTTAGCGAGGGTAATAAAGGCCCACGGGGTGCGATTGACATCTTATGCAGATGACACCCAACTGGTGCTGGCAATCCACAGGGATGGCACAGCAGTGGCAGCCAATTTCCAGGAGACTATGCTTGCTGTCAGTACAAGGATCTCCTCCAACTGCCTGAGGCTTAACTCGGACAAAACCGAGGTTATGACCTTTGGCAATCTCTCCCCAGAATGGTCCCCCATTTGGTGGCCCAACCAGTTAGGCTCTCCACCTGTCCCAGTGGAAAAGGCGAGGAACCTGGGAGTTATTTTTGACAGCAAGCTGACATTCAACCTTCATGTCAACAAGGTTGTGTCATCCCCCTTCTTTATTCTAAAGAAAATTAAGAAACTGCTGCCTTACCTCCCTATCTCAGCTGGGAAGACCTTAGTTACCACCTTGGTGTTTTCCAAAATCGATTATGGAAATGCCTTATTTCTTAACTCCCAGAAACTTGTGCTGTCTAAGCTACAGTCTATATAGAACGCGGCTGCTAGAATTCTCTTAGACATTCCTCGCCGCCAGCATACTACTCTCGCCATTCGTCAGCTTCATTGGCTTAGAGTAGAGAGCCGAATCAAATTCAAGACCCTCTGCATTGCCTATAAGGCAGTGCATGGCGTCGGACCCAAGTTTCTGACTGAGGCTTTTCAGTTGTACACCCCTAAAAGGCTGCTGAGATCTGCTAACACATGCCTCCTACCGGTACCTCGCACAAGAACGGCAACTTAAGGAGATAGACGCTTTCTAGTTGCTACGCCAAAACTCTGGAATCTTTTGCCACTTACTATCAAAAATGCCCCTAACCTGATGAGTTTCCGTAGGCTCTTAAAGACATGGCTGTTTAACCAGTGAATTCTGTTGTTGGTCCCGCTAGTTCACACATGCGCCGAGACACCTTCGGGTAATTGTATGCGTAATAAAAATTCCAAGAATAAAATAAAATAAATAAATATTGCTCAATCGACCAAAACCAATACTGACCTTCTTCAGGCGGAAGTTGCAGCTATAAGAAATGATTTCAAATCCTTATCACTTTGTGTTTCAACGGCTGATTCACGGATTAGTAGTGTAGAGGATACTGCGCAGCAGCAATCCAGATCAATGCAACAGATGGAACGCTTTATGTTGGCATTACGGAGAGACCTCACAGAGCAGGAAGATCGAAATCGCAGGAGCAATCTGCGCATCTTTGGTCTGCCTGAAGATTCAGAGAAGTCAGCCTCCTCCATGATCGATTTTCTTACTTCAGTGGATTCCTTCTGCTCTCCAGCTATCTTTTTATCGAGTTCCCACTTTCAGGCCCAAATCTTCACCTTATCCTAGGGCGGTGATTTTTCAACAACTGCGCCATCAACATTCTGAACAAATCCTAGCCCAGATGAGGAAGATTAAGTCGATCACCTGGAAAGGCCATAGAATTTCTATCTCTCAAGACTTTTCCAGTGACACTGTTATAAGGCGGAAGGGTTTTCTTAATCTACGAAGACGTCTAATTGACATGAACATTCTGTTTTCCTTTGCTGGCCCTTCTAAGTTCTGTATAACTTTCAGGGGTCGTTCCCAAATTTTCCATGAGCCTTCGGATCTTTCGACCTTTCTGGATAATCAAATGGAGTCTCAGATGGATTCTTCATCCCCTCCTGGACCCTCAGGTTCTTGAGCCTTTTTTGCACTGTTGTCTGTTCTTTTATACTCCTAAGGATATGTGTTCCTTGGTGTAAACTACATAATCCTTATTTGTTTTCTGGATATTTATATGTTTTATGAGATAATTCTGTATTGCGGAGTGCTGGTTCTATATTACTACTAAATGAATTAACAAGTTTTATGGTTCCTGTTATGCTTTGAATTTCTAGCTAATGTTTTTCCATGCTATATTTACTTGGGTTCCATTGCTGATGTTCTCCAGTTTGAATATCTGTAGGTCTTTTTTATGAACTTATACTGTGGTTTTTACCAGTGTTGATATCTCCTACATTCATCATATCTGTTTTGCTCATTTCTTTTTTCTATTATTACAAATCATATACTGTGCTCTTCCATTACTTTCATAATTTTATTGGATGTAACTTATTTGTTTCGTCAGATTTGTAGCTTTGCCATTATTATGCTCCTTCTTCTTCTTCTGTTCATGTTATGTAATGGGTTGTTTGTCTGTCATATATTGTGCCTTGTTTTCTTCTTGTTTCTGCTCTTGTATTATTGTCATGCTGTTTTCTATTTTTGGTGCTCGTCTCTTTTTCCGCTCCAGTGCCTTTTTTGTAGCGTGCTGTTGTATATTACTGCTAAATGAATTAACAAATATGAGGTTTCTGCTATGCTTTGAATCTATAGCTAATGTTTTTCCATGCTATATTTGTTTAGGTTACCATTTCTGATGCTCTCTAGTTTGATTCTATTTATATCTTTCTTAGGCACTTCTACTATGCCAGTGTTTGATATCACATACATTTATCATATTTGTATTGCTTTTTTCTCTTGTTTTTTATTATTACAAGTTCATATAATGTGTTTTTATATTGTATTCACAATTATCTGTTATCAACTTTTTGAGCTATTTCCCGGTTTTCCCGTTAGCGTATGTGATAATAAATCTTTAGTTACATCTCCCTTGTTGCCCTTTTTGCTCGCCTCTCCATGTTCCCTCCCTTGTATGAATTTGGTTTCCAATAGACCTCCCCTGGTGGGTCTTTTTTCTTTTTCTTTCCTATTTCTTTTCTTTGCCTTTCTGTCTTCTTTTTCTCTCTTTCTTCTTCTCCCTTCTCTTTTTCTTCTTTGGATCTCATGCTGGTGCCTCTTTTTTGTGATGCCCTTCTCTCTTTTCGTGGATCTTAGGTTACTGCTCCTCCTTTGTGGTTCTAACCTTCCATCTTTAGTGGTTGTCCTGGCTTTTCTCCCTTTATCATTGTTGTTATTCGGATTTATTTTGTCTGTCGACTTATGCCTGGGTTGAATGTTGTCTCCCTTAATGTTAGGGAACTAAATCCTTTGGTGAAGAGGGCTAACATTTTGGATTTCTGTAAATCTCTATCTTCGGATGTGGTATTTTTACAGGAAAGGAGGGTTTTGTATAAGGAGGCGTGAGTCCTTGATGTTGTTTGTTCTGATGCCCAGGGCAAACGAAATGGTGTAATAACCCTCATTTCTAAAAATTCTGGTCTATTGGTGGTCTCTGCTGAAGATGATTCAGAGGGTCGCTGGTTGTTGTCTAGGCTTTCTGATGGTGTTACTGATCTCTATGTTTTGAATATTCATGCTCCAAATAATGATGATCCTTCATTTTGGCAGACGATCACCAAAAAACTGGCCCATACACCTCATAATGGTAATCTCATAGTTGGTGGTGATTTTAATTTACCTATAGACCCTGTGTTGGATAGGAACTCTGTTTTTTCCTTTCGTCCTTCTAGAGCTCACAAACAACTGTTAAACATGTGCTCTTCTGCTAATCTTCAGGACAATTGGTGTCTCCATAATCCTACGGGTAGTGATTCTTCTTTCTTTTCCTCTCCCCATTCTAGCTTCTCTCGTAGTGATTATCTCTTGGTCCACTCGTCTCTTGTACAATCCTCTTCTTCTCAGCTCATTCACCCTATTCTTGTTTCAGATCATGTGGCTGTTTCTTTTTCTCTCTTAAATCTTGCTCCTAGGAAAAAATCTTGCTCTTGGAGACTGAATACAGAAATTCTATATGATGATTCTCAGGTTCAGACCATACAGGACGAAGTTGAATATTTCTTTTCTGAGAATGTAGGTTCAGTTAACTCTCCCATAGTTTTATGGGATGCATTTAAATGTACGCTTCCTGGGCACATTTTAAAAGTAATGGTGAAAAGAAATTCTGTTATCAAGAAGAAACTTTCTGATTTGGCAGACAATATTAAACAGCATGAATCATGATAAACATTTATTGCATACCATTAAAACTTTGAAATATGGGGGAGGAGGAGCTTTGCGCGCATCCAAGATGGCCGCGTGAGCTAAGGGCTCCCGAGACCATCGTACCCTCCCGCATATATCCTGTCACTGATCCTGTTTGCTGTTGAGTGTCCAAGTAGATGAACCACGGGAGAAGTGAAAGCTAAAAAACGCGTCCCGATCGGACCCCGGAGTTATGGTGTGGAGAAGTCTGCAGCCTACGCCTCCTGGATGCCCGGCGCTTGAGTTGGCATGGTGCCCGAGGTGTAATTGAACAACATCGGCACAGATTCGCAGGGGCAGCCGGTCCAGTCTCCCTTTCACTTTCGGTTTTGGCACTTGGACTGGTTTTTGAGTCGGGAGATGCCTCATTGTGGCAACGGGTAGTATCCTTGTTGGTGCCTGAGTGTTTCAGACAATATACGAGGTGTCGGACTTAAGCCTAGGGGGCACACCTTCTTTTTTTTGGGCTAATTCGAGTGCGTAGCCCGAGGCCCCCGTTTTGTACTTTTGCTTTTCTACATCTGAGCGGATAAGAGACATTGGGCGAATATCCTGTACGTAAGATCCTATCTATTGTTGCTAGACTGGAGACTTGTTCCCGTTCACATTTCTCCTGAATTGGGCACTGACTTGAGATTGTCCTGAAATGGCGAGCAAACCGGAGGGGGACAAGCAGAAGTTGAAAACCACCAGAAGGGGTGAATATACCCAATCCAATGTCATGGATCGATATGCCCAAGTTAAAGGGTCGCCCAGTGGGCCGGGTAGGTCACTGGAGGAGGCAAAGGATTTTCCGGCTCCGGCAACCGAACTGACGTTGCAGGACGTTATGACAGCCATTGACGGTATTAGGTCCTCCCTCGGGAAGCAAATGGAGACCCTGGCACATAAGTTAGACATAAGTTAGACACTGTGGCTATTGATGTGAATCTGATTCGCACGGACCTTACAAAGACAAATGAGAAGGTCAAAGCGTTAGATATAAAGACATCAAGTCTAACAGATGACATCGTCGAGTTGCAGGCCGAGGTCCGAAATCTGAGGGCCTCGAATGACATTGTTGTCCGTCGCCTTGAGGATTTTGAAGGGAGGGCCCGAAGGAATAATATCTGTATAATTGGAGTTCCGGAAAAGGTGGAGGATCAATCGGCCAACCTTTTTGTTGAAGACCTTATCGTCAACCAGCTAAAGCCCAAGGGATTGAGCAAGTTCTTTACCGTGGAGCTAGCCCACAGGGTCCCTGGTGGATGACTGAAAGTGGGCGGCCCGCCGAGGCCTAATATAGCGCGGATCTTCAACTTTCGAGACAGAGACGCTATCCTCCAGGCCTCTCGAGTGGGTGGGCCCTTGAAGTTCGAGAACTCAACTATCAGCTTTTATCCGGGCTTCACTCAGGCGGTCAAAACAAAGACTCAGTTTTCTGGGGGTGAAGAGGAGACTTTGTGACATGGGTTTCAAATATGCTATGCTTTTCCCGGCCAAGTTGAGGATCGAGCATGACGAGCAAACTTATTTCTTTGACAAACCCGAAGTGGTGGCCGATTGGTTGGACACTCTGCCGGCCCAGCAAGATCCGGAGAAACAATCTGGTGGGGCTGAGGGAGGAACTATGGAGCAGGAATGAGCATTGTTTGTCTGGTTCCTGAGGACGCTAGGGTATTTCCTATTGTGGTGGTTCTAATCTCTATGTGCAATTTCACGCAGATAGAATGGGGGGGTTACTGGGCTATTGGAGGGTCTCTCTCCTCCTCAGCCTAACTTCTTGTAGTTTAGTTTAGATGTGGGTGTGACAGGAACACGATGGGGGGTAGGAGGTTGAGGTTGATGAGCTGGAATGCTAATGGGTTGTGGACAAGATTAAACGCGGGGTGGTGTTGCAACTCTTGAAACAGGCACTCTCCGGTCGTGGTTTTACTTCAAGAAACCCACTTAGTTGGTAATACATGTCATGCCATGAATAGAAATGGATATCGTTTAGTGGCTCTTGCTGGGTTCTCATCAGGGTCCCGCGGGGTTGGTATCCTCATTAGGAACTCTCTTCCGTTCAAGGTGGAGTCAACGGTCCTCGATGAGAGAGGGCGCTATGTGGCTGTATCGGGACGATGTTCCTCCTGGCCTGCAGTCTACTACTTTGCTGACCTGGGACGGGTTCTACTCGATCTCCCTAGGGGGTTTCTGATTCTGGGTGGCAATTTTAATGCAGTGTATCTGGTGTGTTGGATAGGCATCCACCTAGGGATCTAGGGAGGGCTCATGGCTGGCTGCCTGACTTCATTGGCACGATGGACTTGGTGGACTGCTGGAGGTTGCTTCACACTACTCAGCAGAAGTATACTTTTCTTTTGGGCGCCCTTGGTAGTCTCTCCAGGATAGACTATGTGCTAGTGCCGGCTGCACAGGCATCCTATGTTGCGGAGGTCAGACATATGGCTCGGGGTATTTCCGATCACTCTCCGCTTTGGTTTTGGTTTGAACTGGCACCGGGCTTTGAGGGAAGGATAGCTCCTATCAACCCTTGGTATCTTCGTAATCCCAAGACTCGCAGTGCACTTGTAAAGGCATTGGAACATTATTTCGTGGAGAATGAGGATTCTGTTTCTTCCTCAATATCGCTGTGGGAGGCTTTCAAGACAGTCCATAGGGGTCAAGCTCTCTCTTTAATTGCTGGTGTTAAAAAACAGACGGAAGAGGACGTGGTGAGGATAGAGACGGAGATAGCTGATTTGGAATTGGAATTGGAGCAAGAGGTTACCCGCTCTAGATTGCATGTCCTGCAATTGAAGCAGCTGGAATACAGAAAATTGGTAACGGATGGTGCGAAGGCCCTTAGTCGGGAACAACAATGACGTTGGTGACAAGGCTGGCAAATTAATTGCATGGTTGGACAAGAAAGACAGAGCTGGTCGTGTAGTACCAGAAATTGAGATAGAGAGTGGGGTTCTGGTCACCGACCCGCAGGAGATAGTGGCATGCTTCGCTGATCATTTTCGCTCTGTGTACTCTTCCGTGTCGGATAAACCAGAGGAGGACTCATGCTTGTTGTTGCGAGATAATGCACTCCCGTGCCTGTCTGAGGCCTATCAGGACCTTATGGACGGTAAGATCACTGCAGATGAGGTAGCGTTGGCAATGCGCTCCCTGAACTCTGGTAAGGCGATGGGTCCCAACGATCTCCCGGTTGAGCTTTACAAGTTTCGCCCGGATAGGATTGCTCCGTATTTGAGAGACATGTTCCTGGAATCCCAGGACTGTGATCTCCTTCCCCGTGATCAGAGATTGGCTTTGATAGTGGTAATTCATAAAGAAGAGAAACCGAGGAATAGGTGTGCTTTGTATCAGCCGATCTCATTGTTAAATTCTGAACCTAAGATTCTTGCTAAGTTGTTGGCTGATCAAGGTTATTAGCGATCTGGTTCACCCGGATCAATCTGGCTTTATCCCGCACAGGAATACGGCATTGAACCTTAGGCGCCTGCACGGGACTCTTGCGAGGGCCTCGACACTGCGTGAACCGGCCCTTCTGGCGTCATTAGATGTCATAATGGCGTTTGATACTGTTGAATGGCCATATCTATGGGCGGTGCTAGCTAAATTTGGTTTCGGTTCAGATTTCATTAGCTGGGTGTGTCTTCTTTATGCAGACCCTCTTGCCCGGATAGTGGTTAATTGTCGCGTCTCGGAGCCATTTTGTCTCGGGCGGGGTACTCGCCAGGGTTACCCTCTGTCTCCTCTTTTATTCGCTTTGGCCCTCGAGCCTCTTGCAGCTTGGATCCGCTGGGAGCCCTTGATGAGGGGTATTAATTGGTCTCCGCAGTTTGAAGATGGTATCTCATTATATGCAGAAAACATATTGCTGTATTTGACCTCCCCCAGGAAATCTTTGATGTTCTGACCTCCTTCGGTAGAAGCTCTGGCTTGGTCATTAACTGGGCAAAATCCTATCTGTACGTTCTTAGTGGCGAGATACAGATCCTACAGCGTAACTGTCCTATTCAAATAGCACAGGAGGGGTTCAAGTATCTCGGAATATATTTTTCGATGGACCCCGTGGTTCAATACGAAAGGAACCTTCTCCCTCCTTTGACTCGGCTAAAGCGAGATGTTGCGGGCTGGCGGAAACTCTTGTTGTCAATGCTAGGGCGAGTGGCCCTTTTCAAAATGATGTTGCTCCCTTGTTTTCTGTATGCCCTTCAGAACACGCTTGATATCGTCCCAGCTAGCTACTTTCGTGTGGTGGACGGTCTACAGAGTACGCTGTTGTGGGATGGAAGGCCGCGGATTGTGTTGGCTAAATTAACGCTCCCATGGTATGATGAGGGCATCGCTCTCCCTGATATTAAGAGATATTATTGGACTTCGCAGTTGGGAGCCATCAATCATGGTATGTACGACCCTGAGTTAAACCCTGATTTCACCCTGGATAGGTGGTTACTTCCTGGTGGCAATTATTATAGAGCCTTGTACACTAAATCTGTGGTGAAGACTTTGTTGGGGCCAACCAAGATGGCTGTGCGGATCTGGCGCGACGCTACCTGTTCGTTAGGGTGGAAGGACCGTCTGACTTTGGCTACCCCGCTTTTCGGCTCTGACAAGTTTGGTAAACTGTGGAACACTAAAGGGGATCGACAAGTGGGATCTCATTGGCATCTCCAAGATGGGAGATCTATGGGTGAAAGGACAGGTGAAATCGTTTGCGGCCTTGCAAACCGAGTTTGAATTTGGAGGGACAGAGTACTTCCATTATGCTCAGGTCCGGCATGCGCTAATGTCTGTTTTCCCGGAGGAGGAGATGATACCTGAGTCTACCCCATTAGAGGATCGTATCTTGGATGGCCATATGCCCGATAGTACCATTTCCCTGGTGTACAAGAAACTGATTAATCACAGGGCGGACCTTCTATTGCAACTGCGTGATCAGTGGACCCGTGACGGCCTTCAGCTTGATGATGAAGACTGGCAGTCGGCGATCTCCTCACCAAAGGAGGTTGCGATTCCGGCTCGATTAAGAACATAGGGTCTATGTCACGGGTCCCCGTCTGGTCTGGACGGGTTTTTCTGAGGAGGGTCTGTGTCAGCGGGGTTGCGGTCAGTTGGGGATGTTCCTCCATATTATCTGGGAATGTCGGGAAGTGTTTGACTGTTAGAATAGGGTCCATGAGGTGATGCAGGAGGTTACGGGCGTTGCACTCTTACCGGAGGCCAGACGCTGCTTGCTGAACGTTTGGGAGCCCACTGTTCATAATGTGGCACAGACTCAATGGGTGACTCTAGGGGCCATGATTGCCAACGGAACATCGCTCAGTTTTGGGGTCCCAGAGGCCTCCTACTCCTGAGCTGTGGGTAGAAAACATGGATTGATGCATGTTCCAGGAGAAAACGGTGTACTTGGCTCGAGGTCGCCCCCGGAAATGGTATAAAGTTTGAGGTCCTTGGAATCAAAATAGAGGGGACATACACGTACCACCTGTGGATGCGATCCTTGATGTCCCACTTTACCCCTGACCCCTTATTGTTATTGACAATTTTCGTAGGATGTCTGTGTTCTCTTCTCCTCCCCCCCTTCCCCCATCAATGCATTGTTTAATGGTAATGTTTGATGGTATGATGCTCAGCCCTCGTAGAGTCTATGCATTCCTATGTTTTGTATAAACACCTTGCTTGGTTGTCAATAAAAAGAAATATAAAAAAAAATAAAACAAAACTTTGAAATATTCCTATAATTCTATTGTTACCAAAAGAGCCTGCATTGGGGTGCAAGCCCAGAAATCCAAACGCTTACTTTTATAGAATCGTGCTGGTAGAATCTTGGCAGCCACGTTAAAATTTCAGGACTCCAGTTTTAAGTCCTCTCAAATCGCTTCTATTACTGATCAATCTGGTATTAAAAAATTTCAGACTAAGGAGATTCTTGAGGTTTTTCAGGATTTTTATAAGAACTTATGTACCCCTACTCTTCAATCGTCTTTTCAGGATTTTCAGGAATTTTTTAAAACAATTCCTCTGCAGTCCATGTCCAGGGAGGATGGACAGAAATTGGGTGGTTCGATTACGTCCGACGAAACTATACAAGCAATTAAATCCACACGGTCGGGTAAGGCCCCTGGTCCGGATGGATTTCCCATTATGTTTTATAAAATCTTTCTTCCCTCGTTGGTTCCTCATCTTCAGTCTGTTTTTGAGTCGTTTTAATCAGCAGGGCGCACTTTCGGGTTCTGCGGCAGACGCTACTATTGTGGTGATTCTGAAAGAAGGAAAAGATCCCTTGGATCCCAAAACATTTCGCACTATTTCCCTTCTTAACATGGGGGCTAAGATCTTTGCCAAGATTCTCGCTAAGCGGTTGGAATCTTACATACCCACTTTGATTCATCCATCTCAGAAAGGTTTTGTCAAGGGTGAACTCGCTAGAGATAATATTCGTACCTTTTGCCATATTTTGGGTACAGCCAACAGTCTACTCTTCCAGCTGCGGCTTTGGCCCTTGACGCCGAGAAGGCCTTTGATAAGGTCTCCTGGCCTTTTTTACATGCTGTTCTTCGTGCACATAATCTTGGTGATTCTTTTATCAATATGGTTATGTCCTTATATGCACAACCTAGAGCGAATATTAGGGTCAAAGGGGCTACATCTGAGTTTTTTAGTCTTTTCCAAGGCATTTCAACAGGGGTGTCCCTTGTCCCCGCTTTTGTTTTTATTATCTTTCGATCCGCTCCTTAGGCTAATTGACCTCCACCCAGATATTAAAGGGTTTACTTTCGGCTCACACTGGATAAAGACAGCTGCTTACGCAGATGATGTGCTAATTTTCTCGGATGATATTGTATCGGCTATTCCCGCGCTACCCTTCTCCTCCTTAGCCGCACAATTTTCGCTCTCTAATTTAGATTTTTATACTTTTCTAAAACTTAAAGTTGCTCTTGCTACATTGCGCCTGGAGCCTTTTTCTCCCACCATTTCACTGTTCTCTGTGTGGCTTAAATCTGGTCATGTCGCTTCACGAATTTACAAATTTTTGTCTTCCACTCCCTCTGCCTAACTTATTGTTACCCAACAAAAATGGTTGCATCATTATGATACTAATCTCACTGTCCATATATCTCCTGAAACTTGGGAGTTGATTGCGAAGCTTTCTCTTCGTAATAAAATTGCCCCTTCTTTAATTCAATCTAAATTCTTCTCTATCAATCTTCTTCATTGGACTCCTGTGCGTTTACATACTCTGAAATTGAAGGATGATGATCTTTGTTTGGTGTTGTGGCTTGGCTGCTGGTGATTACTCACATATGTTTTTTACGTGTTCACTTTTACAACCCTTTTTTTTCAAATTCGGTTTCAGCTTTCATTTCCCATGGTAATGTTGTGTCCATTAGCTTCACGTGAACCGTTGTTGTTAGATGCAATAGATTTACAACTGCTAGATCTTTTATTAACAATTGCTGTGAAAGTGATTCTTATGGAATGGAAGTCTTTTTCTTCTGTATCATACCATATGTGGTGGGCATGGTCTCTTTTTTAGGAAGTGCTCACACTTCTGTGGATATGGCTCACCTTACCCCGTCTATCTCAGCTAATGTCTGGAGAGCTTTGGATGCATATATGGACTTGGCTTTGAAAGGGTTGGTTGAACAATATCCCTTTATGTCGTCTAGTTAATTTCTGTTTTGTCTTTGTTGTATCCTTGTAGCCCAGCAGTAGATCCTTCCTTTCCTTTTTCCCCTTTTCTTCTTTTTGTCCCTCTTTCTCCTTCCTCCCTTGTTCCCCTTTCTATCTTCTCCTTCTTCTTTTCTTACTGTCTTCTTTCTTATTCTTTCCTCTTTTCATGTTTCTTTTCTCTTTCCTTCTTTTCATTTTCCATTATAATGGTGATTCTTTTGTTGCTCATCTTGGTTCATTGGCATATCCCCTATGGTTTTTTTCCATATTATTAATTTATTCTTTGATATTCTGCTCTGTCTTTGGACCAATTAATGTACTATTCTTGTTCATTTTTTCTTGGATTTTATCACCTTGTATTGTATTTAACTATTTATTCAATTCTTTAAAGTTTAATACATTTTTTGAACAAAATAAAAATGAACTCAAGCAGGCCTATATCCCTATATGGCCAGACAAAGGAGGATGTCTGTTACACATCACAGTTTTCATGCAAAAAAGAAAATCTGCATGGCTAAAAAGGTTGGAAAGTTACACAACAACAACACATACAACAAAGGCTAAATGCCTTTGTTGTATGTGTTGTTGTTGTGTAACTTTCCAACCTTTTTAGCCACATCCAAAAAGTTAACTACACCCCAAAAACCACATTTGGGAATTCAATGCAATGCCATCCATGCCCTAAATTATGTTTAAATTCAACAGACAACATAGAAACAGCTACATCAAGCACCCTCAATGACTACCTCTGGGACTCTAGGCCTACTGGCAGAATAGGCCACAAGTTTGGAAACCTATGGCAAAAGCACAGTGGAAGGTCACAGAAAATGGCCACCACCACATGGCCTGGCCACCCACAACAACATGAAAAGAAAGAGAAGACAGACCATGCATGCCTACGGCAAAAGCACAATGATTGGCTTTACAAAATGGCCGCCACCCACATGGTTAGCCCACCGTCACATACAAAGGACAGTAAACGGTAGTTGAGGTCTCTGGGGAACTTCCTTCCTCTTTTAAAAAAAAACTTTGAAACTAGAAAAATGACTTTATGCTCCAAAAACTACAACCAAATCACAACCGTGAAGAGCTTTTCTAGCAAAATGAACACAATCATAATTTTCAAGAAGGTTTTATGCAACTCGAGACATATTGCTTGCGAGATTGCAAATTCGGCGTGTGCGGCAGCGCAAACTGTACAAAACGTCGTTATCACGTGCGCCCGCAGATTGAGCGCGCGAAGATGACAAAAACTGTAAGGACACGTTGTCACGCTGCGCAAAGTTACCAAAATTACGCGAGCTGAAGCCCTAGAGTACCTACTAGCACAAAAAGCCCTATTATTTAACACACAACCAAAAACTGAAATTTCACCCCGAAAACCACATTTTGCAAATCAATCCAAAGCCATCCATGCCATACATGAGGTTAAAAATTAAAGAAACACCACAAAAACAGTTGTTTAACTTTCATGCACCCATGATGAATTGAGTAGTACCTCTGTGCCTACTGGCAGAGTAGGCCACAAGCTTGTTCGGAAACGCAATATTACCAACACTGCGCCGGAAGGAAGATCACGCGTCCGAGCGACGTGTTTGCGCATCCAAATGACGTGATCACGTTCGCACAGTCTCGCGGGATTGTGCGGCCGGATTTCAAACCTCGTGGCGCACACGACCGGGAGAGAAAATCGAGTTGCGAACGCAGAACCACGGTAAGTCATACATATTGAGCCCGCTAGGAACAATACAACTATGCTACACTGTAGATTGCGAAGAATTCTACAACTTCACGTTCACTGCGAAGCAGAAAGTTGCCATAAATTCGCAAACTCCGCAAGCGGAGCGAAGTTCACCACCCAGGGTTAAACACTAGCTGAGATGACCACCCCATTAGTTTTGTAAATTTTGCAAAAGAAAAATGATTTTTGAATAGCCACAAGATCCTAACTATAGCTACATACCGACAACCACCAGTAAGAAAAAAAGATTTTTTATATATATATATATATATTCAAACAAGAGCTGCTCCTGCTGCAACGCGGTGACCCATGGACAAGTGGCGTACACTCCGGCGAAGCAACCGGAAATTAACTATCCTTCAACGACCTGCCTTGATCACGTGATCAAGGCAGGTCGCCGAAACGCGTTGTGTGATTAAAACCAAGGTTCCACTTTACTTCTGGACTGTGTTTAATTCCTGAGAGCGTACTATACTGCATTTTCGTTGAAGGATATATATATATATATATATATATATATATATATATATATATATATATATATATATATATATATATATATATATATATATATATATATATATATATATATATATATATATATATATATATATATATATATATATATATATATATATTCAATGAAAAAACCATTGGTTTTAGGCCATATATAGTTAGGGATTTGCATTTACAAAACCTTATTTTACTCGCATAAAACCATTGAAATTCCATATATAGTTAGATGCGCTAACTATATATCGCGCACCCGCAATCCACTGCTGATGATGTCACATATTACATCATTCATGACATGGTCAGTGACATCACTGATGACATCACTGATGACAACTCAAATGACATCACTGATGACAACATCCAGTGACTGTATGTTTCTGTAAAGTTAAAATATGTCTTACATATTGAAGAATGAGTGGATGTATAAATGTCTGGATGAAGGATTTAGTAGGTGCATGACTGATTGTATGAGGGAGTGATTAAATGTGTCTCACTGAGTGCATGGGTTAGTGATTAAACTGTATTAATTTGTGCATCATTATATCTGTTGTTCTGTAAACTGCTGCATGTGTTGATCAGTAGCTATATGAATAACTATATGGGTTATTGATTGGTTGCTCAAGTATTTGTATGGGAGTCTGAGTATGTGTGTGGGTGGCTGGGAGGTGTGTGACTCTGTGCATAGATGTGTAAGCAGTTGATTCACTAGGTGTATGAGTTCAAGAGTGCATGTGGAAACAGCTATATGGGCGGTTGACTGTGTGCATGAGTGTATTGGTGAGTGAATGGATATCTCAGTGCTACATGTCAAAGTAAGTACATATGTAAAACACAGTACATGTGAGAGTTAACATATATAAATAACTGTGCATAAGAGCCAGTGAATGTGTGAGTGGCTGTATGGATCATTGTGAACATGTATCAAGGATTGTATAAGAGAGTAAATATGTGTTAGAATATGTTTCAATAAGTAAGGTGTGTATAACTGTATAGTTGAGGAATTGGAGGTGTGTTTGATTCTTTGCATGACTGTCTAGGTGTATGAGTAACTCCATGGATGAGTGACAGTCTGTGAGTGTCTGTTTTCACTGAGTGTATCTAAGGATATATCAGAGTCTGTAGAGGTTCATCGTATTAACACATGAATGATGTCATCTGTGATGTTGTCAGTGATGTCATTTGAGTTGTCATCAGTGATGTCATCAGTGATGTCACTGACCATGTCATGAATGATGTAATATGTGACATCATCAGCAGTGGATTGCGGGTGCGCGATATATAGTTAGCGCATCTAACTATATATGGAATTTCAATGGTTTTATGCGAGTAAAATAAGGTTTTGTAAATGCAAATCCCTAACTATATATGGCCTAAAACCAATGGTTTTTTCATTGAATTTTCAAGGTTTTGTAAATGCAAATTCCTAACTATATATCGACTATAACCTATGGTTTTTTCAGTGAATTTCAATGGTTTTTTAATAGCAAATATGAAAAGCTTTAAAATGTCAAGTACGTGATAGATAAAAACATTTTCGTATTTATGCACGCTGATGTGCTTTGAACGCTGCACCCCCCCTCCCCTCTTTTCTCTTAGTAGTACTCTCTCTTTGCAGATAGTGAACGGTAGTTAACGCAGACCTTTACCCCCGTTGTAATCCGTCGAATCTGCTTGTCTCTCCATTTGATTGATTGTTATCCAAGCATTTACTGTTTTAGAATTGGTTCTCTTTGGATCATTCTCTATTTACAAACAAGCACAAAGTCGCAATACTCTGTTTAGTCTTTGCAGATAGTGAAAAATCGTGTAAAAAAATAAAAGTAATCGAGCAAAATCAGTAGGCCACTAATTGGATCTCTTTTTGACCTCGCTAAAATAGAAATATTAGGAACAACCCTTCATGAGAAATACGAAAATAGTGAGATGAACTGAGCTCCACACCATGAGAGCTGCAAGACAGCTCAACTCCGTCACCCACCCCGCCCAAAATAACGACCCTATGCAAATATTAAAAATATAGACAACACACCAGCAAAGAAACAGGGTAAAACATTTTATTAAATAACTATTTACATAACTATTTTATACTTTTTATTGCCCAATCCGGCTAGCTCAATCGATCGAGCATGAAACTCATGCACTCTGATAGCAAGCGTTGCTACTGATGCTATGCAGACCAAAACTGGTTTTCAGTTTGTACATTTTTCTAGATTTTTCAATCCAAGGTTGGTTGACTTTGTAGAACGATGGCTTCAGATTTTCAACATACGGTGTGGTGGCGCGGACTGGGAGGGGGCGCTTCGCTCCTGCCCCCTCCCCAAGTAAGATTTTCATACGTGAAAGTACGTTAATGGTTTTGGTCCCTGAGTTGCTTCAATGTCACTGCCATTCTCAAATGGCATAAGTTCTGGATGTTGGGTGCCATAGTTCAGAGTTCTGAGCAGCGCTTGTAACACTGTCTGAAGCTTATTTCCACCTACTGCAGCTTCACTATTCTCAAAGTAAGTGAGTGTTGTTTGTGGACCTGACTGCATTTGAAAACAATGTGATATGAAACCTTCCTAAACAGCTTGACGGAGGCCCTCGAGGGGCGGTGTGATGGCCATGGACTCGGAGAAGACACTTGGCTCCGACCCCCTCTCCAAGTCTTATAGCACCGGTGTAGCCTGAGATCGCCCCCGACATAGGCGGCCGGCTCTCGGAGTCCGGCGGAACTTTTTGCCTTTTGATGACTCTTCTATTCTGGACCTTGTCCCACAATCCGTTTGACCTGAAGACACGCTGTAGTGGGGCGCCCCTTTACCGTTTCAGTTGCCATTCTGCCCGCTTTTGCTACACTGTGCCTCTTCCGCCATTCAGCTGTTTACCGCCCGCTCTTGCAACTACAGCGTCTCGCTCACCATGTAGTTGAGTTGCTCCCGCTCTTGCGGTGCAGCGATAGGCGGCTGCCACAGGACTCTCAAAATGGCGGCCGGCTCTTCGGTTTTGGGCCTGGTCCACTAAAATGGCCCTGGGACACCTTTGAACTCGGACGCTTCCCTGATAGGGCTTGGGTCCCATTCTCGAAAGCGTCCCCTCAGCCGTGAAGATTCTACAAAAGTCTTGGGGGCCCCCGACTCCCGCAAGCTTCTGGTGGGGAGCGGCTGCCATGTCTGCTCGTGGAATGGCCACGACGGAGCTACGAGATGGTGGTGCTCTCATGCTGACGCCAGCTTTAGTCTGAAACATCCAGAAACACTGTAGACTACCAATTCGATCAGTTCCGGTAGCGCCCCAACATGACTAGCGGTCGCCAGTAGTTATATATAGTTAGGATTTTTTCTCTATGGGATTTTTGAAAATTCTATGTCTAATAACTTTGGCGTTTGTGGGTGGAATTGGCTGAAATTTTCAGGAAAATGGAACATTTTGTTTCTGAGCAGCCCCTGAAAATTTGGAGGGGGTTCGTCAAGGGGGGCCGAGAAAAAAGGGGGGTCCCAAAACGCGTTTTTCCCATGTTAATTTCCATAGGGCGGTTGGCCTCACTTTTAGCCCGAACGGCTGAATGGATTTGCACGAAACTTGGCAAAATTGTAGGGACTGTTAGCCCGATGTGCCTTTGCTAGGTCTCAATATATGTGCTCCAGTGGATTTTGAGAAATTAACGTTCAAAAAAAGATATATATCTGTAACAGCGCTCCGGGCAGCGCTCCGGTTCGCGTACTTGACGCGAAACGGAACTTCGCGAAGCGAAGCTGATTGGCTCTCCGGTGTCTGTCAACATTCTAAACAGTCCGGAGCGGCCGCCATCTTGTCTCTCGGTAGGATCGAGAGACAAGAGGAGGCCAAAACAAAGGGGGAAATGACCATAAGGGGGCATAGTAGATCCTCCCTGACCCGCTAGGTTTGATGTGGAGGTTTTAAAAGGGCCCCGCGGGGCAAAAAAAAATAACCGAACCGGGAAGCGGCCCGGGGATCGTACTATGAGGAAAAAAGAATGATAGACTTTTCAAATATTGTATGTTAATTGATTGTTTGTTTTGTTGATTTTTTTTTATTTACTATGTAACACAAAAAAGTTGCACAGTATATTTTAAGTCTCATTTTATATTATATCTTTTGGGTACTTTTTCAGCATTTTCAAATAAAAAAGAATAATGTCTCAAACAATTTTAACTCATAAAATTAAAATTTATTGTTCTGATTTTTCAAAATCTAAAAGAATTTGTAACATTAATTCATCTGGTATGTCGTCATTTTCATTCCATGATTCACATTCTTCAACACATTGAATTAATTCTTCGTCTACAGTGTCATCCAAAAAGTCTGTTTCTTCTTTTTCTTCGTTAGGATTGTTTTCAATCTTAATTTGAAATGAAATTTTAAATTCATTCTGTTGTGCTTCCATTTTCTTGCTGTAAATTGCATAAAAAATAAATATATCAGTAGAGATAGGGCACTGTTGGGTTTAAGTTCAGAGAGGTACTTGTGAGTTTATAAAAGAGAAGTTATCTTTGGGCACTGTATGGTTTCAGGCGTGAAGTAGTACTATTAAAAAGTGCCTGTGAAGAAGCCTAAGTAAATTCATAATTATATCATAGAAACCTAAATCAATCCATAATTATAATAAACAAGCCTTTCGCAATGTGTAACTGTTACAGAGGGACAGTATATAACTATCTGAAAATGTTTTCCCAAATTAATTTAAAGTGCATAACATAGTTCTCCTTTCAAATTTATAAAATAACATCTTACCTTTAAAAAGAAGTTGAAGTTATTAGAGAAAATCCTATTGAAATGTACACCAGGCAGTAGTAGTCAAAATGTCTGTGTTTCCTTCTCTTCCTTTATATATATTCAGGTACATAACCAATCAAATGTCAGGTAAAAAAAATTGAAAATGAAAGTAACATTTTCATTGGTTGTCAATTCCAACACTTCAGATGTGTTTTGTGAAGTAATTTACCTCAGGGTATTTAGAGAGGTCTACAGGCTAAATGGCTAAATGGAATTCCAAACAAATTTATGAAAATGGTAGGGATTGGTATGTAGTATGAGCTAATCTATATTTGGTGAAAGTGTTTCCACTCGTTTTTCTGTAAATTACTTTCCCACCTTTTTTAATGGAGCGCCCCGGTACGCGAACCAGCAGCGTTACGGGAGTCCACCATTTTGTGTTTCAGTCGAATTAAGATACAAGATGGAGGGCAAATAATGTTCAGAATGGGTAGAAGGGGGCACGGTAGACGTATCTTGACTTCCTAGGTTTTCTGAGGGTGGCTGAGGAGGCCCATATGTGCAGGAAAAAACATTTTTTTTAGAAATTTTGCGCGGTTAGCTTCCGGTTCGCGTACCGGGTAGCGCTCCGGGGAGCGTACTTTGTTGAAAATTAGTGAAAAAAGTTAGAGTAAAATAATAATTGTGAGTAATCAGATGTAGGGTAGCTCTGAGAAGAGCTTTTGGGTTTATGGTACATTTAGGTACTTATAAGTAGGTACCAATGCACAGTCTTAAATTCAAAATGAAAATTCTGTTGCCCTCATCTGAGAAGTGAACTCCATCTCCTCTGTAGATATCTTGCATGCAGTAACGCAAGTTATTGTTGTACATGGAGCCCATTCCATGGTCTCTCATGTAAGCTGAAACAGATTTGTTTACATGCTTCCTCGACTTCTCAATTTGTGGACAAAATTGGTTCGACCACCTCCATTTCTGTCTTTGGCATATATTTGAATATACCAAGGCAGTTTGAGGAAAAAGTGCCATTAATTGCTCAAAGGTGTCCTTTAAAAGCATTTCCAGACCTACCCCAGTCAAAGTGCCCAAATCATTACCTCCACAGTGCACAATTAACAGGTCAGGTTTTGGCAAATGCATAAAGGTTTTCACCAATGGTATCAATTGGTGACATTTTAATCCTCTGTGGCCAAACCACTTAATTTCCACATCTTGTAAATTGAGGTTAGGTAAATTTCTGTTCTCAGCATACCTTTGAGCCCAGTAGATGTAACTATGTCCAACAATCCAGACAGAAAACATGGTGAGAGAAGGTTCTGCTGCAGTCAGATGAAGTGTGGTAATGAAATGGCAGTTGAAACAGTAGAAGTTTGTAAAGAAAAAAACTGTGGAGTTTCAGTGCTAATGATTCACTAGCAGTGATTGGTGGATTTCCATTTCTGAAAACAGAAAGTTAGGGTGCATGGATGTGTTCTTTGAAAGATGTAATTTGAATGGTCAAGAAAAAATCATTTAATGAAAGATTGCACTGGATACGCAGGTGCACTGAGAGTTCAGAGTTCAATTGAAACATTGTTGTGTGAACTTGCAAACATCAGAGGTCTTTCAGGAGGTGGTTGCTATGCAAAAAAGGCAGAGAGGGCAGAGGGGGGAAGGGTTTTGATTTGAAAAAAGTGAGGGAAGAGTTTTGATTTGGCTGACATGAGAGATATGTGTGATGAATATCAGCATTTCTGTGCTTTCTATAGCTGCAGACTCTGGAGTGCATACCCTTTGTTCTGCTGAAGACAATTTGGTGTATTACTGTTTTGAAACTCATAAAGTATTTGCTAAGGTGAGAAAAGATTTATTTAATTTAGATAGAGAATAGTATGCTTTAAGGAGAAAATTATGAAGAAAGTTGTGTTTTTAAAATGTTGCTTTGTCTCAAGTGTTTTACAAATAGATTTTGTTTCATTGAGAAATTGTAATTGGAGATAATGTGAAGTATTAGTACTGACAGGGTGTTCTTGTACATAGGAGCTGTGCAGTGTTTTCAAATTATGACTTGAAAATCGTTTTTGAGGAAAAGGAATGCTTTTAAAATTTATCACAAGGAAATAATGGTGTCTGCTTCTTTATAAGGCATTTGAGTGTCTCTGATGTTATTTTTCCCATTTTAATTTAAGGTCTTTCTCTGTGGGGCAAGTACCTTGTAAATATGCTCCCACCTGTGCTTGGCAAATTTAGATTTTGATTCTTTGAGTTACATAGCCATGTTAAAAGTGACCCACAAATGGTGCAAGGGCAATCAAAAAACGCTTTCATGTGTCTTAAGGACATTTTAAGTCATTTCCTCTTGAATGTAGGTATACAATTGATTTATATGTTGTGTTTAAAAACGTTTTTTGAAATCAATTACATTTCTGGATATGTACTGCTAGAGCTTCATAGGTTGTTTGGGGCATATTTATAAGGCATTTGAGTGTCTCTGATGTTATTTTTCCCATTTTAATTTAAGACCTTTCCCCGTGGTGCAAGTTCCTTGTAAATATGCTTTCATCTGTGCTTGGCAAATTTAGATTTTTATTATTTGACTTACATAGCCATGTTAAAAGTGATCCAAAAATGGTGCAAAGGCTTTAAAAAAACACTTTCATGTGTCTTAGGGCATTTTAAGTCACTGAGGAAACACAGGTGATGTGATTGTGAAATGAGGAAAAGAAACTCCACATTTTTCAATTACATCACCTGTGTTTCCTAAGTTTACGAATAACATTGTGCAGATGAAGTTTAGGTCTGTCCACGGACACAAAAGAGGTCTGGCCTTTGTTCAAGAGTGAAGTGGACATGACTTACTTCATTGGTAGACCTTCACATGTATGATCTCCTCTGTACTCTTCAACAAATCGAAATTTCATTTGGAACCCTGAGTAGACCTCACCTCAAACAAACCTCTGGATAGGACACATCTTATTGGCATCCACGCAACGCCACTCATCCACGCAACGCCACTCATCCACGCAACGCCACTCATCCACGCAACGCCACTCATCCATTTGCAAAACCAAAAGGTCAAACTCTTCTATTGCAAGACCTATTGCATTTTCAATGCTTGATTCTTTCACTTCCTTATCTATTTTGTTTTTCACAATTATATCCTCTTCCATCTTTTCTTCGGTAAATAAACATCTCTGGTTTAGTCCCTATAGCTGTCTTTCTTTTAGCATTACTCTCTGTTTACTTCCCTTATACTTACTCTTCTTTTTTTTTAAAAAAAAAATGTTTTTGGTTAGCTCCCGGTTCGCGTACCGGCGAGCGAACCGGGAAGCGAACCAAAAGAAATAGAGCTTGCCAGAGTGCTAAACATTCTAGCAATTTTTTTTATAAAGGGGAGGTAGTTCTGAAAAGAACTTTTTTTTAATGTTTTTGTTGTTTTATATATTTGTTTTAATTTTCTGAATTTTTTTTGTTTTTTTTGTATTTTCTGAACAATTTTATGTTTTATTTGTTTTTTTTGGAGGGGAAAGAACAAAAAACAGGCATTGGAAAGGGCTCAACAGGAGCAAAAAAAAATTTATTTTTTGGGGCGTTTAGAGTACTTATGATTTTCAAATGCTCTGTTTACTAAGTTAATGCTCATATTGGCACATGAAAGTAAGGTACCGCAATATATACAGACAATCTTCATGTGGACAAAGTTTTCCTGTATGTTTGGCACTTTTTCCCGTGCCTCTGGCCCCGACAGAGATATCTGTGTTGATGTCCTGGCCACAGGAGTTGGTGGGTTGTCCTGCAGGTCACGCATCTCTGCCCGGCTGTAATTTAGAGGATGCCACCTCTGCATGTGACGGTGCATAGTATAGTTGCCGTAACTATACTTCTTATTTGTGCCTCTAGATAAGTCCTCTTTGCATATTAGGCACGTCACATACCGAGCATTAACTTTTTTCTGTCCTTCTGGAAATGAAAAAAACTGCCAAATGAAACTATTTTAATGATGAGATACCCGGGGCTCCTCTTGTAAAAACTGTGGTGCCTGTTCTTCCTCTTCCTCTTCTTGATCCTCTTCCTCCTCTGTGTTGGCAAGGAACTGTGGAGGTGGTCCTCTCTTCCTATGAGGAGGTGATGGTGGTGGTGGGGGTCCACCAGCTGAAGCTATTAGTGAAGCTATTTTCCACTGAGTAAAATAGGTCTTCCTTTCACAAAGTTGAAAGTCAGAGTGAGAAAAAAGGTGGGGGCTTTCATCATTTGGGAAAAAAAATAGTTCTAAACCAATGAAAAGTGTTATTTTTAGGTCACCTGACCTAGCCTTACATCATTAGGAAACCAAAAGTGAAATGAACCAATGAAAAGTTTTATTAACAAGTCACATGACCTGTTACGCTTATGTTACGCGCTGCGCACCGCGCCCCGGATCGCTTCCGGGAAGCTGCGCTTCGCGCCTCTGTTCGCGGTCCAGAGCACTTCCGGGTGCGCTAACGCGGCGCGTCATAAGACGCATTACGCGGCAACGCGATACGTCGCGCTTTCGCGACGTGCCCCGGATCGCTTCCGGGGAGCTGCGCTTCGCGTCTTAGTTCGCGTACCAGAGCACTTCCGGGAGCGCTAACGCGGCGCGTCATAAGACGCATTACGCGACAACGTGATATGTCGCGCTTCCGCAACGCGTCATGATGTTGATTTCTAACGCGGCAGTTGCGCAAACGGAACGTTTACCAGTTAGCGGACCGGGTCGCGGCATCAAATTGAGCTAACGGAAAGCTTCCCGGTTCGCGAACCGGGAGCGAACAAAAAAAATATTTAAAAAAAATTATTAATAAACATATAAAATATATTTTTGGATTTAAAGAAGAATACATTTTACAGATACAGATATTAGCTTTTAAAAAACCAATGAAATTCACTGAAAAAACCATAGGTTATAGACCATATATAGTTAGGAATTAGCATTTACAAAACCTTGAAAATTCACTGAAAAAACCATAGGTTATAGACCATATATAGTTAGGAATTAGCATTTAAAAAACCTTTTTTTACTCACACAAAACCAATGAAATTCCATATATAGTTAGTTGTACTAACTATATATCGCGCACTCGCAATCCACTGCTGATCATGTCACATATTACATCATTCATGACATGGTCAGTGACATCACTGATGACATCACTGATGACATCTCAAATGACATCACTGATGACATCACTGATGACATCACTGATGACATCTCAAATGACATCACTGCTGACATCACTGATGACATCTCATTTGACATTATTGATCACATATCACTGATGACATCATTCATGTGATAATACAATGAACCTCTTCAGACTCTAATATAACCTTAGATCCACTCAGGGTAAACAGACACTCACAGACTGTCATTCATCCATGAAGTTACTCACACACCTAGTCAGTCATGCAAAGAATTAATCACACCTCCATTTCCTCAACTATACAGATATAAACACCTTACTTATTCAAACATATTCTAACACATATTTACTCTCTTATACAATCCCTGATACAAGTTCACAATGATCCATACAGCCACTCACACAATCACTGGCTATTATGCACAGTTATTTATATATGTCAACTCTCACATGTACTGTGTTTTACATATGTACTTACTTTGACATGTAGCACTGAGATATCCATTCACTCACCAATGCACTCAGTCAACCGCCCATACAGCTGTTTCCACATGCACTTTTGAACCCATACATCTAGTGAATCAACTGCTCATACATCTATGCAAAGAGTCATACACCTCCCAGCCACCCACACACACACTTAGTCTCCCATACAAATACTTGGGCAACCAATCAATAACCCATATAGTTACTCATATAGCTACTGATCTACACATGCAGCAGTTTACAGAGCAACAGACATAATGATGCACAAATTAAGACAGTTTAGTCACTAACCCATGCACTCAGTGACACACATTTAATCACTCACTCATACAGTCAGTCATGCACCTACTAAATCCTTCATCAGGACACTTATACATCCACTCATTCTTCAATATGTAAGACATATTTTAACTTTACAGAAACATACAGTCACTGGATGTTGTCATCAGTGATGTCATCAGTGATGTCATTTGAGATGTCATCAGTGATGTCATCAGTGATGTCATCAGTGATGTCGTTTGAGATGTCATCAGTGATGTCATCAGTGATGTCATTTGAGATGTCATCAGTGATGTCATCAGTGATGTCACTGACCATGTCATGAATGATGTAATATGTGACATGATCAGCAGTGGATTGCAGGTGCGTGATATATAGTTAGTACAACTAACTATATATAGAATTTCATTGGTTTTGTGTGAGTAAAAAAAGGTTTTTTAAATGCTAATTCCTAACTATATATAGTCTATAACCTATGGTTTTTTCAGTGAATTTTCAAGGTCTTGTAAATGCTAATTCCTAACTATATATGGTCTATAACCTATGGTTTTTTCAGTGAATATATATTTATATATATATATATATATATATATATATATATATATATATATATATATATATATATATATATACATACATATATCTGCATATATATGTATATATTCAAAATAGGATATCCATTCCTTCCAAAGGAAATCATCCGGCACTCGAACACGGGTATCGTTCAGACTTATTTTATTATTTTACAAGTTACATCCATCAACTTGTTTCGGGAGTCAAGCTCCCTTGATCACGATGTTTGTGCCGTCATTGCGGACTTCTAAAAATACACAAGGAAGGTAGTAAACAATGTAAAAGGACATTTGAATCCTGGTCAGACCGTCTACTAATGCGGCGGCCATTTTAGCACTTGCAATTAAGGAAACCTTTGTTCAGCAAACAAGCAAAGATAATTCATGTTTAGGGCAAATGCCAATGACAAAATGTACACATCCTATTATTATATTTTTTTACCGTTTCGGAGCAAAGGTATAAAAACACATTCTTGATATAACGCAAGTGCATTTTAAAATCATTTTCATTTGTTCAAACGATAAGGATTCCACATGTGTCTGGACAAGTGCCTTTAAACCACTAGAACCTTAAAAGAGTATTCAAAGGATTATGTTACAATTTCCTATCACATGCTGAACACCTCATGTTTAAAATTGATTGCTTTCATTAGACCTCAGACAGCTGACCCAATGATTTATGTAATTTCACCACGTGAGTATATGTATATATATATATATATATATATTGGTTACCAATCCGCATTCCTTCGATCAAGGATGGCACTGACACCTTGAATACAACTCCAGAAAATGTTTTAATCCATAAAGCTGCCACAGACGCGTTTCGGCGGAAGCCTCCACCTTGCTCACTTCATCTGCCATGAAAGGCGCTGTCAGTTAAGTACATTCTAGCACATGCACGGTTACCTCACTGTGATTGGTTTATCATTAACTTGGTTACCAGTGATGTGACAGTATTCTAACAACAGACATAGAAGAGTTTAGCGCATAAGAATTGCAGAATGTAAACGTAAATTCACCCAAATATTACTTGAAATTAACCCCAAGATTGTGCATATACAATTCCGTGCATATTGCCCCATACCAATGGAAATTTATAATACACTTGAATAACGTAGATGCCTACTGAGTGGTATTACTGGTTACATGCACATTTTGAAAAAATTGTGTCTATGTCAGCGTTTACTAACTAGGGAAAGGAACCCCGGATCCAACACACGCGCTGTGGAAAAATGCACATTCGTGTTACTCCCTATGATATTGGTAAAACACACGCTTTGATAATTCATTATGTTTGATAGAGGGCTTGATTAATGTCTAATAGTAAGTTAACATACATATAGATACATATATATATATATATATATATATATATATATATATATATATATATATATATATATATATATATGTACCACAGGTTTGACGAAAATCAGCTTGCGCCTCCTTTGATGGCGGGCCTCGACGGGGTTTCGTCTCACCCCAATCAATCCACGAAAACGCCGTCTCCAACTCTTCACAAGACAACAAGTCGAGGCCCAATTTGCATTTTAAGTGAATTTATTTAAGCAACAACACCCAAAGCGTTTCGCAGCCTTCGCCGCTTGCTCACGAGTGACAGGTTGTGTTTAACCAATAAAGATATATACAAAAAGGAAACTTAGTCATGTGACTTAAGATAAACAGTAAAATCAGACTCTCAACATTTAACATTACTTCATGTCAAATAATACACTGATACAATTATTCGCTTTCATTGCATCCTAGTTACAACATGTGCATTCCAGTATTTAGATTTTCAAAAATAATTTAGCCATTTATGAGTGAAAATACGATATTAGCGCTTTAAGTACTACAAGTCCCATAATGCATCTTATTGGGCAAGTAATACATTCCTCACTCATTTGAATGTATTGCACAAAATGCCGATTTTTCAGCGCAAGTGTCTGAATTGCTTCATTCAGTGAGATGCCTCACGTCGCACAATGTCATCGTGGGTTTACATAAAAACAACATCAGTTTATCTATTTGAACAAAACTTTGACGAAATATAAGTAATCAAATTATTGTTATCTGGCCCCTGTGGGAATTTCTTGAAAATATGCTTAAGTCTTCTGCACATTTCATTGACATAGCTATCAACAACCAATATTGAAGCATACGGTTTGAGCCCAAGTGGGCTAGTAACCTCAAATCGGTGTATAATGCTTCTCACTTGAAACATTACAGTTCAGCTTTCATTCTACTTATTGTGCTCATGTTCACTCTACTTGTGGCTTTCAAACGTATTCACACACTCTGGAATGCAAAAGGGTCTTGAGTGATCTGAAAAATGAGAGAGTATACCCATTAAAATTCAGTGGTGACATTTTTACACATAATGTCATTGTACTTCATCATCAAAACATTCATTTCCGTAAATTCATTGCACTCAGCAAAAATTCTTTGAAACTGAACATACACTAGCACATTATTCTCCCAGATGAGAAGCCAGCCCTTCATCCGCATTATGTCCTGATGGGAAGAGTGTTTGGAATTTGATTATGAACCTAGATTCTAATCTTTTCAGTTCTCTCACCCGGTCACCGCCTCTTTCCCTCTTAGGTACACAGTCTAATACCACAAACGATAATAGGTTCGTTTTTTGGTTGTGTTCATTAAAGAAGTGGCGGGCAATTGGATACTGTTTATCGTGGTGGTTGATGGCCCTCAGATGCTCAAGTACTCTTTTCTTTGCTTTATGTATGGTACTTCCTATGTAACTCAAGTTACATGGGCATCTGAGGGCATACACTGCATATTCGGTCTCGCATGTCAGGTGTTTCTGAATTTTGAATGGACTGCTGCTGGCTGACAACTTTACTGATTTACAGTTGGTACTGTGTCTACAGGCTTTACATTTGCCACAAATGTAAAATCCCTGTATAGGACTTGCTGTTCTTGTTGATAATTTAGGTAAAGTTGCCGGGCTTACCATGTCTTTAATTGATCTCCCTTTCCTAAAGGTGATTTGAGGTGACTCACTTATTGCCTTTCCTATGTCTAGATCTGTTTGTAGAATGCT
Source organism: Lissotriton vulgaris (assembly GCF_964263255.1). NCBI lineage: Eukaryota > Metazoa > Chordata > Amphibia > Caudata > Salamandridae > Lissotriton > Lissotriton vulgaris. The sequence continues at coordinate 55,345,299 of NC_141689.1, forward strand.
CCAGTGTTTTTCAAGGCATTTCCTCATTCCATACGCTTTGTTGCTGTATGTGGTTACCAATCTAACTTTTTCGCTGACTTGTGCTTGCTCCTCAATTATATCAATTTTTACCAAATCTTCTCTCGTTCTCATTCTTACTTTGGTGCAGGCTGTTGATATGCATTGATCGCTATATCCCCTCTCTTTGAATCGTTTAGTCATAATTCTGCATTCATTTTCATACCCCTCCACTGTACTGCAATTACGCTTTGCACACAGTAGTTCCCCATACGGGATACTTTGGATTAGACTTTTGGGGTGGCAGCTCCAAGCATGTAGCATGCTGTTTCCTGCTGTTACTTTGCGGTGCAATGATGTCTCAATTTTACCGTTTTCTACTTTCATCATTACATCAAGGAATTCCATTTGGGTTGGATGTATTTGGTGTGTGAATTTTAGGTTCAACTCATTTGTATTGAGACTCTCTACAAAGGTATCAGCTTCTTCTTTCGTACCTTCCCACACACAAAACACATCATCAATAAATCTTGCCCATTTTTTTACATGTTTGCAGTATAGGTCATGGGTTTGGACAACATGCTCCTCCCACCAACCTAGAAATAGGCACGCAAAGCTTGGGGCAAAACAAGTGCCCATCGACGTGCCCATTAACTGTCTGTACACCTTATTGTCAAATAAAAAGTAGTTTTCAGTTAGACATCTAGAAATCATATCTATAAGTACCTCAGTGTGCATCAGATATGAGATAGATCTCTCACCAAAGTAGTGTCTGCAAGCTCTTAAACCCAATTCATGAGGAATACTAGTATACAAACTAGTCACATCTAGACTTAGCATCAAATAATTGTCACTCCATTCAAGATTATTGATCATACGTAAAAAATCACCAGTATCCTTGATATAGGATGGTAGCGCTTTCACATATGGCTGCAAAAAATAATCAGCATACCTTGAAGTATTCTCCAATCCTGACCCTCTGGACGACACTATAGGTCTACCCGGTGGGTTGTCCTTGTCCTTGTCGACTTTCGGTAATAGATATAGTACCGGCAATTTAGGAAATTTACAAAACAGGTAATCATACTCATTCTGTTCTAGCCAGCCCTTATCTCTCCATTCTTGTAGTTTTTCCTGATATTCTCGGTTCGATCTTTCAAAACATGATTTAGAGCTTATCTCATATTGACATACATCGCTAAGCTGCCTCAAGCCTTCTTTTACATATCTATCTCTCCCCCACACCACCACATTGCCTCCCTTGTCAGATTTTTTTATCACTATTTTGGGGTCCTTTTGTAGTGTCTGGATAGCAGAAATCTGTTGAGATGTTAAATTTCCTTTTGTGTTTGAAGGAGCGTAACATAATTTTTTTAAACCATTTTTTACTCCTCTTTCAAACACATCAAGTGCTTCATTCAGAATCTGTGGCAAAAATATAGATGCGGGTTTAAAATGACTTTTGCAGCTAAGGTCTGTAACAATATCGTCATTAAGCAAGTTCAAAATTGGATCTCTATTAAAATCGACTTGATTCCCAAGCTCATTTAACAAGTGTAATGTATTAATATCATTTATACACAGGTTACTGACCTCCTCTTCACATACAATGTCTTTCCCAGTGTTCACTTTCGTGGAAAACCATTTCTTTAACCTCAATTTCCTTGTGAAGTAAAAGAGATCAATTCTTGATTGTGTGTAGTCATATTCATTTGTAGGTACAAATGTGAGTCCTCTTGCCAAAACGTCAATTTCATCGTTTGTCAATGTCCGGTCTGATAGATTAAAAACAGTCTTTTTCTTCATTTCTGTTTGCTCCATTCTTTGGTTCTTTTTTGCCACCGAGTGCGAGATCCTACCGGACTCTCCATTGTTCCTTTTGGCGTATCTTGCAGCCGTTCTACGCCTCTTCCTCCGCGTCCACGACCTCGTCCTCTTTGGTTGCTTGTTCCCACATTCTCCTGTGTAGTTAGCCTTTCCTGGGCCATCATAGTGAATTCCATTAAAATTTTGTCTTTTACTGACAGGTTCTGGTTAGGGGCAGATTCACTCGTAGTAGCTCTAGGCTCTGGAGTTTTGTCCACACTGTTTGCTTCTTCTTCCGCACTAAAAGTTTTCGGTGCTGCTGCTGTTATATTTGCTCCTTGACCTCTTAAACGGTCAAATTTTTTGGCGAATGTTAGAATCTGCCCTTTTTCATAATCGACAAAGTCTCTCAAGAACTTCCGCTGTTTCTTTTCTTTTATATCTCTTTCGATTTGTTCCAGTTTGGCTTCGATTTTCGCCATCTCTCTGTCAAACTCTTCCGTTTCACAGAGTGTCTTTAATCTCGCTGTCACCTCTTCGATAGCCTCAGTCAATTTTTCACAGTCGCAGTTAGCATATTTTACCAGTAACTTAAGCATTACCGTTAAGCAATGGTGGTTGTTCTCAGCCCACTCCTCAATCAAATCAGGGTCTGGGTCGCTGAACGTTGGGGTAATGAAGATCCGGAGTCCCCGAGGCACTCGTCCTGCCTCTATATACTTTTGCAGTGTAGTGGCTTCACACCACTTATTTTGCTCCAATTTCAAATACTTCCATAGAAGGTCCCATTGAGCTTTTTTGGATGTGCTACTGCCCAACATGGGATCAACTGTGCTTCCCTCATTCTGTGATAGTGTGGTCGTTTCAAACATTTTACTTGCCGCTTCGCTACGTTTTTCATTCCTTGATGCCGCCATTGTATTGTAACGCACTTAGTGCGTATTCACTTCTTCCTGCCGGCAGCCGGTTAATTTTTACTTTTTCCAGCTGTCTCCATATGCCCATAAGTCGCTGTGCTTTTGTTAGTGCACGCTATGCGCGTAAATCTCACCGCTTCAGTATGCTCACCCCTCTCGTCGTTCCTTTTGTTCAGTAAGACGAACAGGGTGGGTTCACTTGATTATTAGCTCACGAATCCTGCTCGGGAGGGCGCTGGCTTTTGTAATCCAAATACCACAGGTTTGACGAAAATCAGCCTGCGCCTCCTTTGATGGCGGGCCTCGACAGAGTTTTGTCTCACCCCAATCAATCCACGAAAACGCCGTCTCCAACTCTTCACAAGACAACAAGTCGAGGCCCAATTTGCATTTTAAGTGAATTTATTTAAGCAACAACACCCAACGCGTTTCGCAGCCTTCGCCGCTTGCTCACGAGTGACAGGTTGTGTTTAACCAATAAAGATATATACAAAAAGGAAACTTAGTCATGTGACTTAAGATAAACAGGGAAATCAGACTCTCAACATTTAACATTACTTCATGTCAAATAATACACTGATACAATTATTCGCTTTCATTGCATCCTAGTTACAACATATGCATTCCAGTATTTAGATTTTCAAAAATAATTTAGCCATTTATGAGTGAAAATACGATATTAGCGCTTTAAGTACTACAAGTCCCATAATGCATCTTATTGGGCAAGTAATACATTCCCCACTCGTTTGAATGTATTGCGCGAAATGCCGATTTTTCAGCGCAAGTGTCTGAATTGCTTCATTCAGTGAGATGCCTCACGTCGCACAATGTCATCGTGGGTTTACATAAAAACAACATCAGTTTATCTATTTGAACAAAACTATGACGAAATATAAGTAATCAAATTATTGTTATCTGGCCCCTGTGGGCATTTCTTGAAAATATGCTTAAGTCTTCTGCACATTTCATTGACATAGCTATCAACAACCAATATTGAAGCATACATATATATATTACCTACTGGCGGTCGCCAGTAGGTAGTTATAGTTAGGACCTAGTTTCCATAGGAAATCCAGAACATTCTATTTGGAAAAACTTTGGCGCCGGTCGACGAATCTTCGTGAAATTCTCCAAGAAGATGGGCCGCTCGGCTCTAACCCTGAAAGTTTCGGAGTGATTTGTGAAGAGGGGGCTGAGAAAAAAGGGGTGTCCCTAAATGTGTTTTCCCCATGCAATTTTCCATAGGGACCTTTAAGAGCGGCTACAGCCCGAATTGCTGAACGGAAGTACACCAAATTTGGCAATTTGGCAAAAAGGTAGAGTTTGGTTTGAAGATTACGCTTTTTGTTAAATGGTATAAATCCGTGGAGTACTTCCTGAGAAAATCAAAAGTAAAATCAGAGATATATCTATGGACGAAGTACGGTACACGTACCGTCCGCTTACCCTTATGAGCACGAGCTGCATGCTAATTGGCTGTCAACTGTCTGTCAACACTCTGAACCAGGAAGTGTTGGCAGCCATCTTGAGTCTCAGTAGAACCCAGGCACAAGAAAACTGAAAAACAAGTGCGCAAAATACACAAAGGGGGCAGGGTAGAAACACCCTGACCCCCTAGGCCCTGCCGATCCCTCCCCCCAAAAACAAAGCGCTTTAATGTTTATTAGCCCCTGGCGGGGCCAAATCCTGGGGGCTTTTATAAAAATAAGGTGTGGGGGGCCCAATCCCCCCACACTGCCCCGGGGACCGCTTTTTACAATTGGGTGGGGCTCTCTCAGGCCCCCCGAATCCTGGGGACCGCTACCCCGGGGCTTTTTACAATTGGGTAGGGGGGATCTCAGGCCCCCCAGCCGGAGGGACCGCCACCCCCAGGCTTCTTAGAATTGGGTGGGGGGCTCTCAGGCCCCCCAGCCCCGGGGACCCCAACCCCCCAGGGCTTGAAACAAATGTGGGAGGGGGCAACGCAGACCTCCCTCCTGGAGCCTTGTAGAGGCCCTGGAGACCGCCACCCCCCAGGGCCGGCTCCTGCAGTGTCCCGGGGTGCCGACCCCGGGACACTGCTGTTTGCAATGGCAGGGTGGGAGCCTCGCGGCTCCCACCCTGCCATTGCAAACTGCTTTCCTTCATTGAAGCTCCCCATATGGAAATGCAATGCCGGTGTAGTGTATTTCCTATATTCCTAATAGGCTCTGCGCATTGGAATAACATAAACAATAGTGTAGACGTAGGACTGAGGTCGACTAGGTCTCTATTGAATATGTTAGACCTAATTGTGTGTGCCAGCTAGCTCAGAGGTCACTAGAAACTTTCTTGAATACACAAGAAGATTAGCTTCTGACAACCATATAACATGAAAACTTTGTTCCCCCTGAAATAAGGAATATCTCCAGAGTCGTGGAAACAATAGCTAGCTATTTCACTCAGTCAATCATGCATGCTTAGTTTCACCCAGAGCGCAGATAAATAGAGAGACGGGTGTTTTCAATAAAAGTGGTTATTTATTGAGCAGTCTTCTTTCTCTTGCAAGAGAAGTGAATTGCCACAATTGCAATACTTGTCATACAGTAAAGTGCGGACAGTAAAATGAGTATTATGAAATAATACTGTAAAAGCATTTATATGGTTTCTAAGCCTTAAGATACTTAAAATGGATAAAAGACATACAATGATAAAATAATGACTAAACATACTCAACTGGTGTTTCTAAGATATGCCTACCCCGGTGTACCTAACCTAAGCCTAGTACGTGGGAAGGAGTAGATGAGTTATAGTTTTTGCCAAGAATCTGAATCAAGAATTCTCTAAGGGTCTAATCAGCTCCATACCTTGGGTATAGAATGAAGGAGGTCTTGTATCTCTCTTTTTTTATTTATTTTTTAATTGGTATTTCCAAACATGACATTTTACAGTAAATATCACAGACAAGTACAGCAAACTTTTCATAACTCTACTGCATTACAACACTCCTCCTCCTTCCTGGCCAGTGTAAATTTTATACTAGTACTATAACATTAAACTCTATTCGTTGACATTTGAATCTCCGTTACCGTTAAATAGTCCGTTAAGTATTGACAGTAGTCTTTAGGTCTTGATTGCGCTGGTAGTTCCTCCTCATAAGTTTTTAAAGAGTCTTTACAATAGACCATGTTCTGTATCCAGTGCTTGCTCTTGGGTGTTAGCTTCCCACCCCAGCACAGTAACACTCTGCGTTTGGCCATGAGTAGTGCTATAACACAAAATGTACGTTTCAAGGAACGTACTCCTTGCACTAGACCCAACAAGCACGTGCAAATATTGCAGTCGATCTGGCTGTCTACCATCTCCCCCAGTAGCCGTGTCACCTTCTGCCAATGCTCTGCCACCCCTCCACAGTACCACGCTAGGTGTATAAAATCTGCCTCCTCTGCTCCACATCTCTTACATCTTGAGTCAGCATTCAGCCCAAATTTGAACAACCTTTTTGGTGTGTGATGAGTTTGGTGTAGGTACTTGATATGTATCATACGCAAGTTTCCATTTGGGGTCAGTAGGCCCGTAATTGTACCTGCTATGGATCACTTTTCTTCTGTTAATTGTGTGTCCAGGCAGTCATCCCATCTTTGTATAGCCTTATGTGCCATGTGTCCTATCTCTGCCTTCATTGCCGTGTAGAGCTTGGAGACTAGGTGTGTAGACTCCGGAGTCGTAATCAGCAGTTGCAGTGTTGTCATAACTGGTGGTTCTAACGGGTGCGTGAAATATATTGCCCTTATTGCCCTTTGCAACCTGTACTAGGTGAATTTGAACAGCATTGACTGATTTTCCACATAAGTCATATCCTCCAGTGTTTTGAAGGGTCCCTCGTGGTATAAGTCCCCCATGGTATCTATACCTACTTGTCTTAATAGTTCCATCCCCACCTTTTCCTGTGTTACTGAAAGGTCCGGATGATGGTGCAGTGGCAATTCGGGTACATATAGAGGAAGCTTTCGCACCTTACAGGCCATTATTTTCCAAGCTTCGTTAGTCGCATGTATGGTGTTTATGTCTTGCCTATGCAATGGGGGTCGCATGTGTGTAATTACTGCATCTAACGGAATGGGCAATGCGTCTCCTTCTTCAATTGCCACGTGACTGATAAAGGGTGTCTTGTGATACCAGAAATGCGGATACTGCGCCCGAGCGCATAGATAGTGCAACAGGAAGTCAGGAACCCTGAACCCTCCCCTCTCGAATGGTAAAGTCAATGATTGTAAGTCTATTCGAGCCGTCATACCCGCCCAGATCAGTTTTAGCGCCACCATTGTTATCTGTCGAAATACGTCTGTCGGCGGCTTGATTGGGATAATATTAAATAAATATAATAATTTGGGCAAGAGTACCATTTGTACTATCGGTAATCTATCTGCTAGTGTTAGCGGTAATTGTATCCACCTGGCGATTTTTGTTTTCAGCGCTGTTACTACTCTGCCGTAGTTCGTACGGATTACCACTTATGGATCTCTGTGGAACCACACACCGAGGTATCTCACCGGGTCAGTCTGCCAGTCCAGCGGGTATTCCGTAAGGACTGGTTGTGTCGCATCCTTCAACGGGATAATAGAGGATTTTGTCCAGTTGATCCTGAGTCCTGACTGTCTCTCAAATCTGACATACTCTCTCAGTAATGGGTTTAGATTATGGTCCGGTATTTCACATACAACAGCATATCATCTGCATATAATGATATGTTTAGCGGTCTTTGAGGAAATTGGAGCGCTGTGTAGTGGTGCCTCTGTCTAATTTTGCTGGCTAATGGCTCCAGCGCAATGGCGAAAAGAAGGGGAGACAGGGGGCAGCCCTGTCTGGTACCCCTTCCTATAGTGCTGCTGATACGTATTTGTTAATCCGGATGCGGGCGGTGGGGGCCGTGTATAACAGACATATCCACTGGAGAAACACCTGTGGGAAGCCCATTCTGCCTAGAATCGTGTGCAAGTACGTCCACACTATGGTATCAAAAGCTTTGGCAGCATCCAGTAGGACCGCTGCTGCTTTAGTGGACGGGACAAGATAATGGGAGCTCGCAAATAGGGTTCTGGACTTGTGTGCCGTTGATCGTGTTGGAATAAAGCCAGATTGGTCTGGCCGTATTAGTTTAGTCATCAAGTGTCGAAGTCTGTTGGCTAATACTTTAGATAAGATTTTAGTGTGCAGATTCATTAGAGACAGCGGTCTATACGATTCGCAATCCTCCGTATCCTTTCCGGCTTTAGGAATGCCAGAATTACTGCTTCTCATAATGTTTGTGGTAGTGTCTTTTTCTCGTGCGCGTCTTCCAGCATGGCCACTATGTGTGGAGCTAAGATATCCGCATTCGCCTTATAAAACTCCCCCGTGTAGCCATCAGGCCCAGGTGCCTTTCCATTGGGAAGTGATTGGATGACCTCAGTCACCTCTTCCACTGTCACCAGTAAAAATAGGAATTTCCTCTGTGCCTCCGATAGCCACGCACGAGCTATGTCGTCACAGTATTCTGCAATCTCCTCTGCCGTCGCCGTATCTTCCGCTGCATACAGTTTCCCGTATGTGTGCACAAATGCCTGCAGTATTCCCAGTATGTCATGAGTGAGCTCTCCCCTCTCGTCCCTCACTGCTATCACTACAGGTGGAGGTTTCTGTGAACAGATTTTGGCTGCCAGCATCGCACCTGGTCTGCCTCCCTCCCCGTACCGCCTTGCTACTTGTCGTTTGTTGACATATTTCAACTCCTCCTCCGCGCTATTTTGGTATTCTGTAATGCCTGTTCTAATCTCAGCTAATACTGAGGGATCTTGTGTGTTGTCATATTCGCGCTCTAGTCTGCGAATCGTGTCTTCTTTTTTGGTCAGCTGTTGTCGTAAGTCTCTGAGTATCCCTGCATTAGTGCTGATGCAGATGCCCCTAATGGTGGCCTTAAATGCTTCCCACAGAAGCCCTTGGTCTCCCGTGCTTGGCACATTTATCTGGAAGTATTCTATTATGGATTTTCTAATTGTTCCCGAATATATCGGGCCTAGCAACGCCTTCCCATTAAATCACCAGCTAAACGGCGGGGTACATATCTCGGTAGCTTGAGTGTCAACACCACCGGATTGTGGTCTGGCATGAATCCGGGGCTGATGTTCCACTGAATCCACCCACTGTGACACATCTGGGGACCCCAACCAGTAGTCGATCCTGGACCAGATAGCATGTGCTGCAGCAGTGTGTGTCGATTCTAGTTGTGTCGGATGTCGCATTCTCCAGAGATCAGTGAGGCACCTGTCCTGCATTGTGTCTTGCAGCATTTTCAAACGCCCTCCTATGTGTCTCAACTGATGATTGGGATATATCTACCTCGTCGTCTAATGCTATGTTAAAGTCCCCTCCCAATACTGTAGGGACATTAGGTAGTTCTATGAGTTTCCACCAGATAGCATGATAGTATTCCGGTGCGTCTGTGTTAGGTGCATATATATTGAGTAGATTAATCCTCTGCCCCGTAGTGAACCCGTGACCGCAATGTAACGCACTTCACTGTCCAAATGAACTTGTTCCACATGAAAGTGTAACCCCTTCCGGAATATTATTAACACCCATCTTGAGTATGACGAGTATGCTGCCCCGTGTACAGATTCCGCCCATCTTTTCTCTATCTGTGATGCCGCTTTAGGGTCAATATGTGTTTCTTGTATGATTGCATTGTCTATTTTTAACCTCGTGAAATAGGCCAGCACCAGACTGATCTTTTTCGGGTTGTTCAGACCTCTCACATTCCATGTAATCAATTTCAATTTATCTGACATCAATGTCTCAGCCATTGCAGAGTCTGATCATATACCTGTGCACCAGTTTGAGTTGTGTACCACATATATACCTCCAGTACTTTGTCCTTTCTATGCATAGTTTGTATACTGACCCTCCTAGGAGTTTGGCAGTGTTTCTCAAACACAGTAGTATAAACTGAACAGTCCTTGTCCCCCCTTCCCACCCACCTCCGACTTTAGCATCCCAATCATGCCAAAGACGATCCCTTCTGAACTCAACCGATACAGCAGAACTTTGATAGGGGAACTCCCTGTGGGAGGTCCACTCAGGTCACACATTCTCATCCAACATATTGGATGTGGCCAGGTTTTGCAATCTCATAACATTAACACGCCAACAACCCGTTACCACATGAGACCTCAGATATGCCTCATGTTGGTCCCACAAACTCTGTAACTCATTTACACTTATTAGAGTTTTCTGAGAGGTCAGCCATGCGTTACCTGCCCAGACACAGACTCACATCCAGTCGCCCTCCCGGCCATAGCAAGCATTACATTGAACCAGGTCAGCTCTATGGAGCCCAGGCACCTCTGGCTCTAGGGGTCCGGCAACCACATCTCTTATCTATCACCCATTGTCGCTAAGCGGCTAAAGTATTTGTGCTATGCCAAACCCAACATTTCACCGTGCACTTGTTTGCTCCAGTCATTCGGCTCCCGTTAGTCCCCATTGTATAGTACTCACAAAGAGCAATCCAGTTCGGGCTCTGTTGTCTCTCCACGATGCTTCGCGGCACCAGTACTTCAGAGCCGGCTCATCTACCTGGCGATAACTGATACCTGGGTGTCACGCATTTTCTCTAGCACACGTGTGTCGCTGTCCGAATCACGCTGTCGTCTCACCACTGTGTCTGGGTAGACGTTGGTAATCTCTGCTCGTCTCTTCCCGTCCTTAGTCACTCCGAATCCTGTTGTTGGTCAGCTTTACGTTGCTCGCGCCTTCGTTTGCCAAGTTTTTTGGCAAACTCCATCGCTTCCTTTGGTGCCTGACATACCACTGTCTTGCCATCCTGTGTTATTCTGAACCGGGCCGGGTAGAGCATGGAGTACTCCACTCCCAACTCCCGTAGTTTCTGTTTTGCTGTAGCGAATTCTTTCCGTGTCATTTGTACAGCAGTGGCGGATGGTGACATTTGGAAGTGGCGGGGCGTAAAAGTTCAAAATGCCCATGGCAAGTGAGCACTGCAAGCGAGCCCAACCTCACGCGCTCTTAGCACTGGAGGTCGAAATCCAGTCACATAATTCGCTGTCACCCTACATTGTCCAAATTACGGACAAACTGCGTCCCTTATCACTTGTTACACTGGATTACACCTTTATCTCACTAACAGAGGAACTTATGAATGTATTTGTAACTAGTGTATTAATTTATTGGTGTGGACTGTAAATTAAAGGCTCCTATGTCGGGGGCTGCAGAAAGTAGGACCAACCAATATAGAAGTGTTTTAAGGGAATGTTCTAAACCCTGGCATCTGACCTGTAGCGCAAAGCCACAATTGAAAAAATAACAAATAACGCCATCGTAGTGAACTATGTAACAATAATTAAATAATTCAATTATTAACACAAATAGATGTTATTGCAATATGTAATACATCATAATTACATCATTATTGATAGGCATTACTGCATTATTAAATCCATAAGTCACACAAATAAATAAATATAGAAATTAAGAATTGCATATTTACAATTATTGTTTTGAGAGTGACACTGATCTCGAAGGAGGCAGTGTTGTCCAGCAACGCCCAGTAGAGAAGGTAAATACTTCTGCTAATGTTAACCCGCGATTTTCAAGCGCGCTTCCATGCAGCAAGTGCCGAATCTTGTGCTGTGTTAGAACTCAAAGCCGTCCTATTGGAACTAACGTGCCCAGTTCCAGACACTGCATTGTCCGAATAGCCCAAATCTATAAGAAAGCACTCTTTACTTTTTTATATTTATTTTTCATGAGGGATACACACTGACAGCTGCTATTTATAGCTTTCAATCGGTTGGTTTTTAGAAACAAGTGGCAAGCTATTTGCTCACCTCAGGTTTATGGCTTGGTGCGCCTGGAGTGTGTCTTTTTACCTGTGTATTCAGGCAGCCCTTCCATCCGAAACTTTGCTCAGCTCTGTGCAAAGGTCACCTGTGTGCAAAGAGAGACAGGCACCTTTCAGACGGCTGGTTTTATCGTGAGAGGGATCTCTCACCCTACACACACTCGGATAAATGGATACATGGGAGGCTGGATGATAAATCCTGGTTGCTTGCAACATTGAATGTATTGATCACTCAGTATCTGGGTGCATGCATATGTGAATGAGTGACTGGAAGCATAAATGAGGATTTTATGAACAATATGACGAATAGGTGGCATTAAGGGCTGTATTGTTTTATTAATGGCAGAAAATGTATATATGAATGAGAGCGTGCACAATTAACTCTGGATTTAAAGCGCTTGATCGATAACTTGGTAATGTAATGAAGAGGTGCATGTATGACTGAACAAAAGAGTGCATATTTGAACTGTAGACATCCTTAAAATCTTGGTCAGAACGAACCTTCACGTTGACCTTATGGGTCCATGCCAGCTGACGCCATGCCTGCAGTGCAGTCCTAAATTTAAACTGTAATTCTGAGAGTTGCAGTCTTAGTTTATTCCAGTGAACATGTCAGTGAGAGGAAATCCCGGGCCTGGTATCACACGATACTGGTGCTGCTGCAGTCACCACCTTCCCTTTCTTTGGGGAGGGGTCTTGACTCTCGCTTTCCCATGGACAGCGTGGGTATTTTTAACCCTGCCGCCTGCGCTGCGGTCAATGCTCCCTCCGGCTGTGTTCAGCAGGACGTGTTTGTTTCTCAAATATCGTTCTGTCCCCGTCCTGCTGGCTGGGAGTCGGGTGGGGGGTCACCAGGGAGCATAAGTTCAGCCGTTTAAAGGGGCACTGCTGTGGGGGCGGCCTGATAGTCTGGGGCTGATTCTGAAGTGGGACAGTCAGACAGTGGGTCTGTGGACGAGAGCTGCCTGCGACTGGGAGTTCTGCCACTAGAAGAAATTATATGGGACAACAGTAAGCCTGGGCGTAGTTCGCGTAGCCGCACTCCGCGGAGCTACGCGAAGATGCACTTGCACTCCGCGAACTACGCATAACTCCGTGAACATGCGTAGTAGCTTGCTTGACCCGTTCGCGAACCGTTTTTCGTCTTTGGGAGCGCCGTGGAACTCTGGAACCTGCTCGACACCACATCTCCAGACGTCGCCTTCCTCACGGAAACATGGATGAACGCCTCCTCAGCGCCCGACATCGCCGTCGCCATCCCGGACGGATACAAGATCACCCGGAGAGACCGCGTCAACCAGACAGGAGGAGGCATCGCCATCGTCCACAAGAACACCATCTGCATCACGACCAACTCAGACGACACCCTCACAGCCGCCGAACATCTTCACTTCCAGATACACACCGACCCCAAGACCACACTCAGAGGCACCCTCATCTACAGACCCCCAGGACCTCGCACACAATTCAGCGAAGACATCGCAGACTTCATCAGCCCACACGCCCTCGCCTCCGCTGACTACATCCTCCTAGGGGACCTCAACTTCCACCTGGAGAACAACAACGACAACACCACCACCACCCTGCTGGATAACCTCGCCAACCTCAGACTCATGCAACTGGTGAACACCCCCACCCACTACGCCGGACACAGGCTTGACCCAGTCTTCTCCTCCAGCAAGTACTTCTCCTTCTGCCACTCCACCGGACTCCACTGGACAGACCACAGCTGCGTCCATTTCAGCTTCAAAAAGACCACGACTCACCACCACCCACAACAGGTTCCCCGTAGGAACTGGAACAAGATCACCACCGACCAGCTCACCACTTCACTGAGCCAGAACCCTCCCGCCATCTCAACGGACCCCAACCAAGCAGCCAACAACCTCACACAGTGGATCACCAATTGCGCTCGCCTAACCAGCCTCGACCACTCGCAGTCCGGCTTCCGCGCCAACCACAGAACCGAGACCGCCCTCATCGCAGCCACTGACAACATCCGAGCCCTGCTCGACAACTGGGAAACAGCGGCCCTCATCCTCCTGGACCTCTCCGCAGCATTCGATACGGTCTGCCACCGCACCCTAGTGCAGCGCCTCAGCAACATCGGAATCCAGGAGAAGGCACTGGAGATGGTCATCACGTTCCTCACCGGAAGAACCCAGAGAGTCCGCCTCCCCCCGTACAGATCCAAGGCCACCGAAGTCATATGCGGCGTACCACAAGGATCATCAGTCAGCCCCACCCTCTTCAACGTCTACATGAGACCCCTCGCAGCCATCGTACGCCAACACAACCTCAACATCATCTCCTATGCCGACGACACCCAGCTGATCCTATCCCTCACCAACGACCCAGGAACCAGAACCAACCTACACGAAGGGATGAAAGACGTAGTCGAGTGGATGAGGAACAGCCGCCTGAAACTGAACTCAGACAAGACGGAAGTCCTCATCCTTGGATCATCACCCTCTGCCTGGGACGACTCCCGGTGGCCCCCTGCCCTGGGCAGCGCACCCAAACCAACGGACCATGCACGCAACCTGGGCTTCATCCTGGACTCCTCCCTCTCAATGACCAGACAAGTCAACGCCGTCTCATCATCATGCTTCAACATCCTACGCATGCTCCGAAAGATCTTCCGATGGCTCACCACCAAAACCAGGAAGACGGTCACACAGGCACTCGTCACCAGCCGACTGGACTACGGAAACACCCTCTATACCGGAACCACAGCCAAACTCCAGAAAAGACTCTAACACATCCAGAACGCCTCCGCAGGACTCATCTTGCACATCCCCTGACACAGCCACATCTCCGGACACCTGAGAGACCTTCACTGGCTCCCCGTCAGCAAGAGAATCACGTTCCAACTCCTCACCCACGCACACAAGGCCCTCCACGACCTGGGCCCCAGGTACCTCAACAACCGCCTGACCTTCTACACTCCCGCCAGCCAGCTACCACCGACCAGCCACGCCCTCGCCGCCGTGCCACGCATCCGAAGATCCACCATGGGAGGAAGATCCTTCTCCTACCTGGCAGCCAAGACTTGGAACTCCCTCCCCATCCACCTCCGCCTGACCCAAGACCACCTCTGCTTCAGGAAGCAACTCAAGACATGGCTGTTCGTGCCGTAGCGGACCCCCCTCCCCCAAGCGCCTTGAGACCCTCTGAGTGAGTAGCGCGCTATACAAATATCCTGATTGATTGATTGATTGATTGCCTGCATGCTCGGGATGTGTAGCGCACGAAGTTACCCATGAGGTTTGTCCCGCCCGCGTCCCCTTATTTCCGGTCACTACTAACGTGTTCGCGAGTTATTCTGTGCCAGATTGCAGTTTCTGCGTGTTCGGCAACTCGATCTTACCGACAAGCATCCTCGCGCACGCGAAAATGCTATTGAGCGCGCGAGAACTACGCTATGCAGCAGTTTGCGGAGTATTCGACAACTTCGCGTTCTCCGCGGAGCGCGGAGTTGCCAAAACTCCGCGAACGTGAGGTTCCGTGACGACTCCGTGACGACTTGAACCCGTGTTTTCAAGTTAGTCGGAAATACATAGTATTGGTATCAGTGAACCGCAAATGATCCATTTAGTATATCCTAGTGTTTTCGCTACGCTACGAGCAAGAGCACTCCTTCCATTGACATATTTCTGATATACCCACGGCATCCATCTTAGATCGTGGCCGCCATATTGTGGTTCCTTGCCCTCACATATGCAATAGCCTCTGATCATTTCATTTACTCCACTTTGATTAAGGACACGTAGCCTTAGCCGGAGATTCACCTCTTACAGGACACGTGCACCTTAAACCAGATCACGCTGAAGTTGCATGACTCGACAAAGGCTGCCTCCTCTGCCCGAGGCCAGCCCACCTGAACTGGTTTTCCTGTCCATTGTACCTGATCATGATTAGGCGGCCGAAGCCGGTAGCCTTGCCCATTTACAACCTACAAACATCTCTTATCCCGCTTTTCTATCTTCTGCACCTGGCTCTGCTCCTTTCCTTCTGGGCCTTTATTAGGGGGAGGTAACGAACTTTACGATGAGGCGGTCCGGGTCCTGAATGCAATATTGACAGGGGATTGTGATGAACTAGTGGGAACCCCTCTTCGTGATGTTTGGTATCAGATATTATCGACAATTCCTGTGTAACGCCAAATATTTATTGTTTAGAGACACAAAGGTTTGGGAATGTACCGACATGTGAAATATTTGCCTAGAGCACAATTTTTAGTATATAAGGAGCAACCCACTTTGTACAAATCGAACAGGCTCCTGGGTACTGACCGTGTGTAGTATCTATGACTTCTGTGTCCCTGCAGTAATAAACCTTTGGTCTTTGACGCCACCATCGAGAAGCCCGTGTTTCTGTTCATTTACGCACCAAGGCAGGTGGAACTCCGGGGTCTTTGGGTGTTGTTCCCTGACACCTCTGGACGGAACCAAAAAAAGTCCAGAACTCCAATTGGCGCCCAACGTGGGGCGACGTCATTCGGTACCGGTCCAAAAGCCTGAAGAGTTCGAGAAGCTTCGTGTGAAGATTCCTGAGGGAGGCGCCCCACTTCATCGATCCCGGCATATCGCAAAAGTGGCCCTGAAGTTCTCTTCCACGAGGGTTCCCGTTCAGGACGGCTGCAGTGGGCCGTTGCCTTGACCGTCGCCCTGTCTTGGACCCGAGGTGCAGTCTTAGTACAGCGAAACGTGACGGGTTTCTCCTTGGTGACGTCTTCAGTGCCTCAGTTAAGTATTTAGTGATAGCTAGCTGGTTACTTTGTGAGGATTGTTAAAAATCCTTGATCGGTTCTTGGTTTAGTTTGGTTTTGTTAGATTATCATTGGTTGTTCTGGTTACGATAATCTATTTGGTTCAGTTTGGGTATCGATACATTAGTTTGGTTTTGGTAGGCCTAAGTTCTTGGTTCAAGTGCACATATCTGTTTTCGTGTTTTGTTTGTTTTGTGTTCCAGACTGAAAATGGTAAGTCGGAAAATGTTGTCTTGTTTTAGTTGCAACAGTGACTCGCGATTGGAGGACTCTTGTCTGGTTCCTCCGATTGGGACTCCCCTATATGATTTATATTGTAAGTATGGTGTGGGTCCTATAACTTATAATGAAATATGGGTCCGTTATTGTAAGAAGGATGGTGTCCTTAGTTGGCCACTGCATGGTAGTTTTGAACAAGAGATTCTTGATAATTTAGAAGCGAAATTGTTTAGGAAGAAAGCCCGGCCGGCAATGTTTGATTCTTTTCGTTATTGGCGAAAAGAATCCAAACAGAGAGAAATGAAAAGGTTGAAGAAAGAACAAAAAGAGCAAGAGGAGTTAACTCTAGAGCAAGCAACTAAACAACTGCAAAATAACGAGTGTGAGAAGGCCATAGATGTAGCCATTAGAGAGCATAACTTAGCGATTGACAAGTGCTACCCTGCCTTGCCATCGAAAACAGCTAAGATACTGGAGGATCCCGAAAACGATCCTCTGTTGTCCTATCTGTTACGTTCACCTCCACCGTATGCACAAGGTGCTACGGCTCAACTTATACCGAATGTTCAATTGCCGGTTGCTGGACAACCTGGTGTTCTTGTTCCTCAGAATCAAGTTCCTGTACCTCCTGTGGTGAATGTAAATGTTCCTACAGCTCCTCCTCTTTCCGCACTGCCCGCTCCTATACCTACCACTGTACCTACTGATCCTCAAACTATTTTTTCCGATACTCCTACTGTTTCGTCATCTATTCCTACCTCGACTGCATTCTCTATGTCTGCGAGTGTACTAACTCCACTTTCTGTTCGTCGAAGAATCACTGATTCTGTTACTAATATGCTGTCTCCTATATATAAAACCTTGATTAAGACTCCTACTCCTGACTCTGTTCAGAGACGGAGTCAGCTTCCAAGTACTGAAGAACGGGGAGTTTTAGACTCCACGGCTCTCAGATGGATTTCGAAGGGTAGAAGATATAGTACGAGAGATGTATTAGATACATTTATGCAGTGGAAAGAACCAACGCAACGATACGTTTTTGATGAGATGTGCTCGTTGTTACGTGAGGAAATAGAGGAAGATGATGTTGAATCAGACTTGGAAGATTTAATTAAAATTCAAAAAGAGTTTGCTGCAGGAATGATAGTGGGTGATAATATAAAAGAAGCGATGGAACTTATTTTGAGTTTTAGGAATGATCCATCTCTTCGTTCACCGAGAGATTTAGAGAAAGGTAAAATGAAGCTAAGTCGCCAATATCCTATGAGGGAGGTTCCTCCAATTTGGCGCGAAGCTGTGCAAGCTGATGCGGTTGCTGGTATTGTGGCCACTCCAGCACAGTTCCAAAGAGTATGGATACATATTCCATGGAAGCGAGCTGAAGTACTAGCAGTGAAACAGGCCTTACCAGATCCACGTAAGAATCCAGCTGGATATTACAAGGAATTGACACAGACAGTTGAGGCTTGTATAATGAACTTAGCCGACATTGATATGTTGTTTGGTAACGTAGTTCCACAACCAGTGTGGGCTAAAATTCGTAGAGAGGATCATCAGGCTGCTTTAGGTGGTGATTGGGCAGCTATCACTGCAGCAGATGCTCAACAAATAGGTGGTGCGAAACCCGAACCTTTGATTGCTAATCTGCCAGGTAGAATAATAGATTTAATGAAGACTTTGATGCCTGCATTGCGTGTTAATTGGGATAAATTATCCGCATGCAAGCAGAAGAAAGACGAAAGTGTCTCCGACTTCTTCACGAGGTTCGAAGAGACTTTTGTAGACCATAGTGGTCAGGATATGAGCACTGAAGGAGGACAGAGATTGTTTGTCGATAAATTTGTGCATAATTTGTTACCTGAATTATGCAATAAATTAAAGGATTCAGAAAGTGCGTGGGCTGTATCTACGACAGCGCAAATACTTGCGACTGCGCAGTACTACGAAAATAGGGATAAAGAGGAAAAGGAGAAATCAGAGAAGAAAACGAAAGATTTAAAAACTAAAGTTCTTTTACAGCAGGCATATCCGCCTCGCACGAATCAGACTAATATGCAGCAGAACTCATATCAAAAGACAGATTATAATACATCAAGGCCTCAATACCAGTGGAATCAGTGCGCGTATTGTAAGAAAGAGGGTCACTATAAAAATGATTGTCAGATTTTAGCGCAAAATAATGCGGCAGCAGCTCAGAGAGGTCGTGGTGGTTATGCACAAAATTCTAGAGGACGAGGACGAGGTGCTATGCCTCCGCAAACGAATGATCGTCCTTCTAATCACTTTGATCAACGAAATGTACAGTCAGCTCAACAGAATAGATCTCAGCAATATCTTGTTGAGGATTATTGTGAAGTTGAAGAGGGTTTTCAACAAAATGGGTACTAGGACAGCCATGGACAGAGAGAGGGAGTAGTATCAGTTCCAGTGGATCAGAGTGGGCCTTATGTCGCAGTAGCAACATCAGGTGTAGTCGAACCGTTTCTGTTGGATACTGGTGCCGCGAAAAGTTCTATAATTCATGCGAAACTCCCTGGCGCACCTTTGTCTGGCTCAACAAATGTTTCCGTAGGTTTTTCAGGCGCCCCTGTGTACAACCCGATATCTGGTCCTTTGTCTATTTCTGTTGGACCGTGTCAATTGAAAGCACCCTTGATTTTGACGACAGGTTGTAATGAAAATCTGCTTGGTTTAGATTTGTTAAAGCGACTATATGCGACATTGTACTGTTCTCCGGAAGGAGTACAGCTTACTTTGGGTAAAAGACTCACCTCTCCGATGTACTTGTCAATGGACGCACTCCCGCCGGAGCTACGTTCACTCCCAGATTCTCTTTGGGCGACTGGTCCCAATGATGTAGGCCTTTTGGAAATTCCACCATATGTAGTAACTTTGAAAGCAAATGTGAAATTTCCAAGAATTCCCCAGTATAAAATATCGAGTGAAGGTGAGCGTGCACTTTTATTAATTGTGCAAGATTTGATTAAGAAAGGTGTGGTTGAAGAAACGCGAGGAAATGTTTGTAATAGTCCTGTATTACCGATCTTGAAACGAACTGATCCTACAAAGCCTCCAGTCTATAGGTTTGTCATAGACCTTAGAGAAGTTAATAAGATTGTAATTCCGCAGTTTCCTGTAGTGCCAGACATTACTGCCTTGTTAACATTGATTCCCGCTACAGCCAATTGGTTCTCAGTCATCGACTTGAAGAATGCCTTTTTCAGCATTCCGATAGCCGAGGAAAGCAGAGATATTTTTGGCTTCTGTCTAGGAGGTCGAAGCTTCAGATTTAAACGCGCTCCACAAGGCTATTGTGAAAGTCCATCCATTTACAGTCAAGCTTTAAAAAGTCAGTTGGATTCTTTTGTCCTTCCTCCAGGTTCTGCCCTAGTACAGTACGTAGACGATCTTTTAGTGGCTGCCGATGACAAGGAAACTTGCAAGGCAGCTACAATTTCACTATTGCATCATTTGTCTAATTTGAATCATAAGGTGTCATCTTCCAAAATGCAATACTGCTGCCAAGAAGTAACCTACTTAGGTCATCTCTTGTCAAAGGAGGGAAGGAAGTTGACCCCAGAAAGAATAAAAGCAATTACGCAAATGAGTGTTCCACGCACACAGAAGGAAGTACGTGCCTTTCTAGGTATTACCTCTTACTGTAGGCAATGGATCCCAAATTTTTCACTTTTAGCGAAGCCATTGGTAGCTTTGACTGGGAAAAATGTTCCGAGTCCGGTGCCATGGTCTGATGAATGTCAAGAGAGTTTTACTGAATTACGAAAAGCATTGTGTTCAGCTCCTGTATTGGGCACACCTGATTACAGTAAGCCATTCACGCTCTACGTTCACGAAAGAGAAGGTTGCGCGTTGAGTGTCCTGACACAGAAGTTTGGTGATAAACAACGCCCTTGTGCGTATTTCTCATCAACATTAGATCCGGTAGCTAGAGCATTGCCTAGTTGTTTGAGGGCTACAGCGGCAGCTGCGGCTTCCATTCGACAATCTGCTGGTTTGGTGATGAACAATATGCTAGTGGTCATGGTTCCTCATGCAGTGGATACACTCATGAACCGAACGAAGACACAACACCTTACTAGTGCGAGATTATCTGGTTACGAGCTGACATTATTAGCAAGTCATATTCAGATCAAAAGATGCAATGTATTGAATCCAGCAACACTGTTGCCGACTGATCTAGAGTCGAGTGATTCCGAGCCACATGACTGTTATTTTAAAACGGAAGAAGAGACAAAAGGACGAATTGACCTTAAAGATACTCCCCTATCCGACCCGGATGGTACGCTGTATGTGGACGGGTCATGTTTTAAATTGGAGAATGGTGATGTGACTGCTGCTTACGCGGTGACGACTTTGAAGACGATTGTGGAGACTGCAAGAGTGAGTCAGAATTCTGCCCAAGCTGCAGAATTAATAGCTCTTACGAGAGCGTGTGTTTTAGCTGAGGGAAGGAGAGTGAATGTGTTCACAGATAGTCAGTACGCATTTGGCGTGGCCCATAGTTTTGGCCGGTTGTGGAGAGAAAGGGGTTTCATTACGTCCCATGGAACTAAGATTCAACATGGTCAGCTAGTTAACGACTTGTTAGAATCTTTAACCTTGCCGACTGAAGTTGCGATTGTGAAGTGCAGTGCTCATAAAGCAATCACGGATGATGTTGGTCGGGGAAATGCCTTTGCTGATGAAACAGCTAAACAGACAGCTAGAGACATGATGAGTAGAATGTATGTTGCTACGTCTGCAAGATGGATTGCTGAGTCTGGAATGTGTGAGGACACAATGGAAAGTGTGAAAGAGATTCAGAAAGAAGCGACTGAGGAAGAGAAACGTGTATGGAGAGAAAGTACGGGCAAGTTGGACTCGAATGGATGTTGGATCGATTTGACAGAACAGCAGCGTTGGATGTTACCTGATGCGTATGTGCTTGCAGTAGTAACGATGGCGCATGGAGTGGCGCATATAAGTTCTAAAGGGATATGTAAGATGTTAGCTCCGGTTTGGAAGAATGAGGGAATCAGTAAGTGTGCAGAGAGAGTAGTGAAAAACTGTATGGTGTGCTTGATGCATAATCCTGGCAAGGGAACTCCAACTCCAGCTGGTCATTTCGCTCCTCCTTCCTGTCCATTTGAAGTGATTCAGTTAGACTTCATTCACATGGAACGCTGCAACAATTTAAAATACGTCTTAGTGGTGGTTTGTGCTTTTTCCAGGTGGATAGAAGCATACCCACTAAAGGACAATACTGCTCTATCCACTGCCAAAATTCTTCTCAAGGAATATTTCCCTAGATTTGGAATGCCACGGATTGTATGGTCAGATAACGGAAGTGAGTTTATAGGGAAAGTTATGCAGAGTGTGTGTGCTGGTCTAGGATTGAAACAAAAATTTCATAGTGCGAACCATCCCCAGTCAGCTGGTCTAGTGGAGGGTTATAATGGCACCCTCAAGCTTAAAATAGCCAAAATACAAGCATCCACAGGTTTGGCTTGGCCAGACGCACTTCCTTTGGCCTTGTTATCAACGAGAGCAACAGTGCATTCTAGAATAGGGCTTTCTCCATATGAGATTGTATTTGGCCGCCCGGCAAATGTCTGGGGTGTGCCAAGGCCTAAACAATTCTGCTCCATTGAATATCCTATGTTGATAGACTACCTTTACGACTTGACTGCTAAATTAAGTCTTATTCATCAACAGGTCTTTGATGCTTTGCCAAAACCTCCGGAGAATCCAGGGCATCAGCTGAAACCCGGCGACCACGTGGTGGTCCGGAACTTCGCGAGGACAAAGAATCTTCAGCCTCGCTACATCGGCCCCTTCCAAATCCTGCTGGCGACGAGGACAGCTGTACGTGTTGCTGGTCGCAAGCACTGGATCCACGCTTCCCACGTAAAGCGTGTTCCACTGCCGCTGCCCTACGACGACTGGGTGAAGAAGGGAATTGGTGCCTCCGAATCTGAATTAACTCCAAAATTTGTCCCTTTCAGCGATGCCAATTTGATTTCTGACACTTTGAAACTTGACTCTCCTCCTGAAAAGACTGTTTTGAACATTGAACATTTGTCTCCAGCATCAAAAGAAACTTTGCCATCTGCGAGCGTAAACTCTGCAACAGCTGCTAGTGATACACTATTTTCCGATCCAACAGTACCAGCAAAGAAAAGATACAATCTTAGAAGCTATAAAACGAACTAATAAAGCAGGCAACTGCATATTGTGCTTTGGATACACATATACATTGAACTTTTTGCTTTTCAGCCAGGAAGTTTGCTATTGTTTATTGTTTTTTAAAATTGCCTTGCCGTCTGGGTAGCCGTAGGGTCGTGGCTGTGTGCCTAGTTTGAATTTGCAGGGGTCTGACACAAGGTCGATCTTTCTGTTAGTTTTGGGAACTCCCAGGGCTGACAGAGGCATTTTCATCTACGTACACATCATCAGTGGTCGCGAGCGGATTGTAGAAGATGGAACTTCCTGCGCTGCAACAAAAGAATGTGATTTACGTTCGCAGAAACAAACTTAATAGAATTCTTCACAGCAAATGTTTCTTGATGCAATGTGCCGTTACATTTTTGATTGTTTTAGCAACATTGGTGGGTGGAATTGTCTTTAGCATAAATTTGATTTTTGTGCCAGTTTCTACAGTGCCTCCCCTTGATCCAGCCATTTCTACTGTTTCTTCTATACACTCTTTTCACTCGTTTCCAGAACATGAGCAAGCTCGACGCTCAGAATTCATCAACAACACTTTTGTACAGCTCTTGCACCAACACCAACTGGTAGTTAACACTACAGACTGCTGGGTGTGTGGCTTGATACCTCACACTATGGATAAAGGTATTCCATATTTGGTTTTGCCTTACAGCTATAATGGATCATTTCAGGCCTTCCAAACCATCTTTGCTTATGCCCTTGAGACCTATCCTCCACGTCCACCACGTTCCACTAAATATAACTCTGCCAACAAAGCTTTAGTCCAGGGAATTATTGACATGATCAAGGACGTCAATAATACTCCATCATACCCTAGAGACGAATTACGAGTATATTTAAGTTGGAATACTTCAGAGTATCGCCTTAGTTTAGGAGAAAGCAAGCGCAAAAGCTCAACTCCAATCTGGGTCGTACCTCACCGAGGTCAGGTCTGTTTGCAAGGTAACGGGAGAAATCCGAGAGCTCAGCTAGGGAGAAGTGAGTGCGTAGAGACTTATGTGTTTCCGGCTAACTCTTCCCCTGCCTTCCTTACTGCTAGGGGTACCTACTTCATCTGTCAAGACAGAGCTTATACATGGTTGCCTGCTGACTTCTCAGGTTCATGCTATATTGCTCGATTGTTGCCTCCAACATACACTGCTTCACCGGATTATTACAGAACAAGAGTAGCTAGAGGTGTTTTTAGTGAGGAAGATACCGCTGGTCAGGAAGCTGGAGACTTCTTCAAAGGCTTCCTTCCGTTCTGGGGGCCTATGGCCAATAGTAGAAACATACGTCAGCTAACACGGGTAGTTGAATCTACTATTACTGAAACTGCTGGTGCCCTTAGCAATCTGACAGCTGAGCTTCAGGCGGATAGACTCATGACATTGCAGAACCGTATGGTTCTAGATGTTATACTTGCAGATCGAGGTGGGGTATGCAGAATGATCCAATCGAGCTGCTGTGTCTTTATTCCTAATAATGCTCCAACAGTTTACGAGGCGATCTCTAAGTTGCACAAGATTTCGGACTCCATTCATGTAGACAAGGGAAACTGGTCCTTCATGGAGTGGTTTTGGACTCTGATCTCAGCGTGGGGATGGAAGGTTCTAATGGTCATTGGTGTCATCTTAGTATTCCTATTCTCATGTTGTCTGATTATCCAGTGTGGTCCTGCTCTGTGTAGTCTTTGTGCTACGACTTGTCTCAGAAAACCACCTGCGTTTGGAGAAAAGACACGAGAAAGGATGATGATACAACAGCATGTCACTGACCTGATGAACATAGAACTGGATTCAGACATAGATTGAGTAATTGCCTATGTAAGGGCAAAAGGAGGGTCTGAGGTTCCGTGACGACTCCGTGACGACTTGAACCCGTGTTTTCAAGTTAGTCGGAAATACATAGTATTGGTATCAGTGAACCGCAAATGATCCATTTAGTATATCCTAGTGTTTTCGCTACGCTACGAGCAAGAGCACTCCTTCCATTGACATATTTCTGATATACCCACGGCATCCATCTTAGATCGTGGCCGCCATATTGTGGTTCCTTGCCCTCACATATGCAATAGCCTCTGATCATTTCATTTACTCCACTTTGATTAAGGACACGTAGCCTTAGCCGGAGATTCACCTCTTACAGGACACGTGCACCTTAAACCAGATCACGCTGAAGTTGCATGACTCGACAAAGGCTGCCTCCTCTGCCCGAGGCCAGCCCACCTGAACTGGTTTTCCTGTCCATTGTACCTGATCATGATTAGGCGGCCGAAGCCGGTAGCCTTGCCCATTTACAACCTACAAACATCTCTTATCCCGCTTTTCTATCTTCTGCACCTGGCTCTGCTCCTTTCCTTCTGGGCCTTTATTAGGGGGAGGTAACGAACTTTACGATGAGGCGGTCCGGGTCCTGAATGCAATATTGACAGGGGATTGTGATGAACTAGTGGGAACCCCTCTTCGTGATGTTTGGTATCAGATATTATCGACAATTCCTGTGTAACGCCAAATATTTATTGTTTAGAGACACAAAGGTTTGGGAATGTACCGACATGTGAAATATTTGCCTAGAGCACAATTTTTAGTATATAAGGAGCAACCCACTTTGTACAAATCGAACAGGCTCCTGGGTACTGACCGTGTGTAGTATCTATGACTTCTGTGTCCCTGCAGTAATAAACCTTTGGTCTTTGACGCCACCATCGAGAAGCCCGTGTTTCTGTTCATTTACGCACCAAGGCAGGTGGAACTCCGGGGTCTTTGGGTGTTGTTCCCTGACACCTCTGGACGGAACCAAAAAAGTCCAGAACTCCAAACGGAGCGTAGTTCTTCGCCCAGGGCTAGACAACAGTGTAACACAGCGCGATGCTACAAACAGGACAGGCAGGATTAGCATGAATCTCACCGTCACATGGTGCTGGAGAATCTGAAGACGGTGGAGGAAATCAAAAGCAGTAAGGTGAATTATTTTCAACACTGAATGCACTCAGTGCCGCACAAAAAGGAATCAAGGCCTGGGCAGTGGGACGGCGACGCATAATCACACACACATACACAACAGACAACACTCAAAGAAATGTATTCAATTTCACATACAACACGCATACACACAAACACATCCATTCATGACAACACTCTCCACCAAACATTCATGCATACATGCACGCTCGCACAAAACACTTTAAAATAAAAGAAAAACACACACACACTCTTACCTTACCTTGCTGCCGGTTCCGGTCCGCGCCACCTCTGGGCTCTGCTCTGCTCCCCTCACGTCACGTCACAGGCTCACAGCCCATCTCGGCCACTCCTGGCGCCGGGGGGCACAGGCCTTCTCGCCCGCAGCATGCCCATTAGGAAGCCGAAGGGCTCCTAATGGGCATGCGCATCCAATCAAAAACACAAGTGCGCATGAGTGGACACGGTGCGAAAATTCGCCCTCCGTCCCCACTCATGCGTACTTGTGGTGCTGGACGCCCCCTCGCCTGGTGACGTCTGACAAATGACTGCAGACCGCCCACCCCCTTCAGGGCGGTCTGGCGTCATGCAGACAGTTGAGTTCTGCGTCTTTGAACTGATGCACTTCAAAGAGGGCTGAGGGGGGTCAACGCCCCAACGCCCATAATGGACGGGACGCCACTGTTGTACATGCATGGTAAAGTCTGGATAAAATTCCAGTTTATTACCCTGGTATTGATTGCTTTATTTTCCCTTGCAAGGCGCAATATTACATCTCTATCTCTGTAATTCAGCAGCCGTGCCACTATTGGGCGTGGGGTGGCTCCCGGTTTTGGTCTTGGTGCTAGGGTCCTGTGCGCTCTTTCAACAATAAATACAGTGGACAGGTGTTCCGCTCCAAATATGTTTTTCAACCATATCCTCCGCTTAACTCTCCATCTTACCAACATTTGTTGACTCTGGAAGTCCTGCTATTCGGACGTTATTGCGGCAGGACCTCGCTTCCAAATCCTCTGACTTGTTTCAGATCACCTCCAGTAATCTGTCCATCTCGGAGCATTTCTGTGTTGTGTTGTGTGACTCGTCCTCCACCGCAGACAGTCGGGTCTCCGCTTCCTCAAGGTGCTCTCCATGTTTGTCGAGCTTTGCCGCCATGTTGTCGAATCTTTGCGTGATAGTGTCCAGTTTGCCGTGCACATCTTGCAAACTTTTGTGTATAGCTCTTAGAACTTTCTCCATGAAGTTTGACGCATCGTTGTCAGTGTCAGGTTCCGCTTCAGATTGCGCATTCGCTCCCTTTGCAATTTTCCTGTTGTCAAAGGACAATTTGGTCTGTAGTTTCTCCGGCTTCCCCATGATAGCACTGTATTGGGTCCGTTTGTGCGTTAGCTTCTGAGATCTCAGTCTTCGAGCCATTGGCGCCGGCCAACATGCGTTGCTATTATCGCCCTATTCGCTGAGTGCACAACTCTGCCGTGTAGCCGCTGTCCGTGTACGTGCGACTCATGGGCACTGTCCAAGCTAGGCGTATCCACTGGGTGCGCAAGTTTAACTGCGTTTCACCGCGATGTTGTCCTTGCTGCTGGTGCCAGTCGCCTTGTGGGTGGTCCCTATCCGCTGTCCCTTCGCTTCACCCTATTCTTTGTGTGTTCAGCTCCGTTGTGGGATCGTATATAGAAGAGCTTTTTTGTGCCCCTGTAGTCATGTGCAATGGTTCCTTATTGCCCGCAGGTCAGAACGCCAGCTCATTCCACCGGTGATGACCGGGTGCCGTTTCGCGCATCATCTTGCCCATTTTGCACCCTGGGCGCCGCCATCTTAGGTGGGACACAGCCTCCTCGTTATAGGCGCTATGCGCCAAAAGCCTTAGTTGTCCCCACTGACTGCGGTGGGCTTAGCGGGTGCACTTGTTGCATCCCCCGATGCGCTGCAGTCCCTCAGAAGCACAGGTGCCATGTGGCTGTATTCAGCGCGTTCATGCCTCCAGGGTCACCTCCCCGTATTCACCCGCCGTTCTGTAGCGCATCCAGTGTTCGAGCACCCGGTTTGCTCCACTGCTCTCAGGCTACGTTCAGCACTTCTTTGCCCCCGCTGCTGCGTTTCGCCCCACAACACCCTTATCCCTCCGCACGGACTACAGCACAGCAAAGTCACTTGCATGCCGCTGCTATATGGGCACCACAATCTTGCGAGCCTGGTACGCTGCTGCTACACTTAAGTCCACGTTTGCCTTACTGTTTTGCTCCCTACGTGGGTCTCGTGGTAATCCGCCTCTTAGGTCAGTAGACGCCCGCTAAGACGCTGTCCTACTATGCCGATCATTCCAGTAGTTATGCCCCTGTATCAGCGCTACGCCTCTCACTGATCTCCGGCGCCCGCCATTTCGCACCGCTCTATGCCTCCGATTCTCTGGACTGTCGAGCTGGATTATACGTGCCTCCCGCAGCTTCTCTCCTTCATTTTCCGCACAACTTGGTCACCTCTCCTTCCGACACCGGTCATCCTCACTTTTCACTGTTGGCGTGCTGGTTTTACGCTGTATATCTCCGATTATGAAACCTGGCCGGCGGATTTGTCTCAGAAGGCAGCCATACCGCTGTGCGCCCTCTAGCGCCCCAGGTCTTGTACCTCTCTCTCAGTACTCGATCTCCCAGCAACCCGCAAGGGAGACAGGGAAACACTGGAGCTGGATTTCTCGGCAAGAGAAAAGACAGCGTCTCTCAGCGCGTCAGCAGGGAGGGTCGGCTTCCTTCGGCACTCGCATCAGCAGGGCGTCGGGCAAGAAGATAGTCGATCTGCTCCAAACCACCGTGTGTTGCTTAAGGCAGATGTTGGTATATTTATACCTGGAAGGTGCCGAGTTTGACGTAAGGTTGGACATAAGACGTCACTAAGAACTCGCAGTTCTTTCAGGACTCTAGGAGTTCTAGGACAAATCAAAACCCAAGCAGGGGGAATTCCCAGGCTGCTGGAGACTTGGTTTGTTTAAGAGAGCGCTGTGCTTTCGAGGAGTCGATAGGAGTAGCCTTGCCGTATTTGGACTGCATTGGCTATGACTTAATATGGAGATGATTCTTATGCCTTTATAAGGATATGATTTGATATAACCATGTAGGAAGGTGGATATCTGACTATGGTTACCCCCAAACTTTTTGCCTGGTGTTTAGCTGGTTTTTGACATAGTTGGCCTGGGATCCTGCTATTCAGGGCCTCAGGCTAATTGCTCTCTCCTTAAAATGGACTCCATGTACCTTAGGTGCATACACAATTGGAACTGGTTCACCTTATTGGCCCCTGTAACAGTGTACCCTAGGTACCCAGGGCATAGGTGCATCTAAGGCCTACCAGGGGCTGCAGCATGTATTGTGCCACCCCTGGCCTGGCCTCCATATTTGACACAACTGGCTGATCACTCAGCTGGGGTAAGTTGATGTAATCACCTCTTACTTAGATATAGTATCCCTATATCTAACCCTAAACTGGACACATATGTTCCTATCAGCCACTCCTATGGAAGGCCTCTTCAATCCTGGCGGCAGAGTGCTTGGAAATATGTGAGATAGTGCTCTAGCATGAGCTGAGCCTGTCTGCAGCTGTCGGGAACCACTCCCTAAGCTGTTCCGGGATATTGCCATACCATATACTCTTAAGTGCATTATAATCCTCGCGGTTATTTGCTATCTTTGGTTTGGCTTTATCAAAACATGTCGAGTAAGGTGTCATACGAATTGGAATACTATCCCCTCGACAGTTCTGTCGACGGGGATAGCATTCCACCCTTCCAGAGGGACACGACATGTGTGTAGCCTTAACCCCGGTTAAAGTTAACCAGAGCCTCAGCATCACAAAATGGATGCTGCCACCACAGACACGAGTCTGACCTCCTGATGCTGGGAGTCCTTCCAGTGAGGGAGGCTTGGACAAAGGGGTTCCTGCCTTGGGAGGTGCAAGCACCACCCCAGACAGGGTTTTGTGTATTGGGTAGGACAGGGCTGAATAGATTGAGACATGCCCGGGGCACACAAGGTGTCCCCGTGCATAGGCCAGTCCAAACCGGTCCTGGGACTTTCCAGACCCAGGCCTGGCGAGGAGCTGGACAAAGAAAAGTGGGTGTAACCGCCCCCTTCCTGGTTTCTCCCAGAGGAGGGACCTAGTAGGTGATCCACCCCTCAGATTGGAAATAAGAGTGGGAGCAGTGCCATTGCACAGCAGATCATCCTGAATCAACTTTACACGAAGAAGAAGACTGGACTTCGACATTCTGCTGCACAGAAGACTGAAGAGAATCTCCCTTGTGGCCTTGGAGTGGCCACCTTGTGAACACAGGCACCAACCAGCAACTCGACATCTGCTTTGCCGCCGCCTCCCGCCGGAGCCCGAGCCCAGAGCCTGACAAGACCCAGACTCCCAGACCTCTCACAGCCCGATCCACAGTCCCTGCAAACGAGGGACCCGTGGAGGCACGAGTGACGTGGGACCGAACCTCTTGGAAGACACTCAAAAAGCTGACTGCGCAGCAACCGAGGCATCCTCGACATTGTGCTTTGGGGACTCAGAACCCCCACCACCGAGCAGCCCTTGCACCGAAGAAGAGCCCTCCAGCATCTCCACGATCTGCGTGGGGCCCTTTTGCATTGTGCCACTCGACGCGCCATCCCGGCCACTAGCCACGTGGTCAGTGGCCATCTTGGCGACTACAACTACGAACTACACCACGGGTCTGGCTGCTCCAGACTTGCCCTAGCTCCTGTGAAAAGGAGCACCCGCTCTGACCTTGCTGGTCCGAGTTTTAGGCCTTTTTTGACTCCTGCGTGGCTTGCATTAGCCAAGGCCTGTTTACTCCGATCAAGTTGCCGACACCGCCAACAGCGAGAAGCCTACATGGGACAGCTCGTGACCGACTCCTGGACGTCCTCAACCCCCGGTGTCTACGTGGCTGCAGAGAGAAGGTACACCTCAACGCCTGTTTGCACCCAACATCGCCTGGTTCCAATCTGGTCCCACGGTAGTCACTAGCTAGTGACTTTGAACACTGTCCCCTCTGCTTTCAGGTCTTCACATCTTCAGATCCACCCTTGGATCCACCGGAACTCTTCACCTCGAGCCACCTGCAGCATCTTCAGCTCAAAGCCCCAACGACCAGCGTGACGAAACCCGACACTACTTCGACCCTGTGCACCCGCGTCCTGTGGGTGTGGTAACTCAGCTCCGCCGGTGTTCCTACACTGGTACACATCTCTAGGGCCTGTGTCTCAAGTTTCAGCTTTCTAGGTCACTCAGAAGGTTCCGAACTAACTAACTTTGTACTTTTTACGCACCATAGACTTTACATTGGTGAGTGCGTGCACTTTAAACACTGCACCCGAGTCCCGCGGGCCTTTCCCGACTTAGTCACTGCTAGTCTTGAATAGCTCCAGCGATTCCCAAGGCCCTAGGCCTATTTCCTTTCCGATTGGTATCTCTTATACCACTTTCTTAGTATATGGTTTAGGTGGCCCCTAGGGCTCATCCATATTGTGCCACTTTTGTGTATTTTAAACTGTCTTGTGTTTAACGCTTGTGCTTCTGTGCTCATAAAGAGTCCAGGGGATATTTACAGAGACATGCAGTATCATAACCTGGTGAAAAAATTGAGGAACAATAAACAACTGGTGATCAGACAATCAGACAAAGGCGGCCACGTCATATTATGGCCACGCAAAATGAACTTGGATGAGGCATTAAAGCAGTTAAATGATACGGACTGCCATAGGAGAACCAACATCCTGGAGGTACAACAAGCTAGAAATTAGATCTACTCCAAACTAATGGCCTGGAGAAGCAAAGGTTTGTTGACAATAGAGGAATTTAAATATTTGAAAAATGATTTTCCTGTGACTCCAGTGATATACTTCATCCCCAAAATTCATAAGAACTGCCAACAGCCGCCCGGTCGGCCGATTTTTTCGGCACGCAACAGCGTTTCGGAAAATGTTAGCAGGTACATTGACTTCTTCTTGCAGGAGCATGAAAAAAACTGCCGTCTTTTATCCTTGACACAGGAGCCCTATTGAAAAAACTTTCTGACTTTAAGTGGGAACCAGGTTTTCTCCTAGTATCATTGGATGTAACCGCCCTATACACAAGCATTCATCATATCATAGGGATGGTATTAGGGCTACTCAACATTTTCTAAACAAAAGACCAGTGAAATACAGTGAACATTCCAAGATGATTATTGCTATGATCTCCATGTGTTTAGATAACAATGTGTTTTTATTCTCAAACCAGTTGCTTATGCATGGGGGCATGCTTTTCTCCCAGTTATGCCTGTCTACACATGGGCTACTGGGAGGAGCAGGTCCTCATGCCCAACCACACCGCCGTCATGAACACACAGGTCAAATGCTGGCTCAGGTATATTGATGACCTCTTTTTTATATGGGATGGCTCTACAAGTGAAGTGACCATGTGTATTGAACAACTGAATATTATTGACCTCAACCTTCAGTTTACAAGTACTATCAGTGCTCAGTCGGTGTAGTTTCTGGATGTTGAAATGGTTGTTGAAAATAACAAACTACAGACCAGGCTTTATAGAAAGCCGATGGCTGGCAACACGGTGTTGCAGGCCACCAGCCACCAACCAGCCCATCTGATAAAGAGCATTCCCTACGGGGAAATGCTCCGCATCAGGAGAATCTGCAGTGATGAAATAGGGTGTTTTCACGCCCAAAATGAGAGCAAGATCAGATTCCTAGCCAGAGGTTACAACAGGGCTACTATTGATGAGGCCATTAGTAGAGCCAACAGGCAGGTAAGAAAGCAGCTCCTGAGCCCTGTGGATGATTGTGTTAAAATCTCTAAAGTTACAACCACCAATGAAACATGTTTAATCATTGGCTTAGTAATCAACACAAATCAATTCGCAAGATAGTCAAAGAGAACTAGTCATTAATTACCAGTGACCCGATAGTGGGTAAGATGGTTACTAAATCGCCTAGTATAACATACAGGAAAGCCAGGTCAATGCAGGATAGTTTGGTCTCAAGCAGCCCTGGAATAGTCACGGGCTTGTGGCTAGGTGGAAGTAGGGGCTTTTTGAGGTGTTCTTCCTGCAAAGCCTGTAAGAATGGTGTTAGCAGAACTGAGTACAAGACACCGCTTTCCCCCAAACCCATGAAAATCAGAGAGAAATTAAATTGCAGGTCAGAATACACACTGTACGTTTTAGAATGTCCTTGCGGCCTAAGGTAGGTAGGGAGCACAAGACCACAAGTGCATAAAATAATACTGCAGCATTTAAGAGCAATTAGCAATGCAGACCCTACATACCCCGTAGCTAGGCACTTTGAAAAAGTACATGGGAAAAATCCAACTGGACTAGTTTATTTTGTAATAGACTGTGTGGCCCCTCAGAGGAGAGGTGGTGACAGAGAATCCCTACTAGGTAAACTAGAAACCAGGTACATCATTATGCTAGATACTAAGATGCCTAACAGGCTTAATACTAGTGAGGATTGTCACACTTACCTGTAAATCGTGTAACCTGTCATTATATATGTACTCAGCCTATGGATCTGAAGCTGTATCCAAAATACTCATAGAACTACCCTGGTCCTCCACACTATGTATATAACTTTTTGAAACATGAGATATTTTATCTATTTCACTTATATTTATACACACATTTTTTTCTTTATAGGTAGCTCATTGATTTTACTGTTGCGTATTTTGCACATTCAGCAAATTTGCACATCAAGATTGTATATTTTGCACAAGAAGTAGGAGTAGCCCACATGGGCATGATCACCTTCACGGCTTATATCCATGAAATGTACTATCCACATTGCATGTTTTGCACTAATGCCCCTGCTGCTAATTATAGTATACAGTGGGTTTTATTAAGCATTATTATATACTGTGACTATTAGGTATTCATTAAGATATTAGTACAGATTAGTAATATTTATACATTTTAAAACATTTTTACTATTTATGTTTTATCGTGTTTACTCTTTATTACTAACATCGTTTTTATCCTCAATTGTGCAATATATTTATTCTGATTTTAGCGTAATGAGGTGTTATTAATGTATTATACAGTTATAAAAACATTAAAATAAGCATGTACCACCACTTACGTATTATGCTATATGCATTTATGCAATGACTCATGTAGTATTTCTACTATATATATTATGCAACAGGCACTCTTGCACTTTAAAAATGGGTGGCCGGCCCTCATGACGGTGTCATGTGATCAAGGCTTTTGGTAGCCGAAACGCGTCATGGCTGACTGGTGTTGGGCAATAAAATAAAATAATTCACACCAAACAACTGAGTCTCGCATCATCCTTCTGCTCGGCTGAGAGGGCTGTGTTTGGACGACTACGTACCGCATATATATATATATATATATTCACTGAAAAAAACATAGGTTTCACACCAGTTATAGTTAGGAATTAGCATTTAAAAAACCTATTAAATTCACTGAAAAAACCATAGGTTTCACACCAGTTATAGTTAGCTGGAAATTTTACTGACATAAAACCATTGAAATTCCACGTTATAGTTAGTTGGACTCACTATAACTTGCGCGCCTGCAATGCACTGCTGATGACGTCACATATTACATCACTCATGACATGGTCGGTGACATCACTCATGACATCACTGATGACACCATCCAATGAATGTGTGTCTTTCTGAAAAATAAATATGTTTTATATGTGTATATGTAAAGGTCGATGGAAGAATAAATGTTTAAATAAGTGTTTTAATGGATGTTTTTTTTAACAAAAAATTATTGGTTAACTGGCTTATTAACTGTATCTTAGTGAATACACATATTAGCGACTATTGTTTAAATATTTAAATGTTTGTATCAGTGTTTCACTTTGTGTATAAGTGGCTGCATCGGTTGGTGAGTAGCTACATGTGCGTGTATATGTGTTATTAGATGTTTTTTTTAGTATCAGTGTGAGTGTCTGTATGGTTTGGTGGGGGTGTTACTTAGCACATAGATGCATCAATGACTAACTCACTGTTTGTATGTGTTTTGAAGACAGCATATGTGCAGGACTGTATGGGTGGAAGAGTGTGTATATGTGTGTGTTAGTGAGTGAATGACTGTCTCACTAGTGTCTTTATGAGTAACTACATATGTTTTAATCTAGTATATGTGAGTATTGATGTATATAAGTGAGTATATGTGAGAGTGAGAGATTGAAAGAGTTCCTGTTTAAATAAGTATGTGTTTCTATAAGTGATTGTTTAAGAGAGTAAGTATGTGTAAGTTTCTTTAGAAGTAATGTGCTAGTGTGTGTATAGCTGTATATGCAAATAAATGGATGTTCAATAGTTTATTTGCATGTGTGAGTATGTGTGTGAGTAACTTTTGGAAGACTGTCCGTGTGTTAACGGATGTAAGTGTCTCACTACATATGATAAGTGAGTATATGTATGAATGACTATATAGAACTGTTGGTGAATGAGTGGATGTGTATATACATGGTGGAATTACTGAATTGGTTCTTTTAACTGGTATAGGTATCCCCACTTTTTTGTAAATGTTAGTTTCTATTTTTGAATATGTGTTTCAAGGGTTACATTACACTGAAAGGAGGTCTGTCACTCTGTCACGAGGATGGAGTCATCAGTGATGTCACTCTGTCACAAGGATGGAGTCATCAGTGATGTCATGAGTGATGTCACTGACCATGTCATGAGTGATGTAATATGTGACGTCATCAGCAGTGCATTGCAGGCGCACAAGTTATAGTGAGTCCAACTAACTATAACGTGGAATTTCAATGGTTTTATGTCAGTAAAATTTCCAGCTAACTATAACTGGTGTGAAACTTATGGTTTTTTCAGTGAATTTAATAGGTTTATTAAATGCTAATTCCTAACTATAACTGGTGTGAAGCCTATGGTTTTTTCAGTGAATTTCATAGGTTTTTTAAATGCTAATTCCTAACTATAAGTCTCACTTTATAAGTAAGACTGTTAACGCTCTAGTTGTTCTTTAGAAACTCTGGTACATTCTATCATTGGGCTATAGTTGGGCTACATATGGCTCATATTGGGGCTACATTTTCTTTTGTCTCTGGTGGCCATCTTTGGGCTACATTGGGCTACATTGGGCTACATTTGGGCTACATTTGGGCTCTAACATATATATAGCCCAATGTAGCACAATATATATTTTTTTCAAAGTTAATTTTCGTAAAAACCACTTGAGTATAGCAAAGGCACATCGGGCTACCAGTCCCTACAATTTTCCCCCTTTTTTTTCTTTTTTTTTTCCTTGGAGCGCTCCCGATGCGCGCCCCGGTGAGCGCCCGGAGAGCGCCCCGGAGAGCGTACTCGTTTGAAGCACCCCGGTGCGCGAACCGGGAAGCGTCCCATTAGCGCCCCAATGTTGCGAACGAGAACATGATTGTGACGTATCGCGTAAACGCATCTGCGTGATACGCATGGCGTAAACACACCCGGAAGCATTCGATGCGCGTCCGGGGCGCGTAGCGTAAGCGCGTCGGTTCGCGTGACCTGAAAATAACACTTTTGATTGGTTCACAACAGTTTTGTTTTCCAAATGATGAAAGACCCCACCTTTTTTTCTCATTTTCACTTTGTTGTTTGAGTGAAGAAGACCTACATTCTGTGAGAAATGGCTTCACTGGTAGCAGCTACAGGTGCATCTGCACCACCACCACCTCCAATACCACCACAAGGACCACCACAAGACCACATTGGTGGTCATGAAGAAGAGGAGGACGAAGAGGAGCAGGAGGAGAGGCAATATCTGCCTGAGGACAATCCCCCATACAATCCCAAAGAACATTTTATTTGGGAGTTTTTCAAAATGCCAAGCAGTGCCAAAAAAGTAAATGCAGCAAAGGTGACTTGCCTCATCTGTGACCAAGAACTATCAAGAGGGCACCCAAAGAAGAAATATTCGTTTGGGAACCACAAGATGATAAGGCATATGCAGAGGAAGCACCCAAACAATTATTCAAGAGCAGAAGTCAGGCAACTGACCAAGAACCCTCCCATCCTTCTACATCAAGCACCTCCAACCAACCCACTCCATCGGGTGCAGTGGCTAGGGAGATGGTCCCTAATGTCCAAACCAAGTTTTCAAAATTTAAATTTGTTTGCATATATTGCAACAAAACAATATCATATGGTGAGCAGAGCATCACTTTACTTAATCGAGCTGCAGACAACCATCACTGCAGCAAGCAAGCTTAATTTTTTTCTATTTTTTTGCTCCAGAAAAACTACAAAAAAAATATAAAATTGTTCTGAAAATCCCCCCCAAAAAATGTTCCAAAAAATATATATATATAAAACAACAAAAAGAAAAAAAAAACATTTCTTTTCAGAACTACCTCAATTTATATGAAAATGCTACATTTTTTAAAAACTGTCTTCCTTTTTTCCCCCATGGTACGCTCCCCAGTCCGCTCCCCGGTGCGCGTACCGGGCGCTCCCCCCGCGAAAATCAAAAAAAAAATAATAATTTTATGCCCCGCGGGGCCCTTTTATGACCCCCACATCAAACCTAGGGCGTCAGGGGGGTCTACCCCTGCCCCCTTATGGTCATTTCCCCCTTTGTTTTTGCCACCTCTTGTGTCTCGATCCTACCGAGACACAAGATGGCGGCCGCTCCGGACTGTTTGGAATGTTTACAGACACCCGAGAGCCAATCAGCTTTCTGTGCGCAAGTCGCGTGACGCTACGTTAGATGCACTCCCCTCGATAATCCAAGAATCAAAAGTTTTCAACAAAGTGCGCTTTTCCAAAATCCATATTTATTCAAAGTGCAGCATCGTGATAAGCAATGGAACCAAACCCAACGCGTTTCGGCGAGGAAACTCGCCTTGGTCACGGGTAATTCCAAAACCAATAGACAAACATTAAATAAAGTTTCACGTAAAAAGTGCAACATAAACAAAGAACTCATAGCTTGATCATGGTGGCCATCTTAGAGTGGAGTACACATAAATTAGTTACATAGCCCAAGTAATACGTTCTATTGGCACCTTGTTATAAATCAAAACAACATTTTGCGAGAATGAGCCAATTCTTGTCACTTATGTTGTGTTCTGACATGCAAAAGAAATAATTACAGGAAACGCTGATTTCGCGTTCTACAGTCCCGTTAGCATTTTAACTAAATGTGAAAAACATCCGATTTCTTTACTCTCTTTCATAATAAGACTTCAAATGAATTGCCCAAAAGTAAATTTGAGAGATAACCTCATATGTAACCAACCCCCAGTGAGTTTTACATACTGTCGTAACTAGTCATAGAGTTAGCCAGAAAGTTTTTAACTAAAAATTTCAACCAGAATTTTTAACCAGAGTTTTTTAAGTCCAACTCAAGTGAGTTTAGTTTGCATAAAACGACGCCCAGTATGTAGCATACTATATGTGAAATCCCAAGTGAGATATAATATACAGAGCAGTCACTCGAATCAATCCAAGTATGTGTAGTCTTAGACGGATGTTTCTTCATATGCATCATAACATAATCAGTACCTATACGTGAAACACAAAAGAAAGGTGCCGATCAAAATCTATATCAAGCATAACCAGAAAACTAATGAGTTAGCTATGAGTTATGAACTGGGTGATTTAAAGTGGTGAAACCAAAAATTAAAATTCAAAATGCATTTAAAAACAGCAGAAGGCACTGTCTAGACCATGGGCCCAAAACCAGTTACAGTTCTAGTTACATCACGAGCTCCATAACTGAAACAGATACATTCATTAACACATCCAGACTGCAGCTAAAATTAATCACCTAGATGCCATTTCATTTCTTCTTCCGAGTTTAAACCTCTGGGCATAAGGGTATCGAGCTCAATGATGTACCTGTTCTCCATTTGTCTTAATTTGCGGATTTTATCACCACCTCTTTTCATGGCAGGGAGCTTGTCAATTACGAAGAACTTTAGCAAATTTCTACTGCTTTTGTGTTGTTCCTCGAAATGACGTGCGATGGGTGAGGTTTGATCTTTTTTGTCAATAGATCTCATGTGTTCAAGGACACGTTTCTTAGCAGGGAACATCGTGCTCCCTACGTATTTCCTTGAACACGGGCACGTCAAGACGTACACGCAGTATTCAGATAGGCATGTTAGATGTTTATTTATAGGTTTTTCAACTGCTTCAACAGGAAAGAAGACTTTTTTGATGTTATGGCTATACCTGCAGGATTTGCATTTCATGCAGGTATAGAAGCCTTTGATGTCACTTGGTTTAGTTATATTCATGCTCACCTCGTTTTTACTCAACTTGTCCTTCAGGG
The DNA here is from genome assembly GCF_964263255.1 of Lissotriton vulgaris. Classification (NCBI taxonomy): domain Eukaryota; kingdom Metazoa; phylum Chordata; class Amphibia; order Caudata; family Salamandridae; genus Lissotriton; species Lissotriton vulgaris. The sequence continues at coordinate 55,384,336 of NC_141689.1, forward strand.
AATGTGCTTTTCTGTAGGTCATCATTGGATTCTCACTAAGAACATCACTCAGGGTGGGTTCCGTTCTCAGAACATTCCAGTGGCGTTTAAAAGTATTAAATACTTGCCATGATTTGGAATGAAAGGTAGAAATAAACCTCACTACCTCTTTGGTGTTTGCAGTTTTAGGGTTGTTATTGGTTGTTAACAGGGATTGGTGGCTGAATTCACTGGCTTTTTTGAGGGCAGCATCTATGATAGAAGATTGGTATCCCCTTTCAACAAAGCGCTTTCTCATGCACACACTTTCAGTCATAAAGTCTTCTTCAGTGCTACAATTCCTCCGAGCCCGGAGGAATTCACCAAAAGGAATGCTTTTAATCAAGGTTTTCGGGTGTCCACTGTCAGCGTGTAATAGGGTGTTACCCGCAGTTTCTTTGCGGTATAAACTGGTTTTGAGTTTCTTATTGAGCACTTTCACATGTAAATCCAGAAATACCATATTCTGGGTATTCATGTGACCTTCCAACCTGATGTTCTGATCATTCCTGTTTAGGTCTGCCACAAAATTTTCTGCATCACCCTGTGTCCCATCCCAAATGATGAACAGATCATCGATGTAGCGCAGCCACAGTTTCACATGGCTGCGGTACATCGGATGAGTTTTCTCTACTTGCTGCACCCAGCTCGCCATGAAGAGATTAGCAAAGCTGGGAGCAAAGCAAGTTCCCATCGCCGTCCCTTGTCGTTGTCTGTAATAGACATCATTAAAGACGAAGAAGTTATGTTCCAGACAAAATCTGATCATTCGGATGATCATCTCAGAATGATTCAGATAGGAGATAGATCTGGTGCACAAAAATTTCCAACATGCTCTAATGCCATCTTCATGTCTGATAGACGTATACAAACTGCATACGTCTAACGAGATGAGTAAATAGCCATCCTGCCATTCAAAGTCAGTGATTTTATTGATAAAATCTCTGCTGTCTTTTAAGTAAGATGGAACATTTTCAACGAATGGTCTCAGAAAGAAGTCAATGTATCTTGACGTGTTCTCTAGAAGAGAACCAATCGAAGATACTATTGGCCTGCCAGGCGGGGTTTATGGGTCTTTATGTAGCTTAGGCAGTAAATATAAAACTGCTATTTTAGGGTGTCTGTTAAGCAAAAAAGAGTATTCATCCCATTCGATGATGCCGCTTGTACGCCAGTTTGTCAACATTTCAAAATAAGTGTTATTACTTTGTTCAATCTTCTGTAAGGAAGAGACTTCATAACATTCTTTTGCATTCAATTGTCTCATACCCTCATTTATGTAGTCAACAACATTCATTATAACCACATTCACCCCTTTGTCAGATTGACGAATGACAATAGAGGGGTCCTCTTCTAATGACTTTATGGCTACTCTTTCTGCTTTACTCAGAATATTATATATATATATATATATATATATCACGCTGTTTCCGTATCGTAGAACACCAAACCACAATCCAAGTAGTCAAAAAGATACGGACACGGACCACAAATATCGTGCTTCTTCTTTATTTTAGTGCTTAAGCGTCACGACGCGTTTTGGTCCCACCTTGGACCTTGATCACATGACATAGTGCAAGGATACACATTGGTTTAAATACTATGCAGGAAGTAATGACATCAGCACAGTACATTTTGTAAACGTGACCATAGATATATATATATATATAAACTGCTGGAGATTGCCAGTAGGTAGTTAAAGTTAGGGCCTAGTTACCATAGGTAATCAGCAACATTCTATTTGGAATTCCTTTTTCGCCGGGTAACAAATTTTTGCGAAAATCTCAAAGAAGATGGCCCACTCCTCTCCGCTCCTTCCCTGAAAGTTTCGGCGTGATTCGTGAAGCAGGGGCCGAGAAAAAAAGGGGGGTCCCAAACGTGTTTTCCCCATGCAATTTTTATTATGGACCTTCAGACACGGTTACAACCCGAACTGCTAAACGGAATTACACAGAATTTGGCAAAAAGGTAGAGTTTGGCCCGCAGATTACTCTTTTTGTTAAAATGGTGTAAATCCGTGCAGTAGTTCCTGAGAAAATCAAAAGTAAAATCATAGATATATCTATGGACGAAGTAGGGTACGCGTACCTGCCGAGCATCACACGTGTACCCTTACGAGCATGAGCTGCATGCTAATTGGCTGTCAACTGTCTGTCAACAATCCAAACCAGGAAGTGTTGATGGCCATCTTGTGCCTCGGCAGAACCGAGGCACAAGAAACCTAAAATAAAGCCTCGCAAAATGCGAGAAGGGGGCAGGGTAGAAACACCCGGACCCCCTAGGCCTACTCAGGGGGTCCCACAAGGATCCCCAAGTCCCAAAAAAATGGGATGATGAACGCAGGATGCGAGCATCCTGCCGATAAAAAATAAAAATTAAAAATAAATTGTTTTGTTTTTTAAGCCCCGGGGGGAAAATCCCTGGGGCAGGGGGTCGAAAGGGGCCCCCCAGCCCTGGGGACCGCCACCCCTCGGTCTACTTGAATTTGGGTTTGGGGGGCTCTGAGGACCCCTAGCCCCGGGGACCGCCACCACCAATGCTTAAAATTGATGTGTGAGGGGGGCCGCACAGTCCCCCTCCTGTCCTAGAGCTTTCTGTAGGCCCTGGGGACCGCCACCCCCCAGGGCCGGATCCTGCAGTACCCCAGGGTGCCCACCCCAGGACACTGTCATTGCAAACTGCTTTCCTATTTGTAAGAGAGAGCAGGAAACCTGTTCTGTCTTCCAAATAGGAAAGCAGATTGCTTTTCCACATGGGGAGCAGCATGTTAGCTGCTCCCCATGTGGAAAAAAATGCTGGCTCCTACAGGATGCAGGGAGCCGGCTGGGACCATGGGCGGATTGGGAACCCCCCACGGCATACAATGAAGAGGGCTAGCCCCAGGGGATGGGGTCCCTGGGGCTAGTAGTGGCCCGGGAGGGAGGCCACATTTACAAATTTGAGGGCAGGCCCTGGGGGATGGGGTCCCCAGGGCCAAAAAAAAAGAAAAAGAAGGGGGCTACACAGCCCCCCTACTTAAAAGTAAATAAAAAAAACAGGATCGGGGAGAAGGACACGCCCCCTCAATGCACCTCTCTGCAAACGTGCCCCCTGGCGAGTTTGCATAGGGGAAGTAATTCCTCTTGAATACTGGGGGTCCCTGGGGGCCAACTAGCCCACCAGGAACCTCCAGTATGCGCCAGGGGGCTGCATTGCAGAGAGGTGTATTGAGGCCATGACCCTTTTTACACCTCTCTGCAACGCAGCCCCCTGGCACATACTGGAGGTTCCTGGTGGGCTAGTTGGCCCCCAGGGACCCCAAGTATTCAAGGGGACTTAATCCCCCAATTTAAAACGTGCCACAGGGTGCATTTGCACAGTGGTGAAGGTAAAGGGAGGGGCTTGAGGTGACAGATTGCAACACTCTGCAAACCCGCCCCCTGGCGCGTTTGCAGAGGAGGTACTGATTCCCCTTGAATACTGGGGGTCCCTGGGGGCCAACTAGCCCACCAGGATTCTCCAGTATGCGCCAGGGGGGTGCATTGCAGAAACGTGTAAAGAGGCCACGCCCCTTTTTACACCTCTCTGCAACGCAGCCCCCTGGTGCATGCTGCAGGTTCCTGGTGGGCTACTTGGCCCCCAGGGCCCCCCAGTATTCAAGGGGACTGAATCCCCCAACTTAGAACGCGCCATGGGGCACTTTTGCACAGTGGTGAAAGTAGGCAGCGGGGCTTGAGGTGATGTGTGTGCAAACACGCCCTGTGGCGCTTTTTAAGTTGGGGAATTAATTCCTCTTCAATCCAGAGGTCCCCTAGGGGCAAACTAGCCCACCAGGTACCTCCAGTAAGCACCACGGAGCTGCGTTGCAGAGTGTTGTAAAAAGGGGAGTGGCCTCTGAACACCTCTCTGAAACGCAGCTCCCTGGCGCATACTGGAAGTACCTGGTGGGCTGGTTGGCCCACAGGGGACCTCAGGATTGAAGAGGAATTAATTCCCCAACTTAAAACGTGCCACAGGGTGTGTTTGTGCACACCCTGTGTGATTAATGGGATCAATATTACAGTGTATACGCGTACATTGACATAATTTGCATCACGTTGGCATATGCATTTTTAAGGGCCATTTAGTCACTTGTCTCAAAGCTTTCACATGTAGCAGGCCTCACCTGTTTAAGTTTAAGGACTTTTGTTCCTTTGACCAAGGCACAATGCAGAGATATTCCTACCTCTGGAGCCTCTTGGTAGCAGGGGTAGTAGTGCAGAATGCTGAGTCCAAGTTTATGGTGTGGTATACCCAACAGATTTTTTGGGATTATGGTACCCTAGCCAATGTACTCCAAAAATTACCCAAAAGGTGGGAGTGTCTATTGGATCAAAGACAAGTTGTTCAGCATGCCCAATATTGCACAATAAGGTTAGAGCCTTTGTCTGAAAAAAAATTAGTCCAGAAGACATCTCTGAACCATCTACTGCTCGCACAGGCTCAAGTTTTTCTTTGGGATCATCTGTGATCCTGAGCATGGCAGCTAGGGTTAGATCAAAGAAAAATTGCCGGTGGCCCCCAAGTCAGTAAGCATGGATGTTGTGTGCCTCCTGAGAACTCAGGCATGTGCTAGTGCCACCCAAGACCTTTGACTTGCCATGACTCTCCTTTGACCTGTAGGCAGGCACTCATCACTGTTTTGTTCGGGTGAGAGGTGTGTTTATTTCACCACTGCTGATTTGGCGAAGTGATGAGCGCAGGGTAAGTGGTTTTATTTATGTTTTTTATTTCATTTTACCTATCCCGTTGTCTGTTGACTGTCTACAGTATTTGTTCTGCACTAACATAATGCAGAACTGGACACAGCTCACCATCTATTGACTTCAGAACTGGACACATTTCAGATGTCTGCAAAACTAAATACATTTGTGCCTTACCAGTCATTTGTACACCGTGGAGTGGTACAAATCTCCCTTTTCTCCACATATATCCCTTCTTCAGACCAACATTCCTGTGGGTTTCCCCATGTCCTTACCATTTGATTTATACATTTTTAATGTGTGTAATATAAGGGTCACATGCAGGGTAGGCAAGGTTGCACTGCTGTTGTCTGACTTGTAACCAGAGTGGACCTAGGTTAGTAGTCTGAAACTGGTGCCATAAGGCAGCCATCTGGTCACTGCCTCCATCCACAAACTCCCCCTTTCACACCCTACTATCCAACACTCCACAGACAAGTGCAACGCTATCAACTGCTTCTTCAGTGAAGAATAACAGATGATCCAACAGTACCTAGCCTTCTTCCTTCCTTACACTCACCCTTCTGCATTACATACTGTAATGGTCTACATTCAAACTCCTGACTCTCACTCATTTTGTTGAGATACTCAGATGTCTAAAAATACCTCCTTGAGTAAGTCATCTCAGCCATGTCCTTCATCAAAGTCCTCTGAGAAGCTCTCAGAACAAGCAGTTACAATGGATTTTCATCTCGGGCAACATATAAATCGGCCCCTAAGTACATAGGTGGCTTGGTTGTCTTATGGCAGTAATTGTAACCCATTACAGTAAATGTTACATGCAGGAGTGTTCCATGTGCCATTGCTGACTGTGATGTACCCATTCGGTGTAAACCAGGGAATCTTTCACTGCTGATGTTCTTTCTTTTAGCTCGTTTTATTAGCACATAAACATTGAGCAGTACAAAACGGAGACGTTAAGTTTACATTGCCATTCCCTTTGTTACACTGCTGGTTGGAGTTCAGTTATACATAGTTATTCCTTCTGACAAACATCCTGGGCTAGCTACTACAATTGGTGTGATCTCTCTAAAGCCCCCTACTGCTGATGTTCTTAGTGCACCCTTTCATGTGGGATTCTTGCACTGCCCTGTCAAGCACCACGCATTGCTAATTGGTATCACGCATTTTAAGTGTTGGTGTCCGCATCACCGCAGGAAAAGGTCACACATAATTCCCTAGCTCCTGTTATGCAGTGCATGATGACTCACAACAACTCCCTAGCTCATGTCTGCTGTGTTACCCCAGGCAAAATTAATTAGCCCAACCAGTATGTAAATTGCTTGTTCACTTAATTGTCTCTGGATTTGCATCCAAAGCTGCACCTGAGACCAGCCCTGAGCTCGTCACAGAATATGGGCATACACCCTGGACTGTCTCAGGCCTCCTGAGGGCCGTGATTAGTGGCTGCAAAGCATTGGGATTGATGGATGCCAACGTGTTTGGACAAATATTTTTTTACCTTCTCGCTGGGTTACACAACACACAAGAAAACAATCTGATGTTGGATCTGGTTACATTTCTGCATTAAACCAGGGGTCTCGGCTAAAGTGCTAATTGGTCTGACTGAGATAAATCTGTCCAGGGCTCCATCTCTTATCAAAAGAGTCCTGCCAATTATGTATTTTGCTTTACAGCAGGTACTTTAAACCGTGTGCTATTTTATGATCATCAGTCAAACATTTAGCTAGACTGCACACAGATTTATCCAACAAGTGCAGTAACCAGCAAGGACTTCACAGTGACTGGTCTTGTAGTTGGTGTGATATTTATTGCTCCTAATAAACTCTGAGTAAGAATTTATTAGATGCAATCACAAGTTTTGGTGAGCAACATGCACACTTTTGTGTTTACTGCACCAAAACCTACATGTGCAGGTAAACAACTGACATGTTTCCCCCAATAAATATTGGCAGGTTTGACCTACCAATATTTATCACAAAAGGTTTTATTGCGACAACAGCTGTCAACACACTTATTATTATGTTTCTTATATAGCGCCTGAATCGACCCCCGAAGGGGTATCTCTGCGCTTGCCTTGGGAACCCGTCCTGGCTTTTCCCTGTGAGTTGGCCCCTACAGGGCATCCCCAAGGTGAAAACCAGGCATCCCGCCGCGGGGGGCCGTTGTGGGGATTAAGCAAGCTTAATGCCCAGAGTTGCAGAGTGTGAACCCATAATTAGGTCAGGCACCCAAGCGAGAATTATCGAGTCCATGGACATTTGAGCTCAAGACCCTGCCGCGTCGGGAATTGAACCCTGGTCCCGGGTCTGACCTCTGCTTCAGGGTCTGCCTGCTCTAACCAGTGAGCCACACTTCTCCACATTAACCACACTGCTTGTATGAAGGTCCCAAGTATGTTACTGATCATCCATTCCAGGGGTTTTGCAGCAGGTTCAAATCCCTTTCAGAGTGTTGTGTGGCTAAAACTAGGTATTTTCAAATATTAATTTGTATTCTTTAAGAGGTCTGTGGCTTGGTTGTTCTTGTGCAAAAGTGTCACTCAAAGTATAACACATTTGCTACTATAATATCACTCATACATATGCTAAAAGTATGCAAATGTCACACATAACCATGTTTGGTGTTTGGCTGGAAACAGATCTAAAAAACAGACTATAGATACTAGTATGAAATTTTCTGCAGACTAAAAATGAAACATTACAATATATCAGTATACTGCTCTCCGAAGTGTTGCAGCCGCAGAGAAAATATCCCTAGCTGGGCATGGGTGCCCAAAGCAGCATGAGCTGGTAAGAACAGTTGCCCTCACTCACCCGAAGGTAACATGCTTCATCAGAGGTGGTACTCCTCACCAGGCCAGAGCTGCGATACCTGGAAGGGCGCTTTATCGGAGAACTTTTAATTGTAGTGGTAGGGGCACTATGGAGTCAAAGGTGGACAACCCCACAAAAAAGTTGGAAAATTGATGAGTGCTATGGAGTTAAATCCGCTACTAACTAGTTGTCACTAAACTACTGTTGGACCCGGCCCTTTAGGCAGGTTCACCCCTAGACTTTTTGCTTTTTCCTAGCCTGTTTCTGTAACCTGGTGTTGGTGATTTTAGGCCTCTGCGCACTTTTTCACTGTGGTACCGTGTAAAGTGCTGGAGCTCTCTGTGGGTGTATGGTGAGTGACCTGCCCTCCCATAGGAATGAATGGGGAATATGTATGCCCATGGTAGTTCCTGATGTGTGGGGAGTGCAGGAGCGAGTTTGGTATGTATGAACTCGTGAGAATGAATGCTGCAAAATGATATATGCGGTTGACTGTGTCTAGTCTAGAAGTACTACTTTTGGAAGTTGGCATATTTGTGTAAGTTGGTGCTGGCGTGTGATTGGCTGGTGAGCCTGGCCCAGAGTGCCTGGGGCTGCTTGTGGATTAACTGTCTGGTTTGAGGATGACAGGGGCTGGAGAGCCCAGGAGGTTGTCTGAAGTCAGCCCATGGATGAAAGGCAGCATCTGCTGCCAGGGAAGTGGGAGGAGATGGCACCTGATAGTGAAGGGCTGTGCCTGCCTGACTACAAAGCTGGCTCCACCTCCCGCTGGGCGACTGTCACCTCTGTCCCTGATACTGAAGGGACTTCCCTGTAAACAGTTCTAGCTGGTTCTAACACTGCCTGCTTCAAAGGACTTCAAAGGACTTCAAAGACTTTGGCTGTATAAGAAGGGGCTGTGTCCCCTTCCAAAATGTTCTTGTTTCTTACTTGAATCTACCAGTTGCGGGCGCTGCCCATCCCCTGGATGACTTCTGGGGGACCCCTCTGCCTTGCCTGGGCTGATGGGGGGACTTTGCTTTGCCCTGGATTCCTGATGGACTTTCCTTAGGGACCTTTGCCTATGGTCCCCTCCTTGCAGACTCCTGAGGACTTTGTCTTGTTTTTGCTAGGGCTTATTATAGCCTAAAAGCACCTGGAAGTGCTTAGTTTGCTGTTCTAGCGCTAGGAGCGCTTTGGATTGTGCTCTAGCGCTGATGAGCGCTTTATTTGTGTTCTAGCGCTGGGAGCGCTGGGTTCTTCTGTTAAGCGCTGGGAGCGCTTCTATCCCCGTTTATTGGGTTAATTTACGGGTGCCACCCCGCTTTAATTCAATTATTTGGAGCCGGTGCCCACCCGGCATTGCCCCGTGTTGTTCACCGCCGCTGCCCGGAGCCAGGAAGATGCCCAGAAGCTGCCATTCGTAAGCGGTGAAGAACGAGCCTGCCGCGCTCTGATTGGGTGAGAGAGCCGAGCCCCCTCACCAGAGCCGCGATGGGATTGGTCCGTGGATCATCGCATCATCGGCGAGGCCGCGCTGCCATTGGTTGGCGGCCTCGCGTCAAGAGGGGCTCGTCGCAGAAGCCGCGACGTGATTGGCTGGGCCGCCCCTGAGGCCGGAGACCAGGAGAAGGATGGCAGCCGGTTGCGAGGCTCCTCTGACCTGAGGGAGCCCGGGTGATGAGAACGGGAAGCATGGCTGCAGCGAGAGGAGCGGCCTGCAGAAACGAGCGGAGGGGGCACGAGGCACATTGCCGGTGCCTGCCCCCACTGCGAGGCTCCCCGACTGGAGGGAGAGCTCCGAGTGAAGAGAGCCGCCGGCCGGTGAGTGAACAGACGAAAGGGAGGGGCGCCGGGACACATTGTCGGTGTCCGCCCCTCCCCGCAGTAGCGCGAGCTCACGCTCATGGTCGGTGTAAAGCCACGAGGGCTTCAAGGGCAGCCCCGTTTGGCAGTGGGTCGCCCCAACGTGCACGGAGCCCGGAGAGGCTCCCCACCCCATTTTTTGTATTTAGAGCCCTGAGAGGCTCTGGGGGCATTTTGCGAAGTTAGAGTCCCCATGTGGGGGACTCCACCGTGACTGGAGAGTCAGGGCGGCCCCGTTTGCCAGTGGGCCACCCCAACACGATAGAGAGCCCATGAGAGGCTCTTGGGGGCCATTTTAGTTACGAGGGGGGCGTCGGGGCACATTGCCGGTGCCCGCCCCCTCCTGCCTCTGAGTGTTAGGGTTAGAGTCTGGTGAGGCTCATGGGGGCACCATTGTATTTAGAGCCCTGAGAGGCTCCAACGCTGGGTGCACAGTAGTTTCAGAGCCGGTGTGGCTCAATGTGGCGCAGTTTGTGCTCAAGGGGCACCCCTTTATTTCAGAGCCCCTGCCACAGTTTGTGATTCCCCAGCTGCCCAGCACTTTGTGGGCAGCTGCCACGTTTAGGCTTTTTGTACTTTGAGACTGGCGCTGCATGGCAGCGCACCCTGACATTGAGACTCAGGGCGTCTGAGCCCCAACAAGGCCAGTTGGCGTGTGGACTGCCACAGGTGGTGGCTTATGTAAGTTATGCGCAATGTGATTCCTATGTTTTTAATAGTAATTGCCTACTGTGTGTTTTTGCGCTATTGACTTATGTTCTGGCACCTCTGAATGTGTAGGTTTATGCATCATGTGTCTTTCTTTCCATGTGCTGCACCTCTGAATGTTTTAGGCATCATGTGTCTTCTTGCGCTGTACCCCTGAATGTATTTTATTGCATCATGGGGTTTATTCTTAACACCTCTGAATGTTTTAGGCATCATGTGTTTCTCTTTATTACTCCTCTGAATGTGGTTCACGCATCATGGGTAATGTGTTCTGGTATACCCCTAAATGTATTTTATTCTTAGGTGGTTGTCCTTTTTAGTACAGGTGGTCCTAGTAAGGTCCTAGTTCCTGTTACCAGTGGATACTGGTTGTGATCTTTTGATTACCATTTTATGTTTAGTATTTCATTTCCACTAAGTGCTGATTATGACAGTGGCCCATGTGGCCCTGTCTTGTGAATAATCCCATGTGAATATTGCCCGTGCCAGTTGGCACAATGTACATGTGTGATTTTTATCTGATATGTGTTTTTACAATACAAAAGTTATTTTTATAATAACCTTGTGTGGAGTCTCTTTTGTGGTGTGCCTAGTATGTTGTTGCTGCTGTGCGCTGGCGCAAATGCTTTACACATGGCCTCCGAGTTTAGCCTTACTGCTTGTGCCAAGCTACCAAGGGGGTGAGCAGGGGTTATCTTGGCGTGTGACTTCCTTGCCCTGACTAGAATGGTGGTTTCTGCCTGGCTTTGGCGTCAGCCTTAGCCTACCAGAAATAGCCAGTTCTAACAACTACTTAATGAGGAATCACTGGGTGGTGTTGAATTAAAAAGTATGGCAGGGAAACGTGGGATATGATGGCCCAGGTCCCTGCCAGTAAGCAGTGAATCGGTCAATCATAGGTCAGCTCTTCCGCTACGGTCTATGCAATGGGTTGACATTCGTCATGCCACAAGCAGCCGTGAAACAGGGTATTGCCATTTTGTCAGGACCAGATAACATATTATGTGACCTAATCTTCTCATTAGACTGAGAGGCACTAAAGGTTTTCAGGCACATGCATCAAGCGATTTAGGAATCGCAAACGGTGCGAATCGCAAAATTCGGCCGTTTGCGATTCCCAAATCACTATTTGGGATGCATGAACCAAAAAGTGAAGAAATCGCTAATTTTGCGATTTTTTAAAGTGCGATTGCTGTTAAGGAATCGCAAATTTGCGATTCCTTAAAAGCAATGCATGAAACTGAAAAAAATTGCGATTTCGCAATTAGAGAGAAAAAATTACCATGAGGTTGGACCTCATGGTAATTTTGCGAAATGTTAGAAAAATGCAATTTTTTGCATTTTTTTAACTTTTATGTTGTGCACACACATGGCCTTAGGGCATGTGTGTACAAAACATATGTGCAATGTTTGATTTCAGGGGTGCAACAGGGTGTCCTTTGGACACCCCTGCACCCTTGAAATCGCAATCTCAATTTACGATTAGCTAATTGCGAATCGCAAATTGAGATTGTCTTCCCATTCATTCCTATGGGCCTCTAGGCCCATAGGAATGAATGGGAAGGGATTTCCTAATTGCGATTCGCAAAATGCTAATCGCAATTAAGGAATCCTAAGAAATCGCAATTTATTTATCGATTTCTTAATGCATAGGCATTTGCGATTCCTTAATTGCGATTCCTTAAAAATCGCAATTAAGGAATCGCAAATGCCGAGTTTGATGCATGTACCTGTTAATTTTCTATCCCCCCCACTCAAGTAACGAAAGGTAAGGTGTCTTACCCTTAAATAGGAGTCGCTCTGTTATGGGTCACCCTCCTGAGATATCAGGACAGACCCCCCACGAGTATGGTAGGTTCTTTGGACACAGTAGGTCACTCATCTCCTCCATGCATGCTCTTGTGAACCAACCCTCTGCCTTGCTATCTGCAGGGACACTTTAAAGCTACACATACCTGTTAAGTGCCTCAAAGAGAACTTGCATTTTTTAATCAGTGCGATATCTGTGCAGCATCCATTAATAAAGCATTGTAAATCTGTTTATGATTAAAAATGGCCAGAACATTTTATTCCTCCTGTAATTTTCTTTTTCTTCACACTTTTCCCACTCCTCTTGTTAATGTTTTGCTCCATTCTGGCCATCTCTTTTCTTCTCTCATCTCTTTTTGTTGCCTTCTCTCACTGTATTTCCCTTCTGACTATTTCGCTCCATTTAATTCCACTCGTCTCTTGTTCCTTTTACTTCTATCTTTTACATTCCTTTCATATTCTTAAGGTCCTCTTTCCTTATTTATTTTTATTTCCATGTTCTAGGTTTGTCTCACATCTCGGCAGTGGTATTGGCGCAATTTTCAGAGTTGGAGTGCTGACATCACTGATGTTATTGGGATTATGAAAAATCCAAGCATCTGTCAAAGAACAAGTGGAAAAAGTGACCTATGTTCATTCAGCAGGAAAGTGGCATGAGTACACTATGTATCTGGTGTTCCATTTTGAAGCACACTTGAGATATATTACTAAAGCATGACACAGTAGCACACTGTCATTTACAGGCATCACACCTTCTATGGAAAGGGACACTAAATTTGCACAGGCATGCAGGTTTATTTATATATTTGTATATAGCACACAAATAAAGAGTGAACATTGGGTTTTGGCAATCATTTGTGCATCACAAAGCATTGTGTCTGAGTTGTTTTGATCCTACTAAAATCCAGCACACTTCAGAACTTCAAAAAATGTGGTTCATTTGTGCTTTCCTCACTGATGAAGAGATTTTAAAATATTTGTAGATTTCATGTGCATGTATTTAAAGTTTGTTGTGAGTTAAAAAAATCCGTCCTACAGCCTTTCTTTTCACACTCCCTGTACTCTAGGAAGATAATCATCTAGCAAACCTTGGAACATCTTCTCAGGTTGCAGTCAGAGAAAGTAAGCACCTGATTTCTTTACCTCTGTCTTTGAAAACACAAAAATATGACAAGATAAAACCAAAATATAAATCATCCTTATTGCACATTCCTCTTCAGAACTCCAGCATGATTATTTTCAGGGTGCGTCAACACAACCTGCATCCCTGCTTTAAGCACCTATGCATCTCACTCTTCTTCTCCACGGAAAATACAGGAGTAAACAACAAGAGAGGCTACTCACATTTTAGAAGTAACCGATAAAGACAACAGGATGTCAGTCAATATAAGCCTATGCTGCTCCAAGATGCAACTGATGGCAAACAACCCTACCATACATGGTCCGACATTGCACATCAGTGTGAATTGCCTTACCCATGGCAGTTCCTAGAATCTTACACATGGTCACGCATGTTAGTGCTACAATTGATTGAAACTATGGAAATAAAGCAGCCTCCTACCTGTGGATACTTGTACAGTCCCAAGAGTTGAGCCATTGTGTTGGTGATTAGAAGGGATAAGTCGCCGATGAAACCAGCCACAATGCGTTTGCTCTGACAGTTGTAATTTGGCACCATTTTTGTTTGCTGTGACACTATGGTCAGAGTGCTCTGAAGAGCATTTAATTCATTTGCACAAGAGTCAAAAATATGATAACCCAATGTGAGATTAGGCAAGAGTTCAGGGTTTTTGTTAATTAGCTCTACTGTATAGATGAACGCCAGGTTATGCAGAACATAGTCAAACACCGGCCTAAATAAGCAGGAAACACATAAGAAAATTATTGATTTTTTTAATCAGCAAACCAATTTCAAGTAACAACCTCTTTATTAAAATGTGTGCAATGGTACTAAGAAAAAAAAGAAAAGCAGTTGATTGTCCTATTTGTGTGCCATACATAATTTGATCTTTTCAACAGTATTACCACCTCACCCCTTTTTCTCATCACAGTACTTATGATGGTGAGATTAAACCTGCAAACAACGTAGATTCTATCAGTGAGAAATACAAAGTAACCTGACGGAAAATTAACATACTAGCACCTCTCCTTTGCCATCAATTCTGCTACAGGTCTACATCCAACTGTCTATCCAATTGTTAACTGTCTGCTAGAGCAGATCTAAAACTTCAATGACCAGTTTTTGGTTAGTATTGTTTGGTCGAACATTTTACTCTTACCAGCCTGTGAGTCTTTCGGCCATAGCATACTTACCTACTTCTGCTCTTTCTGTTTTAAGAGGCTCCATTAGGACCTCTTTGTATGCGTCCAGGGACCAGGGTAACCATTGTAGAGCTACCGCTTAAGAAGTGGATATATTTTTGCATATGTGATCAGTGGAGTAGAAGGGAAAATCAAGAGCCCATCCATAGCTATACACATAGTAGTTGGGTGCATTCCATCATCTGATAGACTTTTAGACTGGCAGGGCTTAAGTTCACTGGGAAGATACAACAAATCTTACAACAGTAGGAGCACTATAGATAATGTCTCGACTAACCCAATAAGCAATCTTTGTCTGGATGTCACCTTGGCGTCCACTGACCCTTTTTATGTTACACTGTCAACTTCACAAGGACAGCCTTCAGTTTGCTTTTGAAGTCAACAATTTAAAAGCCCCAGTGAAATAAAAATGGCTCAAGCAAAGTATTAGGCCATCTATACAAAGGAGGTCAGCCTAAGGGGAGAAGGTTTGAGAAGAGGAGTCTTGATGTGCACCCTCAAGGTGAGAGTGATGTCTTCCCTCAAGCATGTTCTTTCGATGTGGACTGTGAGGTCACTCTCTTGGAAGGTTGTAACCAAATATTGTAAAAGCTGCAGTTACTGTGGACAGAGTGTTAGTGTTTGCTATGTTTGGATGTTGTGCTCTAATAATAAACCTATGCTGCTTCCTGCATCTGCAGCGTGATACGTCTCCTTTCATTGGCATCGAGGGGTCCTTTAACCCTGGCCACCAATAGTGTTGCTGTAGTATTTTATTTATTTATAAGGCTCCATATAGCACAAACATGACATGTGAGGGTGTCTGGTGACTTACAAATAAATACATATAATTGGAAATAAGGAAAGCAAACAGCAACATAATCAAGAGAGGTATCAGCTGTGTGAGTTCACAAGTTGTGAGGGTATCTGAGTTCTTTACAAATACTGGGAAAAAAGGAAAACAGGAAATCAAAGAGCAACATAATCAATAGAGGTATCAACTGTTTGAGTTCACGAGTTATGGGGGATGACATCTCTTGGACAAATACAGCAAAATCCAGGAAAGCATACAACATAATCAGGAGAGACATCAGGTATGTAAGTTCACAAATTGTGTGAGAGGCCATCTATAGGGCAAGTAAAAAAAATGTAGATTTGGCCCAGCAGTCTAGTGGTACTCAATTCAATTCAATTCAATCAATCTTTATTTCGTTGCTTTTGCAACATAAAAGATATGCAATAAAATACAAAGTATAACATCAGGAATCAATAATCAATACTACATTTCATCATATTAGGACACACTATTATCAATTCTACATTTCATCATATTAGGACACACTATTATAGTTGGAATTTATCACAGGAATTGAATAAATATATATAAAAAGTTTAAAATTCAGATTAAAAATTCGTTAAATGGAATTTATAACAGCCAAGGCAAGAGAAGGTTTAAATTCACACAACTTAACAAAGCATAATTCGTGGTTTAAGCAAGCCCATAGGATATGCAATTTAAAAAGGAAGAGACACTTTCAGTCTAATAAAGTTTACAGCCAATAAAAATTTACTGATTCCGAACACAATTACTTGGCTGGTATCCGTACTTAAGATTCTGCCGGCTTCCTTATGGGAGATAGAACCAATGTTGTGACACAGAGGCACTATCCATTTTTTCCTTGCATTACCATAACTAGGACAAAAAAACAGTATGTGTAAAACGTCCTCCCTTAGGTTATTTGTACACAAGGTGCACTAATCGCTGTTTGTCTTCCCCCAGCTTTTCTCAGTGGCCTTTGTCCTCAGAGTTCCGTATCTATATTTTAAGTACAGTGTTTTGGCCAATGGTGGCTGGATCTCATTGAGAAAAGGTTCAAAATAAGCCACATTTTTGGCCATTAAAATTTTTTCGGTTAGAGGGCCATGAGTTCTTATGTACACAAACTCATGGCTCACATAGGACCAAAAAGACAGTTTAACGATTTTCTTAGAAGCCGTAGTTTGGGACTCCGGCTCACACCAGAAATGGGTTAATCCTAGCTTGGTTAACCAAGCTTTTACGTGTTTAAACCAAAAGATTTTACTGCCACTATCTAGGTCCAAAACTTCTTTCAGGCCATTTTTATAATCAATCAGTTCGGGGGTTGTCCATAGTCTAACCCATATTAATAATGGTCTCAGCATTACATGGTGGTCAGTATGTTTAATATTTAGATCGAGAAATAAAGGTATCAGTGGAATGTTGTTAGGTACTTTTAATAGTTCCCTGATAAACTTATTCTCCTGTATTTCAAAGGGCTTCCTACATACTGGACCCCATAGTTCTGCCCCATACAAGGCGGCTGATTGAACCTTGTACCTAAAAATCTCTATTGCTGGGGTAACTGCCTTGTTCACACTTTTATTGTGTCTTTGTAATATTGGAAGACAATTTTGTTTAAACACCAATTTTGATTTTTCTAGCTGTGGACTCATCCCATTGAGGAATCTAGTAGAACCCCCAAATAGGTAAAGCTATGTTCGTAATCAAGTTTTTGGCCGTATAACATTAAATTTCTTTTAAAACTTTTTTGCGGGTTTAGTGCCATATATTTAGTTTTTTTTTATGTTGCTTTCTAACCCTTTTAAAATGCAATATTGCTGGAACCTGTCTAGTAAGGTCTGGAGGCCCGAGGTGTTTGTGAAATGAGGATCGTATCGTCCGCGAAGAGGAGGGACGCTACTCGTCCCCCCCCCCAATCGAGGCGAGTCATTATCACAATTCTCCATGTAGGCTGCAATATCATTAACATAAAGGGAGAAAAGGGTGGGAGCCAGTACACATCCCTGGCGTACTCCCCTTTATATGGGGATTGGATCTGTAAGTTCCCCATTTGGACCCCACCTAACCTTGGCATAGTTCTCCTGATGCAGGCCCATCACCAGTTTTAACAATTCTCCAGGGAGCCCCTGCCTTTCCAGAGTTTTCCAAAGTAGGTCACGAGGAATTAGGTCAAATGCTGCTCGCAGGTCTACAAAGGTCACATACAAGTGACCTTTGCGAATGATGATATATTTCCAATACAAGCAGCATAGCCTTAATACCTGATCAATAGTCCCAGTTTTTTCCCTAAACCCCGCCTGATATTTTGATAAAATTGATTCTTCCTCTAACCATGTGTTTATTCGGTTTAAAATATGCCTGGCGTATATCTTTTGTGTTATATCTAAAAGACTGATGGGGCGATAATTGGCTGGTTTGCCACGATCCCCCTTTTTAAAAATAGTAATAATTTCTGCGCCATTCCATGTGTCTGGGATTTGGTCACCAGCCGCAATAATAATAAATAAGTGATTTAAGTAGGGTGCCCAAACATCAACATTATACAAATAGAGATCACCTGGAATTTTATCGAGTCCGGGCGCCTTCCCTTGTTTTACTGAGGCAATTGCTGACTCCGTTTCCTGTATGTCAAAGACTACCAAAGGGTGAGGTTTCTCTGGCTGAATAAAAGTGGGTTCTTCTATAGAAACTTCCTCGGAAGTTTTAGCTGCATACAACATTGTGAAATGTTTAACCCACGTGTCCTCGTCCAGGAAAACCTCTCTAGAGCCTTTTTCACGTTTGTTCCCTTTGGCCACTAACTCCCAGAATTGCCTCTGGTCCTTGGTTTTGGCTGCTAATAGCATACTAGACCATAGTTCCTTGTCCCAGGAAAATTTTGCTTTTATTATTATTTTATTATATGAATGGAAAGGGGCGACCATTCGGTCCCCCCGAACGTATGGTTGAGTACCACGATCCCCCCGGGAAGCCAATTTTGGGCGGGAGGCGAGCCTCGGCTGGTATGCCCAAAGCGGCGTAGCCGGGGCGCGTTTTTTCCCGCCCTAGAGTGGGCTGGCCTAGACACTGACGCGGCCGGCCACGCCCTTAGGGGCAGGCAGGGGCGGGTTTACGCCCGCCCTGAAGACGGATAAAAGGAGCAACAAGCCAAGAACGCATCCTCTTGTTCCTGTGCTCTGAAGCTGCACCCCCTCGCTGCACGTGAGCTCGAGACGGAACGAAGAGCCAATTTTGAGTGTGGTAATCTTTCTTGTTTATCTTACAGATACTCTGTTGGAGAATGCCTAAGAAAGTCGGAAAGCGAATGACTACCGACCAGATGCTGCGTGTTCTTATGAAGGAGGTGACCGACCTAAAGAAGCGAATGGCGGAAAAAGATGGCGAAGAGGGGCCGAAACGTCCGTTGGCTGGAGCTGCTCCGGGAGGAAAAGGCAAGAGGCCCAGAAGGGGAGCAGCTGGAGGGGACATCCCGGTTCCCTGTACCCCACTCCAAGAGCCAACTCCGGTGCCGGCAGAGGGGAATCCGATTCCCGTGGTGGTCACCCCTGTGTCCGGCGAGGATATGCCGCCCGAGCTAGCAGCACAACTAGCAGCGTGGTTGGGAAAAAATAACGAGGGCGCCACGGCTGATGACGCACGGGTTTTGATGAGGCAACTGCGTGAAACAAGGGAGGCGGCGAAGGCAGCATCGCCAGTTATCACGCCGGCCGCGGCAGGAGGAAAGCCACCTGGGATAGGCTCAGCCGCAGATACAGCTTCCGGTTCAGGTAAGCGGCCATTGCCGATTGCGAGGGATGAGTCTGCCCCGTCACGAAGGGAAAAGTTAGGTCAGCATGTCCCTCTAGCTATTAAGGAGAAGATATGGGCAGATGAGTATGTAAACATCTTCTCGTTGCTTACCGATCATTATGAGATGGAATATGTTAAGAGCCAAAAGGAGCTCATGCATCCGGGTGTTTGGCGCGCAAAGATGGCCGCCTTCAAGGTAAATGAAAACATTGGCAATTGGGGCAAGGCGTGGGGGATTTTTACGTCCATTCTGGGCGAACGTAGGCCCGAATTGCTGTCTGAATTGCCGATTTATCAGTCACGGATCATGGGGTATTCTGTGTCACATGGGGGCAACCAGTGGTTCTGTTACGATAATATTTTCAGAAAAGCGGAAGAACATGATAAAAACTTAACTTGGGATTGTTACGATTCTGTGTCATGGTCAAAAATGGCGGATACTGGTATGTTGAATTTGCCATTGGTAGGGAGTAGTGTGGGGGAGTCCTCCCGCCAATATGCTGGGACCCCCTTTCGATCAAGCGCGAATAACGAATTCCACTCCAGGCCGAACGGCACCACAGGTAAAAAGGGGAGTTGTTGGAATTTTAACAGAGGCAAATGTACGAGGCCCCAGGGGTCATGCAAATTTAGACACGAATGTAGTGGGTGTGGGCAAGCGTCCCATCCTGAGTCCATGTGCAGAGCCAAAACGGGTGATAACGGGGGTAGAGGAGGCGCCAAACAGGTCTGAAATAGTCCGAGGGGCGCCTTTACCTACTCCGATTGATACCATGGCAATGATTCCTTGGCTCAGCGAATACCCGGATCACGCTTCCGCTGGGGTGTTGCGAAACGGGTTTTCGTATGGTTTCCGCATCCCAGTGGGGGAGTTTCAGGGTTTAGCGAAATGTAAAAACCAAATATCAGTCTTGCAGCACACGACCGTGGTACAGGAGAAGATTGGGAAGGAGGTGGCTCGAGGTCGAGTCGCCGGTCCGTTTAACGTCCCACCGGTCGCTAACTTTGTTTGTTCCCCTTTAGGGGTGGTCCCCAAGAAGGACCCGGGTGAGTTTCGGCTGATACATAATTTGTCGGCCCCACGGGGTCTTTCCGTAAACGATGCGATAGACCCGGCAGTGTGTTCAGTACGGTATGCATCTTTCGATGAGGCCGTAGCCATATTGAATCGCCTAGGGCCCGGTGCGCTGATGGCGAAATCTGATATCGAGTCAGCGTTCCGGTTGCTCCCGGTACATCCAGACGATCAGCGTCTTCTTGGTTTCATGTTTCAGGGACACTATTACATGGATAGATGTATGCCAATGGGGTGCTCTATATCTTGTGCCTATTTTGAGCAGTTCAGTTGTTTCCTGCAATGGGTCTTCACAAGGAAGACGGGGTTTCATCAGGTTATGCATTATCTCGATGACTTTTTGTTTCTAGGGGCAGCCGGGGATCCGGAATGTGGTCAGGCCTTGAATGAATTTTGTATCTTAATGAATCATTTTGGTGTGCCATTGGCCCCCGGTAAGACGGTGGGTCCTTCGACTTGCCTGGAGTTTCTGGGGATCGAGCTCGACTCGGATGAAGGTTGTTTTCGTTTACCAAGAGAAAAAGTGCTCAAGTTCAGGGCATCCTTGGAGACGTGTATTAGTCAGTCTAAGGTTAAGTTGCAGCAATTACAACAATTGGTGGGACAGCTGAACTTTGCCCTGAGAGTAATACCGATGGCCCGCCCCTTTTCTCGCTCGATCGCTCAGGCCATGGTCGGCCTGAAGGAGGGTCACCATCGCACGAGGCTCTCGGCCGAGGTTCGCCAGGACATGCGCATTTGGTTGGCATTTCTGGCGGATTTCAATGGTCGAGTTGTCTGGAACAAACCGGCGGTGTCCTCTGAGGAGCTGGGCCTGTGGACAGATTCGGCAGGAAGCATTGGTTTTGGCGCCATATTTGGCACACAATGGTCAGCTCAAAAATGGCCGTCATGGTGGCATGAGGGTGGGCTGACGAGTAACATTGCTTTTCTTGAACTGTTCCCCATCCTGGTGGCACTGAAAACTTGGCCGGAGGGGTTTAGAGATCACTCTGTGGTATTCTGGTCTGATAACATGACCGTGGTTGAGTGTATCTATAGCCAGGCGGCACGATGCAAATGGATCCTGAGGCTGCTCAAAGAAATTGTTTTGTTGTGTATGCAATTGAATGTCCTATTTAAGGCGAGACATGTGCCGGGGGTGATGAACCAAGCTGCTGATGCGCTTTCTCGTTTCCGTATGCAGGCCTTCTGGGGTTTTCTGCCCACAGCGGACCCGGAGGCGGCACCCTTTCCCGAAGCTCTCTGGTCTCTCGGTGCCCCGAACTACGAAACCTCGTGGGAGAGAGTTTAGCACCCAGGACAAGGAAGGCATATGAAGGGGCGTTCCGTTCCTATTTGGCCTTTTTGGGGACTGCTGGTGGGGAGCTTTGGGGCCAGGAGGAGTGGGTAGTAAATTTCCTGCTGTCTTTACATCAGGCAGGCAAATCTGTGGCTACGGCCCGGAGGCATCGGGCAGCCATTTCCTTTGTGGCGAGGGCTTATGGGATCCAGGACCCGACAGCGTCTTTCGTTGTACAAAAAGCGCTACGTGGGTGGCAACGCCTTGAGGGTCGCAGAGTAGATGAAAGGCGCCCGATAGGTCTGGATAGGCTGGCCCTGTTATTTTCTGTACTCCCTTCAACATGTTCATCCCAGTATGAATCTGTGTTATTCCGAGCCGCTTTTGCGCTGGCATTCCATGGGGCTATGCGGGTAAGCGAACTAGTGGCGAGGAACAAGCCGGATGTGACGGGGGGACTGTGTCGAGAGCACGTTCAGGTCAGGGGTGAGACAATGTCCATCTCGTTTGTCAGGTCCAAGACCAACCAGGGTGCGATGGGGGACTGCATAATCATACAAAGGATTCCCGGGTCCTCCATGTGCCCGGTAAGTTGCGTAGAGGAATATTTAGCGCAAAGGGTGGCATCATGGGGGGGGGGGCCTTGTTGAGACACGCTGACACCACCCCACTGACGAGGTTTCAGTTTTAGCGGGTGCTTGCGATGTCAATTTCCGCTGCGGGCTTGAACCCCGGCGAGTTTGGGACCCATTCCTTTCGGATAGGGGCTGCTACAGAGGCTACAGCCAGGGGTCTGAATGTCGAACAAGTCAAACGTGTGGGGCGTTGGTCCTCGAACTGTTATAAAAGGTATGTGCGGTTGCACATGTTGTGAAGCTGTAATGATGTACTCACGCTTCTTGTTTTTGTTTGGTTTTCAGTTGCGCAAGCCTACGAGGCGGGGCGGACTGTGCAGTCGACCCAACAACGGGTCAGCGGTCAGACATCACCGGCTGTGAAAAAGGAGGTGTGGGTCGTGGGCCACTCATACGTGAGGCGGGCCGCGGACGTATTCAAAGCAGGTGACATGATTCACGTGGCTGGGGAATACGGGTACAGTGTGTCCTTCTACGGAAAGGGCGGGCTCTGTATTGACCAGTTTCAATCATTTTTTGAGGGTTTGTTAGGGCGGACGAGGTCACCGCCGGCTATAGTCATAGTACATCTTGGGGGCAACGATTTGGTGTCCACTGGTAGACGACTACTTCTTGAGGCAATGCTTTCCACTGTAAGTTGGTTAGCGAGAAGAGTTCCAGGGTGCACAATCGCATGGTCCCATATGATCCCGCGGAAAGTGTGGCGGGGGGCTCTTTCAGTTTCTGCTCTGAATCATTCAGTAAGGAAGATTAATAATAAAGTGAGTCGATTGTTCCGTTCAAGTACACTGCATTCTATTTCGCATGGTTGTATTAAAGGGGACAGTATGTATTTGGGTGATGGTGTTCATTTGTCCCGGGTGGGGAACGAGTTACTCATAGGAGACCTGATAGCTTGGCTGGGGACTTTAAGACATGACCTTTAGGTAGGAGTGTGTGGGGGGTCCGGATAGCCGGTCAACTATCCGGCCTGTGGCGGTAAGGTCATGATCGGTGAGCACTAATTGGTAGATCCCTATGAGTGGGCGTCACCCATTACGGATGGGAGCGCTCGAGGGAGGTGGCCATTGGCCCCTCAACGGGTAGGCGGTCCCTTCTAAGGATGGGACGCCGAAAGGAAAGGAAAGGCGGTCAAGGCCCCTTCCTGGGTAGGAGGGGCTACAGCCCCCTCCTGGGGAATTTCCCGGGGCCAGGATATCTGCGACGGCAGATGTGGTAAGTTGTGTGGGGTTTGGGAGGGGGTCTACGCTACCTTCTAGATACCTCACACGAGTCCTCGGACGACCTTTAAGTGGCGCCGAGTTTATTGGGGCCCCCGTCAAGTCAAGGGAAATTGGTAGTTGCACTTGAGGTACACCTCTGTGCGGTCGCCCCTCACAAGTGAGGGGGATATTTCTGGTTTAGGGATCTTGACACCGGTTACGACCTTGCCGTTGGCCCTTAAACGTTAGGATGTACAATTTCAAAATTTCAAGTTAATGTTTTGTAGGATGTTAGTTCGGCTAGGAGAACCTTTGTATTAGAGAATATGTTAAGGTTAGCCAAACATCGCATTGTGGTAATGAAATTGTACATAATATGAAACTGTTATTTTAATGTTTTAATTTTGTTTCATATTTTAATAAATACGGCCGGGAGGGTCACTCCCTCCCGTCTTCCAAAAGTTCAGAACTGTTTCCGGTTTCCCATCCTTGGGGAGTGTGTTGAGAGGGGGTGGTGGGTATCTCGGCCATATTCCTTTTATCTCTAATTTCTATAGGACCTTTTCTTTTAAGTGCGTCAATCAGAGCGGTTTTGGCAACACGACATTCCTTGTTGTACCAAGGTTTGCCTACCGGTTTTGCATTTACCGTACCGGTCCCTTTTTTTTTGTGAGAAGTTCTAGTAATTTGCTAAAAAAGGATTTATGTAGTTTGATAAATTCTCCAGAATCACATCTATGTGGGCAATATGATTCAAATATATTTACAAAGGTACAGTAAATATTAGCCAGTAAGTCCTCTCTTCCCAATATATATGCCCATTTGACAGCCCTTCGATTGTTACTGAGGATGATCTTATCTGTTATAGGTAGAGGTACTAGGCTATGGCCTCCCTCAGTATCTCCCGGCCCCTTTATTAAGCTTTGAAGAAAGCCAGTTTCTAATGGATAGTGGTCACTGTCAAATCTCTCCTTAACCTTTAAATCATTTGTGTATGGCCAAAGATCAAGAGAAACAATGACATAATCTAGTTTGCTTTCGTAATCTCGCCTCTTAAAAGTGGGTGCTTTCGGACTGTCAGATGGCATACGCCCATTGCATGCCCTCAGACCATGGGCTGTAAGCAGCCTTGTAATCTGAAGAGCTGATGTAGTACCAGCAACCGTTCCATTTTCGATCAGGGCAGGTATCCCATTAGCAGTATCCTCATCTTAGTACAATTGTGCTATGCCCATAATCGGTTAAAGTTGCAGTTCATGTCCCCACATAGGATTACACTTGCGTCTAGTTTTAAAGTGTCCATAAAAATCTCCAGCTTTTCGATGCATGGTGACTCCTTGTAGGATGGATGAGGACTGTTATACACGTTAAGGAGGTAAATCACCCTTTTGTCCACTGTGATCATTTCCAGGCCAAGTATATCTGAAGAATCAATATTTAGGATTTTTATACTAATCTTGATGGATACACTGATCCATATTAAAAGACCTCCTGAAGCACGTCCTCTTGGTAAAGGCACAGCCTCTAATTGGTAAGTTTTATAACCAACTCTATGAATCTGATCCGTGGCCCAGGTTTCCTGCAGCACACAAATATCAAAAGTATTCATGTAATTGTTCCAATCAGGGTCACATAATTTTGCACGCACCCGCGCTACATTCCATGAAACGAGTGAGAACAAGGAAGACCCCTCAAGAACAAGGAAGACCCCTGTGGTAGTCATTAGTGTAGATCTTGAGTTGTATTGTATGACTTAGGCAGGAATTGGTTCATAAGTAGTAATTTAAATTCTTTTTTGAATGATGCAGTTGAGTGAATGAATCTGAATTAAGGTGGAAGGGAGTTACAAATGTTTGGGGAAATACCCAAGAAGGCTCTGTTGCAAGTTTCCTTGTTATGGAATTTCTGTGTACGTGAAACTAGCTGCCACACCAGTGTGGGCAGAAGCTAACCCCTCTATCCCCCTCTCCAGGAAGATGAGCCAACAGAATGTTTTACACACTCAGTAGTATGAGTATTGTGCCGGATATGATTTTTGTAAGGGAGTGACAAAGCAAGAAGCTGTGACAGCCCTCATGATGTCTGCAATTACCCTTGTGTGTGAATGAGGTATTGCAGCTAGCACTGCAGTTTGCACTGCTGCCTTTGTGGCTTTTTCAGCCAATGAATTCCCTGCAATGTCTATTCCTACACTTTGGTGGCTCAGTGTGTGGATAACAAGCTGATGGCAAACTTGTTTTAAGACTTGCCACCTTTTCCCAAAGCAACTTGTCCTTGACAGTATACCCTTCAGAGTCTCTGAATCCATTCTGGCTCCAATAGTGTAAGTACTCATTGCAAGAAGAGACACAATACATGTATGTGCTATTTAATACCATAGCCGATGGTGACTCTTTCCAAGGGTCATGGAGAGAAGCAGAAGTTGTACCATTGTTTAGAAAGGTGATAAGTCTCTCCCTTGCAATTATTGGCCGAGCAGTCTAATTGCCTCGATTCAGAAAGTTTTTAGTAGGGCACTCTTGCACAAAATTCAGACATGGGCTAATGAAATCATTTCCCCATATCAAGCAGGTATTAGAGGGAAAACAGGGACCGTTGATTAGGTGTCCCGCTTCTTTTTACTTTGTTGAAAAACAGTGATATTTGGGAAGGGTAGCTTGTACGTTGCTTTTATAGATCTTAAGATGGCATGTGACCTTGTTCCTCGGCAGAATCTTTGGCAAACCCTTAGGGCCATAGATATGTTGGAGGAAATTGTAAATATGTTGATCCGTCTGAATGAAGGAAACTTGCCAGGGTCGTTGGGCCTTCAAGGCCAGCTCAGTGACTCAATCCTTGTTAACCACATGGCTGCTAGGCGTTTTCCCGTCCTGCGCTGCAATTTGTTGTTTCACTTTATTTCATGACGAGCTGGCCTTGTCATCAGCGCACGGCAGGTAAGCGCCATGACGAGCCCAGCTCGTCATTAGCTTCGAAGGGGTTAACAGGGGCGTGCGCCAAGGTTGTGTCTTGGCTCCAATGCTTTTATCCTTATTTATTAACAATTTTGTACAATCCCTTACAGGAAACCTGACTGATGCACCAACCCTGGGGGGTGGTGGGGTAAATATTAGTATCTCTCCTCCTTGCAGATGACACATTATTGGTGACTATAACACTAGGTGGGTAACAGTGGCTTTTCAATTGTTTTGAAGAACTCTGTGAAGTCAAACCTTTAGTAATAAACACAACTAAACCAAGTTAGCTCTGAACCCATAAAAATCTCACCAGGGCTGCTCCTACCTTGGAGGAACGCAGCTCGGGAGAGTTAGCGACTTTGAATATCTAGTCCTAAGCTCTCAGACAACCATATTTCAGAGAGGGTTTTGAACACAAGCAGCTGTTTGGGGTCTTGGGGAAAGAACATTGAATATCCCACACTAAGCCGACTAGGCCTGCCTTGCAAATATGTGGTGCCAAAGTGATGAGTTCTGTGATGTATGGAGCAGAACTTTGAGGCCTGGAGCATATAGAGGAGCTTAGTAGCTCAGACAACAACTCCTTAGGGCCCGATGTAGGTAAATCTAACTTACCACTTCTAAAATACCGAATCATACCGATTCGGTATTTAAGAAGTGGTAAATTAGAGGGGGGGAAATGTAGGTAATTCTGATTCGGTAAATACCGAATCTGTATGATTCGGTATTTACCGATTCTGTAAATACCGAATCGGTATCCCCCATTGATTCCTGTGGGCCTTGAAGGCCATAGGAATCAATGTGGAATACCGAATCGGTATTTACCGATTAGGTAATTACCTATTCTTGCAAGGGTGCAGGGGGTTTCACTTTGACACCCTCTAGCACCCCAATTACAGGCTTGTGCGCCATGTGGCACACATACATGCCCTATGGGCATTCCTGTGTGTCACATGGCAAAGGTGTGCATGCACAGATGTGCATGCACACCTGGATTCGGTATTTTACCACCCAATTGGATTGGGTGGTAAAATACCGATTCTTAAAGCCCTGTGGCTCTCTGACATGTGCCAGCTACATCTGCATTTACAGAATCGGTATTTTACCGAGTCTGTATTTACCGATTCGGTAATTTTACAGAATCGGTAAATACAGAATCGGTAAAATACCGATTCTGTAAATGCATGCCCTACATCTGAAAACCCTAATACCGGTCGGAAACGGCCAAAATCGGCCGTTTCCGACCAGTGTTAGGGCTCCTACATCTGGCCCTTAGTATCTTAGGAATGTTACAGGTATATGCACCTCCCACTCGACCAACACTAATTCAATTTCGGCCACAATTAGCTCTATTACAAAAAATACATACATTTCTTTTTTATAATAACATTTATAATTTTTTTTTCTTTATCTCTTTTTTCAATTATTTTTTCAATAACATTTCTTAAATAGTGAAACGATAATTTTTTTTCTTCATGTCTGTATATACAATAATTCAAAAAGACACTGTTATACCTCTATTCAATCAAATAAGGTTTAAGAATACTCTCAAGTTGTTATGTGGTACCCTCTTGCTGGGCTACAGCATTTAGGTTTGGTTAAAACCATAATGGGCCAAGCTAATTCCTGCGATGCAGGGACATGTTTTGAAAATATAGGCAGCGCATTTTACATTTTTTTTATTGACTTTTCTAATGTCAAAACCCTGCTCTTGATATGTTGCTAGCGATCAGTGACTTAAGATGAAAAGCCATAGCTTTTAAATTAATAACGCTTGTAACAGTAACTACTGACTGGCCTTACCAACTTCTAGGTAGCGAGATACGTGTTTGCAGTGTGAGTTACAGGTTAATGTTTTTCAGGTTGTCGGCATTTACTGTGGACAGTGCTGAGAGCTAGCGGAACCGACCGAGATAAAGGATAACAAAGTGCTCAGAAGGTCAAACCATAAAAAACATAAGTGTTTTCACTTTAGACAAAAACACATTGACATAACAACAACCTCTTGCTGTCCATTATGCTGTTACAGTGACCACCGCAGCTGGAGCACTGACTGATTAAGGTCAGCTATTGTCTGATGGGAAACAGGAGAAATATGAATATGAACGTGCCCGTGTAGAGAGAGAATAAAGCAGGATAAAGATTAAAGGGTCAGTCATAAAAATAAAAATAAAATATGTGGGCTATAAGGTGCAAAAAACATTCTAGTCCTGGTTGGGATATAAGGATTCATGGCCCTCCCAAGAGTAGAGACTTCATTTCACTCTCATTTTCAAAAATCTTCTTTTTTTTCAATTTACCGCTCTAGGTCTCCCGCAGGATCTTTAAACGTCAGATAAATGCAATCAATTTCTTTTTTTAGGGGTAAAAAACGGAGCTCGTCATTACACCTTGTGATGGTGCCCTTGCAATGGGGCTGCTGGAAGCAGCTCTGATAGTGACTTCGTAGTTCTGAATATTTCACGAGAGAAATTAGCTGCGCATTGGATTTTTGTTTCATAAAGGGAGACCTGTGCAACATGGGTTTCAGAATGGTAATGTCTCACCATCTCGTGATATTTTCCTTTATCAGACTCTACATCTTTTTTTCTCCATTGTCTTTTAGCAATTTTGTATCATTTATTCTAGAGTCAGTAAGTGAGGGGTATACGGAAGGGCAAATTTATTTTTGGATATCCTGGTTTGGGCAGAGGTAGGGATGACCTGATCCAGAGAGAGTTTAATCCATGAGCGATTTTGCATTGCGCTTTTAGCAGATTATGATCCAATTACGGTCTAGCTAAACTGAGGGCCGAGACTCATTCACCCACATCCACCTTAGACCAGATGCGGTCCCTTCAGGTGGAAGATTTAGGGAGAGGGGGGTGGCAGGGCTTTCCCAAAGTGAATGGGACCAAGGCATGTTCTTACAAAGTAGCAGGTACTGGACCCTGTACTTTCAGGCAAGGGTAGTTCGTAAAAATAGGGTCAAGTAAATGACCCTTTTCATGAGTTGGGCCTTGCACCATCTGGGTTAATTGAATAGCAGCAAGGTTGTGTAAGAACCCAGCCACTTGGGCAATGGTGAAATTCTGGAGTTTATTTACCACCTGGCTTGAAATTATGTCAGGGACGAACTGGATAAAATGATCGGAGGGCCCAGGAGGCTGGTAGATAAGCACACCAGACGAGGTAAAAGTGGCCGATGATGTACAGCTTTTGTAATCCGACAGCTGTAGGGGTTTGACTAGACACCTTAGAGAATCCATCAGTATAATTGTGATCCCCCTGCCCTTTCTATCCCCCTGTCTTGGCAGCAGATATAATAGTCTGGGGGCAAAGTCTGATGGATATCCAGCCTGATTTATCATGAAACCAGGTTTCAGAAAAAAAACATTGCGGCTGTGCCTCCTGTGTCTAAGATTTTCCTGGTTTCCTCCACCACTGACAATATGGCGGTTTCCGTCCCCTGGCCGGGGCGGAAACCAGTTTGAGAGGGGTGAAGGGCGCTCATTTATTTGTCTGTAAGGGTTAATCGGGTCGTTTTGAGGAAGGTGAGGGGGATGTTCTGGATTTTGGAGCGAAAGAAATTCGCCAATTCAGTGCAGTGGTGATTAGAGGAGTCTGAGGGTGCTGGGGGACCAGGATTCTTCATTAGTTTAGTGGCGATGTGGATAATTTCTCGGGGGGAGTTACTTGCTGCTAGGATCTTTCCCTCGTAAAAGGAGGCCTGTACGGTTTTAGTTTCTTATTTGTAATGACGTAGAGTCGATCTATATTCTTGCTTGTTAGTGGGGGAGAAGTCTCTCTTCCATCCTCTCTCTGCTTTTTTGCAATGCTGCCTTAGGGTACGCAGTTTGGGGGTGTACCATAGAGAGCGGTGGGGACTCATTTTCCTTTGGGTCGAGACTTTAGGGAGCACCATGTTGAGAGACCCCTCAATCCAGTTGTCGACATTTTTGTTGTTTATCGTGGGATCCGTGGTAGGACCTGGTTGTGATCTGTTCAGTTCTTGTATCCATTTCTCTACGGGTAGTTTGGACCAGGGTCAAATTAAAGAGTGTGGTGGGGGAGGCAGGGTGCCTTATGGGGGAGGGTCCAAAGATGAGGTATTAGGAAATGGTTGGTCCATGAAAGGGGGAAGGGCTTGTACCCTACCAGATTTCCTAGGTTGGAGAAGATGGGGTCGAGAAGGTGGCCTTTTCCATGGGTGGGGAGTGAAACCTTTTGGAGAAGTTGGTAGGTTGCCAAGTCCTGGCTAGTTCTGTGGCGAGTGAGGCTGAGGGGTCATTGAAGTATAGGTTAAAATTCCCCAGGAGGGTGAGTTAGCCATACGACTAGCAAGAATCCCAACTGTTTCTAGTAATGACTTTGCAAACTGTCCTCAGGTACCCGGGGGATGATAAACAAGAACAGGGAGTGTGAGGGAGGGGGGTGAAATTGATCACAAAATGAGTTTTTTCACAGTCCGATAACGGGCTGTCAATCAGACGACAGGTTAGGTGATATTTATATATGATGGCAATTCCCCCCCCTTTCCTGACCCTCTGTCCACTCTTTGGCTAGAGTATGGCATGGACTATGTCTGGGTCTGAACAAGTATTCAGCCACGTTTGTGCAAGAAAGAGTACTTTGGGGTCCTCTTCGCTTAACAGAATTTAAATTTCGGTTCTATGTTTAGGAAGGGATCTGCAGTTGAGCAGGAGCAGTTTGTATGTTGTGTTGCGACAGGGACGAAGGGTCAGAGGATCTCAAAATAACAGTGTGGGCATTTGTTTTGTGATCTTTGGATCAATATTGAATGTGAGCATTGTGGCTCAGGCGGCCTATTCAGGGATTTCAACAGTGTACTGGAATACTTGTGCCGGCAATGGGTTATGGGAGCAGGGGTTCTGGCCCCTGGGTCCGTTTGGGCGTGGGCATGCCAGCAACGCGCTCGCTGTGCACACCCACTGCATGTTTGAAATGGCATTTGTTTTTATGTGGATGTGAGTTGGGCACTAGACCGCCAACTCACGCTCCACTGTAAATGCGTCGGGCCAGGTCTCCCTCCACTCAAACGAGACTTCTCGCTGTGGACCGGGTAGAGTGCCCTTCCTGTTAGCAGGGGAGGAGATAAGTGTTTTAAAATGTGCCTGGAGTTAAAACTAGTAGTCAATTTTAAAAGAAGTGCAAAATAACGCAAATACAGTTTTAAAAAGTGCTGGTATGTGACTCGTAATCAGTCTCAAGAGCTAAGCAGGTGGCGCCATTGCCCCAAAGGCTGCTAAACACCTTAAGGACAAAAGAGAAGTGCTTCCTTCTTGAGCACGACCCAGGGGCGTAACACAAGGCCCCGCAGTGCGGGGGGGCCTCGGCCCCCCACTCTCCTCCAGGGGCCCCCTCACTGTCAGCGGAGGGAGACAGCTGCAGTGCAAGCAAGCCTCAATCTTCGCAAATAAAATGGTGCTCAAGTTAACTGCACGCACTGCCTGAGGCCTCCACAAGTCCCCATAAATTAAACTGTACACGCACACCACGGTGACGGTCTCTAACTATTTAATTAATAAATGAATTAAATAGTGCGCAGTCCGTACGCCCGTACTCATAATTAAATGGTGCATCTGCGTGCGCGGCGCCGCGTCTACGGGGTGGGGGCGGGGCTGGTGCCACAGTCATGCGCATTGTAATTAAAAGTGCGCGTGATTTGTACCAGTACTGACTCCTGAGAAGGGTGCAGCCGCGCTGTGCCAGGATAATTATACTAGAGTACTACTAGTACCAGCCCCTGCCTGGTGGCTACGCTCGTCCTGTCTTCTACTGCAGGAGAGTGTCCTGTCGTGTCGTGAGACGTGAGTATGTACGAAGCAGGGCAGGAGTAGTGGTCCGAAACGCAAGCTACTCCCCTGGTGGTGTGGTGCCGCTCACCGTCCCGAGGTCGGAGTGGAGAGACTCAGAGAGGTGGGTGGTGGCAATGGAATCCTGGTATGGGCCCCTGCCACTCTACTCCACTGCAGATTTCTCCTGTTCGTTACACTTTTCGCAGCGCACTTTTAAAGCGCTGCATTGCAAAAAAGTATAACGAACAGAATAAATATGCAGTGACTGGAATCTGAGCTGAGGCCGGAGGCGGGCAACCAGGCCACTCAGCCAGCCTCCAAGGTAATTACCCACTGCCGCAGCAGCTCACGGCCCGCCTGCAAAGCTGAGAGGCAGCATTCAGAGAGTGCAGACCGGACCTGCTTGGCTCAGACGCATGCAGGCCGGGGCCCCACTTTCCGGCCGGCCCAGCTCAGCTCACCCCTAGCCTGGCATTAATCAGTCCAGCGAAGTACATACTGTGATAGGCACACTATTCATAAAGGTGAGCTGTGTGTACTGCAGGACGTTTCAAAACTACAGTTTACCTTGTATTTCCTTTATTAGAAATAACTTTTTCGTTTTATATAGCCTACAAATAACTACATCATGGCACTAATGGGTAATTCCTTCCGAACTGAAAACATGCCTATTAACGGCTTATTCAGAACCGGGAGCTTGGAATCCAGTTAAGGCACAGCATGGAAAAAATATTTTATTTAAGCCCCAAGCAATGCGCCTTCAGCCTTTCACCCCTCCAAGGTCGACACACAATGACTGTTGAATAAAGTAGTCATAACATCTGATAGGAAAAAGATACAATTCTTGGACAGGTAGCCCTAGAAGACAAAAGCTATACAGCTACCAATTCATACCTACCATTTTTCCTAGGTCCACAGGCGATTTGTTAGTATGGTCCCGGGTTTTCCTTAGAATTTTAGGACTTGTAGGCCTATTTTTATTTTGGGTTAAATAAGATTACAAGTCTAAGAAGAAAAAAAGGAACTTACCGAACTAGCCACAAATGAACTTGGGACACTTGGCACCTATATAGCTGTTAAATGTAACCTATTCCATTTGTGACATGTTCAACCTGCCCTTGTTTCCATTTCAACTTTATGTTCTGGTGTTTATAGTTTCGGTATTCTTTTAAAAATATGGGTCCTTTCTAATCTTACATACAAAGTATGTTTGATTAAAAAAAAACAGACCTGACTGAAGCTGTGGCATGTAGCTCCCAATTACTTGAAAGCTATGATAGGGAATCTGCAATGAGGGCATTTGTAAATTGCGCCGTTTTAGGGGAGGTAGCAAATATTGCATCAGAGTGCTGAAGTTCCCCCAGTCCACAAGTGACTAGCTTATCCAGTCTTTTACTTTACATTCTGGGACTTCCAGTGTTGATTGTATAATGGAATAAAGAGGACAACAGGCCTCCGAAGGCAAAGAGTATACCTAGACTGTATGAGTCCAGACTGTATGAGTTACTTGCACACTGACCTAGGGATAATGAGCGCTCCATCACTTCCTTTGGCTTAGGGTGATGTACATCCCTTGACTTGCCATATATTACACTTGTTTTGTACACTGTATATAGGTGGCATTAATTAGCGAGTATTGGGTATTTTTCAGATACAAACAGTCAATTGTCAGATATTTCCATTTGTTTGACACCAGATGTAACTACCAAAGCCATTTGCGTAACTAAGATTAATTTTGCCGCTCCACAGGTTGCATGTAGTGTTTACAAAAGTCGTGAATTTTCACTTGCTACTTGATTTAATCATGATGTAATTTTATGGTAGAGCAAACATCTCAGTGGTGTGGAGTGGGCATTCGAGTGTGGGGGAGGTGTCTTGAAAAATAGTGGAAAACCTGCAGTGTGCAGTTATTTGCAAAGTTTGGAACGCATTCCCAACCTTGATCTAGTAGAGAGTTTACACATGTTAAGGGTAGTAATAAATAGCTATCCAGTGTGGGGATGGGCAGGGAGCAACCGTTGATGTATTTGGAGAACATACATTTGACATGGGTTTAAATTATCTATATCCAAATTGGTAATGTGGAAGGAAAACCTACATTTATGGGGCTGGGGGGGAGTTTCTATTTGCTACCAAGGAAAATTACACACTTTGTTCACTTGCCTTTAGTGTTCTAGTTATGTACTTGTTTTATAATTTTTGTAATTCCCTAACCTATTGCTAAGTAAACTTTGCACTTCGAGTAGGAGAGAGATGGAATTCACAATATAAACATTTGGCTTAAAGACTGACGTGGGCAACTGTTAGGGGTGAATATTTGAGATGGATATTGGTGGGAGTTACACTGTGAGACAACGGACCGTGAGGAGCGCTATGATAAAAAGGGTGATGGGTGGTCCTGAATAGTGTCTGCTCATGGTCATAGGTTTCTGTGAATGACTTTTTTTTCAGTACCTTGTTGAGGATGAAAGTTTGGCGATGACTTCAAGGATGTGGTGCAAGGAATTCCAAAAAGCATCCCCTGAGCTCTCACTGTTTTCCGTAATTCTGCTTTAATCTGCCTGTGGGTCTATTGGAGTACTAGTGCTGCTTGACCTCAGGTTGTTTCCTGATTTACATTTGAGGTCAAGTTACCGAGATAGAAAGGACCATATACTTGAAATGATTTGTATACATTACCTTACATTGGGGTCAAGTAACCGAGATAGAAAGGACCATATACTTGAAATGATTTGTATACATTACCTTTGAATGTAATTCTTAGTTTAATGGAAAGCCAGTGCAGTTCCTTCAAAGCAGGAGGTATTAGACTATAATGATTAAATGATGCTTCTTGGAGACTTGTGTGGATGTCATTGTAGCTCATTGACATCCTGCATTCATCATTAGGTAGCGCTTTCTTTTTGCCTGGCTCTTCATCAAGCAGTTTAGAGTCATATTTCTTTAAATTGCAGTGGATTTTTGTCAGGGATGTGTCTTACACCTGTCTTTACTTACTGTCTTAAATTCTCTTTTGTTATAAATTGACGTGAGCCACATAGCCAGTCTGACAAGTGGCATCAATAAATGAGTTAACTGAGATGTTGGGGTTTATTAAGCAAGTTAATATTAAAATATTAATTGCGTTGTTAATTACATATGAGACCAGAACAAAACATTGCTAAATGATTTATGATAATCCTTAGTGGGTGTCTGCTACACTTCAGATGAAGCTGGGCCAGACATACAGCCATGTAACAAGAGTGGGAGCAAAAAAGAGGGGTGGGGGTGCTTAAAGACAGAAAGGGGGAAAGGAGAGAGCGGAATGGAAGGAAGGACAGGTGGGGAGACGACCGTTAGGAGAGTAGAAGGGAGGGAGGAAGAAAGGAAAAGGGAGTGGTGGAGAGAAGAAAGGAGGGTGGAAGGTAAGTATGGAAGAATAGCTAGAAGAAAGATAGAGATGTGGTAAAGCAGAAATGAAGGAAGGAGAGACGGAAGGAAGCTTGCAAGGAGATGGGGAGAGAGTGATAGGGCAAAGGAAGAAGACTGCAAGGGAGAAAGAGAAGGAACAAAGAAGGAAAAGAAGAATGGAGCTACAGAAAGGGTTGAGGCAGAAGGAAGAGAGGGGAAGAAATGGAAAGAGTGGAGAGTGAGAAGGGAAGGAAGGGAAGTAGGAAAGAAGTGAATAAGAAAGGAAATAAAAGAAAGGTTGGAAAGAATGAGCAAAGGTCGGAGGGAGTGAATGTCGCCCGTTTTCAGTTGCCCATTGTGTAGCCTTAGTGTGGTAAGGGGTGATCCAAGGGCTCAGCGAGCGTACTTGCATTTTATAATGCTTATAAAGGCAGATTGAGGGTCCTATCGCCACAATATGGTGGTCAGCAGGAAGCTGATGGTGGGCCGCGCCGCCAGGGTGGGGGGGCCCCATCCATGTGCTTTGCAGGGGGGCCCCCTCAAGTTTCGTTACGCCACTGGCACGACCTGCTGCACATGCTATGAGGCTAAGATAGGAGTCTAGTTCAGACCATGCCTGTGGGGGCTCAGGTAAGCCAATTGACTCTCGCTTGTTGAAAAATCATCCGTGGAACATGGGTGTAGGGAAAAGGCAGAATCAATGCTGGGTAAGAATACTGGGTCAGGCTTGCTCTCTGAAGCACTCTCTGCATCCAGAAAAGACGGATCAGAGGGACACAGCAGTGGCGGCAATCACGGGTTTCCCTATGTTACCTGAGGAGGATTCGTCCCTAACACCACATGCGTTTCAGTTAAGATGGTGATTAAGGTAAGCCCGGGGGGTGAACTTCGCTCTATTCGCTGAGTTTTCCGCACTCATCAGAACAAGCGGAGTTCTGAAAACTTCGCTCTGTGAAGCAGAGTTTTTTCTTCGCTCACCAACATTAAATTGGTGAGCCTAAGCATGGAAACTCCAACACTAGACCACCTCCCATCAATGAGAAACCATCCGTTCGCGTTGAGGAAGCTGCAGTTCGAGTAGCATATCTACCACACTCCATCACTCTTCCCTGAGCCGGCCGCGCCTGCTCAGGAGACCCATTAAATAAGTACCTGACCTATAAGGTTGGTGGCGCCATGTTGTTTGGTTGATATTTAGTCAGTGAAACTGTGCATTTGTGAAACATAAACGTCAAAACTATGGGGAATATGTACACTCATACCATCAAAATATGTTGACCTAGTTTGTGGCTAGCGCACAGTGCACCTTCTGGTCTCCTAAACCTCACAGGGTACATAATGGATCTATGCAACTTCAGGACATGACAACACTAATTCCCCCAAGCATATTGAGGAAACAAATTTACCCTTTAGTTGTTAACTCGAGGAATACACACATTGGTATTTTAAAGATTTATTGAAGCAATTGTATTCTGGCATAAAATACTTGCGCTGTAATGCTTAGTAGAAGGGAACAAAGCATTACAAAAATTATGAAAAATTCAACCATGATGATTATTGCATTGATTATATGAATACAGTCAGTCAGAAATCTTTATTCGATTCCCGATGAATCATAAAAGTTCACAAGGAAGACATACAATCATAAAATAAAACAATATTTACAAAAAAAACGTAAATAATATCTTTTGCAGACATTAAAACACCCAATTACATACTTTTACATTGCATATCGTTTCCTTATTATAAAAACAATTTTTATAAAACTAAGCATAGAGCTACAAATGGAAGCGTTTGCTAGGGAATGTAAATAATTAAAACCCTCTGTATGGGATCGGAAATAATTTTTGATTAAAATTTGCTTAAGAAAACACACCCTAGGGTCTATATATAAGGTGCAAAATAACATATGAATACATAAAAATTGTACTCTTATCTAGCGCTTGCTATCCTAGAAATCATAGGGTGAATACGGTTCTGCCAGATACCTTGGAAATATCTAATTTCCCATTTCGATCCCCATCAGAGAGTATTGGAAGTAATTCCTCAAGTATTTCCTCCCATCTGAAAGATCAACACAAAAAAATGCTAAAAGATCATATGGTCACCCTTTTTGTTTTTCAATTTGGACCTAGGAAGAGAGGGGCATCAAAAGATATTTGAGAGATTGTCTCACCCTTAACGTATCAAGGCATGCTTCATCATTTGACAACCTCTGAAACTGGGGTAGAAACAGCGACACAGCAGCAAACTCCACAGAGGAAGAATAATGCCCTGGGAGTTCTTATACATTTATTTTCCGTCTAAGGCAAAACTAATTAAAAAATACCTAGTGGTATACTCAAAGGTTTCCTTTATTGGTGAGTGCCTCTGGTGTCATTTACAAACACTAGAAATTGTAATTCAGTGAAATGCAATGATTTACCTGGCCATCTTGAATCCATATGTTAGCAACATGTGTCGACCTATATAGCAACCTAAAAAGGTCTAAGGTCTTCTTCAGGGGACCCCTGAATGTGGCAGCCAATCATATCTTGCAAAGACATGGAATTAAGAAAACCCTGCCAGTCCCTATTTTGGATTGGTTTGAACCTAAAGCAACAACACAAAAAATAAGAGGGGCAAGCATAAGTATGAGTGACCCCATTCATTTTCTAACTACTGCCACTACCACATTAAGAAAAGTGCCATTTATGTATCCAAAAAGGTTTTTGTGCACCCGGTGAAAATAAAATGCAGAAAGTTAATCCAATTAAAACAACCATATTAGAAAAATAATTTGACAATCCCAAGAAGCAGCATTTTTGGGAAAACATGCAAACTTTGCTCTTACCCAAGTCATATTAAAGTACAGGCATCATGTCTGAGTGTGGGGTGTGTTTCCTTTGTAGTCACAGCGTAATAACTAAAATTATTCGCAAATGATAGAGCACAACCAATAACAACACCGCATTCTTTTGGAGGAGCCTGCAAATTCAATGCCTGACCGGAATATAAATCCTATGCATTCTAGTCACTCTACTTTATGTTTATGCAGGGACCCTGATATGCTCTCTTAATTAAAATAGTATTCTGTGGACCAAACATTAGGGGAGGCCTGTTGACTGTCCAGGAGTCCCTAATCAATGGCGGGACAGTAATGGGTACCTTTTTACAACCACTAATTTCAAGGGTGTACTTAAAACCCTATTGACACCTTAATTTCCTCCCAACAGTTGCTCAAAGCTGTTGAAAATGACCTCAGGTAGTGCACTTGTATAGATGCGAGCAATTCTTAACATCGTAACAATTACATATACCTTTTCTATATACACTGGGCAATGAAGTTTTAACAACATTACAAATACATACTCTGTAACATCACGCACACAAGTCACATTATTTCTCCACCTGTTTAACATAGTGCAATGTGCTGTAAATCATGCTGTTTACAAACACAAGACAATTCTGCATGCATACATTGATATATAACTCAAGTAGAAGAGATTGGTTATCCATACTGTGTAATGTATCGCACTCAAGTTACATGATTTTTCAACAGATCTCCCATTCTGCAATGTGCTGTGACCCATATTTTTTTTTACACAAGTATAATACCCCCTCAGCGTTGCGCCCATACAAAAATTGTGTCCAGATGCACCAGCATACAGTGGGCACATTCACACATTCATCTTTGGAAAATGTCCGGGGGAATGAAAAAATATCTGTACATGCGACCAAGATAAGTGGAAGTAAGGCCTAATCTGTGTAGTCGCTGGTTGCTAACTCCCCATTTACCTGTGTACCTGTGTATGTGTTTCATGCAGAAGCCAGTATGGTGTAGATCAGGCCGCCTTTCCTCTCAGGATAGTGATGAGATTCACCTGGGCTAATATTCAGGCAGAGAGCGGCTACGACAATCAATGGAAATGCTCTTCTGCTGAACAAAGCCTTGGGGTAGTGTATATAATGAACGGGAACGGGAAAAAGCCTTTTTAGATGTATCATCCCAACAGGCCCTCGCAATATAGGGAATCACAAAATTTGCAATTCCCAATTTTGAGAATGCATTTAAGGAATCGCAATTTGTGATTCCTTAAATGTAATGCAGGAAGCACCCAAGTCTTGCGATTTTGGCTTAAGAAATCGCAAATTACCACCAACTTCAAGTTTAATAAGACACTATGAGAGGGGCTTCTCTCCACAGTGGATCCGGATACGTTGTCCATCACGACCATTGCTAGGGCCACCAAAAATTGGGAATCGCAAATTGAGAATGTCTTCCATTCATTCCTATGGGCCTTCTAGCCCATAGGAATGAATGAGAAGGTATTCCTTATTTGGGAATCTCAATTTGCGATTTGCTAATAAGGAATAAGTAGGATTCGCAAAATATTTTGTTAATCCAACCTACATTGCATTTTGCAATGAGTGGTATTTCGCGATTTCTTTGAAAAATTCACTTTTTTGCATTTTTCAAAGTGCCATGTGGCGTACATACATGCCCTTAGGGTCCTTTGAGCACACATACATATTTCAGGGGTGCAACAGGGTGTCCTTTTGACACCCTTGTACCCTTGAAATTGCATTCGCAATTTGAGAATACCTTTAGGTACCAAATTGCGAATTTCTTCCCGTTCATTCCTATGGGCCTCGAGGCCCATAGGAATGAAATGAAAGGTATTCCTTAATTGCAATTCGCAATTTGCGAGTCGCAATTAAGGAATATGTAGGAATCGCAATTATTATTGCGATTCCTACATGTATTGCATTTTGCGAGTCCTTAATAGCAATTCGCAAAAAAACGCTATTAAGGACTCACAAAAAGGATTTCTCATACATATGCCCCTAAAGCTCTCGATGTGCTTCTCCTCATACTTACACGTTCTTAGATTGGTGCAAAACATCCTACATGCTACAAATTGTTTTGCTCTTTTACTACTTGATCTCAGTTATTTACTGTAGCATTCATTTTTCATACCATTCTGATTAATTGCAGTTTTCAAGAAGTCAACTGAAGCATGTTTTACTAGTTATTTTCGAATACTTAATTCAATAAAATGACATTTGTAATAATACTAATAATCCACATTTGTAAAGCGCACAATCACCCGTAAGAGTCTCTAGGCGCTGGGTGCCGTCGGGAAGATTAAGCAAGCTATTGCCCAGAATCACATGGTGCTGGGCTAATCTGCCACCGGTGCCGGGGATCGAACCATGATCCCCAGATTCCGGAGCTAGTCGACCTAGCCGCGGCGCCACACCTCTTCCTGATAATGAATGGAAGGAATATCTGCTCCACCCGCATTCCTAGTAGAGCCTGGCATGCTTTGATGGAAAAAAACTTTCAAAGCACATATGGTGGGCATAAATGATGATAATGTTACTAATAAGGAGAAAAACCCTTTTTAATACATGATTACACAATTCAGAAGGGGATATCTATATTTAAACATTGCTCTTGTTAGTAGTCTAGTCACATTTGCATCATGAAGGTGCATCAGGTGAAGTTATACCAGGTGAAGAGATTGACAATTATGCTTCAGTAACTAGAACTTTGGACAAAATATTTTTGCCTTCCAGGAATGCAGTCTTAGAAAGACACACGTTTTCACAAAGAAGCCCATAACAAAGACAATCTATTGATGATTTTATGTTTGCACTTAGAAAATTAGCAGCCACCTGAAATTAGCGCAAATTCAAAGATGAAATTGGGCGCAGTTAGTTCATTAAGAAAAAGTTCAATAAGACAATATGAGAGGGGCTTCTCTCCACAGTGGACCCGGATACGTTGTCCATCACGTCCATTGCTAGGGCCATCAAAATTGGGAATCGCAAATTGAGAATGTCTTCCCATTCATTCCTATGGGCCTTCTAACCCATAGGAATGAATGAGAAGGTATTCCTTATTTGGGAATCTCACTTTGCGATTTGCTAATAAGGAATAAGTGGGATTCGCAAAATATTTTGCTAATCCTACCTACATTGTGTTTTGCAATTCTCTAATTGCGATTCCCTAAAAATAGCAATTTGAGAATCGCAAAACACGTATTACCAATATATGGCCCTATGAGAGGGGCTTCACTCCACAGAAGATCCAACTATGTTGTCCATCACGACCATTGCTAGGGCCATCAAAAACTCTGATGCAGATTTCCAATAATTGTCTGCTCCTGCGAATGCTTTATCGAATAAGGACATGACAAAGCAGCAACGGAACAAGTCAGACTGTCATCCCGAAGGAAGAAGGTCTTCAAACCTACCACGTGTTTTAGATATAGCTTCAGAGCTGTCTGCTGATGGTTGATATTACATATAATCGCAAGGGC
Source organism: Lissotriton vulgaris (assembly GCF_964263255.1). NCBI lineage: Eukaryota > Metazoa > Chordata > Amphibia > Caudata > Salamandridae > Lissotriton > Lissotriton vulgaris. The sequence continues at coordinate 55,425,813 of NC_141689.1, forward strand.
CATTTTGTGAGAGGGAGTTGCGGTGTCCGCAGATATGGTAGCTGAGGAGGAGGTTATGGTCAGAATGAAGGTGAAAACAATTTTGTGTTGACCATATTGTATGATGAGGAGATGATTAATAAGGAGTGCACAGGAAATGATGAACTTGCATCTTCACTAAATTCATTCAAGAGAAATTCTACCTTGTTAATGGTGTTAACTTGCAACATCTGGCCGATTTATAGTTATATTTTACTATATTTGGCACGCAAACGCTAAACACATCAAGCATAACATTGCTTGACTATGGGGAGGAAGATAATTGAGATTGAGGAGGAAACTGGCACACCATTATTTGTATTGGGTCATACAGTCTCCGCTAGTAGACGTTTGCCATTTGCAGGACATTCTTAGTAAGACCACAGGTCGGATGGCCACTCTAGACTCCCCTGTGTGTCGTTTTCAGAAATGTCTGGGTTTGGTAGGTTCTCTGGCTGGCAGCTAAGCCCAGACACAAATACATAAGCTGCCCACATTGTTAGAGTGGGACCATTTACAAAGCCAAACCTTCATGCCTCCTCTTTGTCTGTGGGGGCCTTTCCTGTTGTGCTTCATTGGCCCAGCCGCACACGTGGAGATACCAGTTTTATTGGGAGAAGTGTAGAAATATAGGAGCATATTATCAAGGCAGGCAAAATGAAATTATCGCCGCTTTTACAGCCGTTTTCGGCCACAAAGTGGCGATAATTTCATCCCCCTATTAGCAACCTGCCTCTAACATCAGTTATCGACAGCTTTTAGGTGATAGCGAGCAGTTTGGGGCCCGCTTTGCTTGTCAGCGATATTTATCGCTAATGACATGCAAAGTGGTCGTACCCAAACTGTTAGCAACTGAAAGCAGTCGCTAACTTCGCTATCGCCTATTATCAACGCAGGCGTAGCGATGGAAATATTTGCTCTAAGCGAGAATATCTCCAAAACCTAATGCCTGCTTAGACCAGTTCCTAGCCTGTATATCCTATGGGAGGTGGATATTCAGGCTAAGACCCTATTGGCGATAATGCGTGAATATCGCTATATTCCCAGCAATATTCACGCATTTCGCCGCTATCGCCGGATATTTTATGGCTTTAGAGATAAATGTTGCTAATAGCACGTTATCTCCGCGATAAAATCCGGCGATGCGCGACGATAAAATAATTATCGCTAAGCCTATTTAGCGATAAATATCACTAGTTGTTGGTAATATGCCCCCTAGATTGATATATTATCTGTTATATTAAATTGAATGTCTCTTCATTTTTGACTTTCACATTTAAGACAGTGTGCAAGATGAACACATTTTGCCAAAGCCCTTTGAAGCAATTGACAGTATGTGTAACCCAAACCCCGAGGTGTCCAGCTATTCACTGTTCCTAAAGTCAACATCTTGGGTGCATTTCAACAATGCATACTTTTGCTTCATACTACTTTTCCATTCATTAGATTTTGCAGCATGAACTGATGCAAAGTCGGTTCGCAATGAAAAAGTATGTTTTTGAACAACCATCAAACAGAAAATTACTGATGACCTCAAATTTGTTTTTTTGCCTACGTATTTTCATCATCATCATAATCTTTATTTGGCTGATACTGCAAAAAATGTACATATCTGGATACAGTTCACATAAAAACATTATCACCAATAAAATCCTTAAAACTTTGTTAAACGCTTTGGGGCATTACTCGTGTAACAACTCGAAGAATTGTCATGACGACAACAGCCGTTGACTTATATCCAGTAGATTATTTTCATTATTTTATGATTTCAACTATTAGTTTATTTGGTAAAAGTCTGAGCAATCAACAAAAATGGCGCCTTCATTACTTCCCAATTTTTTCTACTTGAATATTTTTAGTTTTTTCATACTGTTTCACCACAAACCGCAAGGAGGTAGAAACAACAAAAAATAGGAAAAACAAACCCACACTTAGAAAAAAGCATACACTGTGATTTTTGTATGACTCTCCCTGTTCCTGAAAGCTAGGAATAGCGGGATTTTACCCCAATAAACGTTGTGTTGATGAGATTTTTAGTAAATAAATTCTTGCACAGCATTTATATTTCCATTTTGGGAAAAAAAGCATAATTTTACTATATTTTCGCCATTTTCTAAGTTTTCTTCAGAATCACTAACTTGTGGTGAAAAAAGAACAATCACTTGACCTTGATAGCTGTTGTAGGAATGGCGTTACGAAGGCTTAAGTGGAAAGTACTGAGCACATAAAAAAAACTATTTTAGTCTTTCATAAAAGTTTAGTTTTGAGCAAATAATGTTTGGTCCTTTTCATTCTGCACAAGCAACAGAAATGATGGCCTGTTTTTTCTGTCCTAAAAAGCCTATGGCCTCTCCCAGTGGTTAATTTGTAGAGAACGAAGTGCCCGGGCTCTTCTCAGGAGGCAGCTTCGACCAGCCCATTTCTCCTGTTGGTTCTGCTTTAACACAGAACCAGCTACTAACCATGAATCACTAAAAGGGGGAGAGGATGTGGCGTAATTGCCAGAGATGCTGACTTTGTAGCAGGGAACCAGGTTAGAGTCTCGGCGTGGGCTCAACATCCTGTGATTCTGTGCGAATCACATAATCTCCCTGTGCCTGCCAACAATTAATGCGCCTGAACTGTTGCTCAAGTGCTGGTGTTGATGATTAAGTGTCAAGTCAAGTCAAGTCAAATGATTTATATAGCGCACTACATACCCAGAGGGTCTCAAGGCGCTTGAAGAAGGGTGGGGGAATTACTTGTCGAATATCCAAGTTTTAAGTTGCTTTCTGAATGCTAGGTGGTTCTGAGTGAGGCGAATGTGAGTGGGAAGTGAGTTCCAGGTTTTAGCTGCCAGGTAGGAGAAGGATCTACCTCCCATGGTGGTTTTGTTGATGCGAGGTACAGTAGCAAGGGCTTGGTTGGAGGATCGTAGCTGGCGGGAGGGGGTGTAGAAGGAGAGTCGTGTGTTAAGGCAATCGGGTCCAAGTTCGTAGAGTGCTTTGTGAGCGTGGGTTAGGAGGCAGAAAGTAATCCTTTTATTGACGGGGAGCCAGTGGAGGTTTTTCAGGTGACCAGAGATGTGGTCTTTACGCGGGATGTCTAGTATGAGTCTGGCTGAAGCGTTCTGAATGCGTTGGAGTTTTTTCTGGAGTGTTGCGGTGGTACCGGCGTATAGGGTGTTTCCGTAGTCCAGGCGGCTCGTGACCAGAGCGTGGGTGACAGTTTTTCTCGTTTCGGTGGGGATCCAGCGAAATGTTTTTTTGAGCATGCGAAGAATATTGAAGCAAGATGATGAAACGGTGTTGACTTGTCTGTACATGGAGAGTGAAGAATCCAGGATGACGCCCAGGTTCCGTGCGTGGTCTGTCGGGATGGGTGCTTTTCCAAGGGCCTCTGGCCACCAAGCGTCATCCCAGGCGGAGGGGGAGGTACCTAGGATAAGGGCTTCTGTTTTGTCTGAGTTCAGTTTTAGTCAGCTGTGCTTCATCCACTCGGCTACTTCTTTCATTCCTTCATGTAGGTTGGTTTTGGCCGTGTTCGGGTCTTTGGTGAGTGATAGGATCAGTTGAGTGTCATCAGCGTATGAGATGATGTTGAGGTTGTGTTGGCGTGCGATGACTGCGAGGGGGCTCATGTATACGTTGAAGAGGGTGGGGCTGAGTGAAGATCCTTGTGGCACGCCGCAGATGACTTCAGTGGCTTCAGACTTGAATGGTGGGAGGCGGACTCTTTGGGTTCTTCCGGTGAGGAACGAGGTGATCCAATCCAGTGCTTTTCCTTGGATTCCGATGTTTCTGAGGCGCTGTAAAAGGGTGCTATGACAGACTGTGTCGAAGGCTGCGGAGAGGTCGAGGAGGATGAGGGCGACTGTGTCTTCATTGTCCAGTAGAGTTCGAATGTCGTCTGTGGCTGCGATGAGGGCGGTCTCAGTGCTGTGTTTAGCTCGGAAGCCGGACTGTGAGGAGTCGAGGGATTTGTTGGTTTTGAGGAATGCGGCGAGCTGGTTGTTGACAGCTTTCTCGATGACTTTGGCCGGGAATGGAAGGAGCGAGATGGGGCGGTAGTTTTTGAGTTCGGTGGGGTCAGCTGTGGGTTTTTTCAGAAGGGCGCTGAGTTCGGCATGTTTCTAGCTTTCCGGGAAGGTGGCGGAGTTGAAGGAGCAGTTGATGACGTCTCGGAGGTGTGGTGCTATGATGGAGTCTGCTTTGTTGAAGATGTGGTGAGGGCATGGGTCTGTGGGGGATCCTGAGTGGATGGAGTTCATCAGGCGGATGGTGTCCTCAGTGGAGATTGGGTTCCAGTCATTAAGAATGTTCAAGGGGGGTGAAGGTCCTGCAGAGGGTTGGGTGGGTTGGTCTCCGGGTCGGTTGTCGAAGCTGTTGTGGATGTCTGCGATTTTGCTGTGGAAAAATGAAGCTAGGGAGTTGCAGAGGGCTTGAGAGGGGGTGATGTAGTTGGAGTTGGCTGAGGGGTTGGTAAACTCTTTGACGATGTTGAATAATTCCTTGCTGTTGTGGGCGTTGTTATCTAGTCGGTCTTTGAGTGCGGCTTTCTTGGCAGACCGTATTAGTTGGTGGTGTGTGCGGGTGGCGTTTTTGAAGGCGTCCCTGGTGCTGGTGTTTGGGTCTTTTTTCCAGGCCTTTTTGAGGGAGCAACAGAGTTTCTTAGATTTCTTAAGATCGTCGTTGAACCAGGAGGCGTTCTTGCTGCCTAGCTTGATTTGGCGTTTTTTCAACGGTGCTAGGATGTCGGCGCTGTTGGATAGCCATTGGGTGAGGTTAATGGCTGCTTGGTCGGGGTTTGAGGAGCGGACAGGGGGGTTTTGAAGAAGCGATGAGGAGATCTGGTCGATGGTGATTTTGTTCCAGTTTCTTCGCAGAGTAGGTTGAGGATGGTTGTGAGTTGTGGTCTTATTGTAGCTAAAGTGAACGCAGCTGTGGTCCATCCAATGTAGAGTTGTGGTGTGACTGAAGGAGACATGTTTGCTGGAGGTGAAGATAGGGTCGAGTATGTGACCTGCGATTTGGGTGGGGGTAGTGACAAGTTGTTTGAGTCCGAGGTTGGCGAGATTATCCAGAAGGGTGGTGGCGTTGCTGTCATTGCTCTTTTCCTGGTGAAAGTTGAGGTCTCCCAGTAGAATGTATTCCTCGGAGGGGAGGGCGGGTGGGGTGATAAAATCAGTGATGTCTTCAGTGAATTGTGCACGGGATCCTGGTGGTCGGTAGAGGAGGGTGCCTCTGAGTGTGGTCTTGGGATCCGTGTGGATCTGGAAGTGAAGGTGTTCGGCGCTGGTAAGGTTGACGTCTGAGCTGGTTGAGATGCGGATGGAGTTCTTATGGACGATAGCGATGCCTCCTCCTGTTTGGTCGGTGCGGTCCTTACGGATGATCTTGTAGCCTTCCGGGATGGCAATGGTGATGTCTGGGGCAGAAGAGGCGTTCATCCATGTTTCTGTTAGGAAGGCGACGTCCAGAGAGATGGTGTCTAGTAGATTCCAAAGGTCGATGGCGTGTCTGTGGACCGAGCGGGTGTTGAGCAGGATGCATTTTAGGTGGTTGGTGTCAGATCTCTGTTTGGTGTTAGTGGGTGAGGAGTTGGTCTTGGTGCCGTCATACTTGCAGGAGTTGCAGGAGAAGGGTCCATGGGTGTGTCTAGTAGCGGCTTGGACGCAGTTGGGGAGACGGCCCGGGTTTAGGGCTAAGAGGGTGGTGGCGTCGTATGTAATCCGGGTGGGGTAGGTGGTACAAGGGCCAGGGGGTCTGGTGCTGGGCGCGGTCCAGGCGCGGACGGGCGTAGACGGGCTTACCTTTGGCGCACCTTCGGCGCGCATGGGGCGCGACCCATCTGCGTGAACGCTGCGCGCAAGAGCATCTGTCATAAGTGGGAGGGGGGAGGGGCGAGGGAGGTGCAGCTGGGAGGCGGGTGCGTGGTGGAGGGGGCGGGCTCTGGGCAACAACAACAACAACAGCAATGGCGGCTGGGGCGGAAGCGCCGACCGGGTCGGGTGAAACCGACCAAATAACTACGCGGGGCAGCCACACAAATGCCAATGCAGGGAGCAAAAATAAACAGACAATGAATCAATTAACAACAAACACGGGCACACGATCTCAAGGCAGCTAATGCAGGGGTATAAACAAACAGATAAATAATGCAGCAATTAACAACAAACACGGGCACACGCTCTCAAGGCAGCTAATGCAGGGGTATAAACAAACAGATAAATAATGCAGCAATTAACAACAAACACGGGCACACGATCTCAAGGCAGGACAATACAGGTGAAAAATACACAAATAATGCAGCGAATGACAATTTCTGTGGTTAGCAGCGGATCTGCGCAAACGATACCCAGCTTGAGGCAGGAGAGAGCAGGGGCAGGAGGGAGCGACCTTAACTGACGAAGTGATGACCACTGGAAACCACTGGCTCAAATTAAGAACTGCCTCCCCGTTTATATACATTACCTCCCGTCACTCCCTCACCTTCCTTCAGTACAAATGAGGCCCGCCTTCCACCCAGACCCACCCCCAGCATAAAAACTCTGCCCGCCCCCACCTCCACCTGTTTTTTCTGTCTCACTAGTGAGACTTACCCTTTCAGCTCCTCCCTGTGGCGGTGCCGGGGAGTCTTCGGTTTGGTTCTCTGCTGCGGCGTTGCCCTCTGCTGAGTTCTCCTGGCAGTGCCTCATCTCCTCGTCTCCCTCGTGGTATGGGGGCGAAGCGGTGGCTCAGGAATCTACAGCAGTGTTTTGGCGGTCCTCCTGTGGCTGAAGCTGTGTTTCCTGGTCGGGCTGCGTGGCTGCCTCCTCCCGGTATACTGTCTTCCCGGAGGCCAGGGAGGACGGGGTTTTGCCTGTTTTTTGTTTATTTTCCCCTTCCTGCTTGGGCGTTTTTCTTGCCCTGTGGTACAGACCTTGGGGCTGTACTTCGGCGGATCTTCTGGTGCCTTTGTTGTCGCTGTGTTTGCTGGCTGGGGTTCTTTTCCTGCCTATGCTCTGTGATTCGATTGGTGATGGCCTTGGCGGTCGTCTACCTCTGGGTCGCGTGGGGTTGTTGCTGATGTCATCCTCCTCTGTGGCTGGGTCTCCGGTCCCCATGGGGTGCCCTGGTGTCCTGGGCTCCATGGGGGTTGTTCTGCCTCTCATGTCCATGGATGGTGCTGGACTTGGTTGAGGCTGCTCTCTCCTGTACTCAAGGGTTTTGTTGGTGCCTTCTGTGTCCCCTCTTCATCCTGCAGTTCCTGTGGATGGCAGGTTCCCTTCTGGCATCTTGGTGTGTCGTGGTTCCTTCTCCCACCTCTGGCGCTGCTTATGGCTCCGGGGTGGTGGGCGTTTGGGACGTGGGACGCTGGTCTCCTGTGCTAGTCAGCAGGGTTTTCCTCTTTCCTGCTGGGCAGTAACGTGTTTTTTTTTTCTTGGTGTACCCGGCCATCTCGGTTGGGCTTGGCCTTGGGTACCGGGGTGGGTGATAGCGCTGTGTGAGTGGCTTGCGCTGCTCGTACTTGTTCTTGTGGCTTTGTCCGCTGTGGCTATGGCCGGCTGACAGTTGCTTGTCGGTTGCCTGTGGGACCTGCCATGGTGGTCTCTCCTCAGCCCTCCTTGTTCCTTCTGCGCTGTGGGGTTTCGGGTTTCTCTACATGCTCGGTTGGTGTCTGGGGATTTCACTTCTGTGCTGCTCGTCCCTCTCTTCCTCCAGTGGCTTTGCTTCTTGGTGGAGGTCGCCCCTTTCCTCCCGTTTGTCCTGGCCGCGCTGCGTGGTTGGTCTGCTGTTCTGCTTGGCTGCTGCCGTTGCGATGGCTGGCCTGTACTCTGCTTCTTCCGTGCCCTCCTTGATGCTGGGTTTCGTGCAGTTGGCGGCGGCGGCAGTTCGTGGTTGCTGGGTGTCGCCCCCTTGGACCCTCTGCATGCCTTGCCTGACATGGGGCGTTCTGCCTTTCTCACATGCCTTGCACTGAGGCCTCTCCGTTGGCCCCGCTGTGGGTGTCTTCTCTGCCTTGCAGGTGGTCGCGGTTTTGACCGTTTTTTTGCCCTGGCTTGCTGCCTCCTTGTCTGAGTGCCTGGTCGGTTCCCAGTCTGTGGGTGGTCATCTTTGGCGTTTCCTTCCTCAGTGGCGGCAGGACGTTTCTGTTGGCGGGGTCCTGTGTGCGGTGGTTCATGAGTGCTGGGTCTGCTTGGTGCGGGTTCCTCGGTTCGGGGAGGGTTCCTCTGCCAGTGCCTGTCTCCGGTTCCTGCTGGTTGGCTCTGCTGGACTGGGTGTCATGTTTGCTTGCCGTGTGTTCCATCTGCTGAGTTCCTGTTGGTGGGGCTCGGTTTGGAGCCCGCTTCGTTGAAGTGCTGGGGCTGGGTTGTCCAGTGGCTTTGTTCCTGTTCTGGTTCTCCTGGGGGTCAGCTTCTGGCTTCGGTCGGTTCCCTTCTGTGTGTTGGCCCTTCGGGCTGCCTTTCGCAGGTTCTGCCTGGTGGTTTGTGGCGTGCCCAGGGTTTTGAGGGCGCTTCTGTCCACTTCCCTTGCACTGCTTCTTTTCTACGTTTCCTGTGGTTCTCTGTGTGGTACGCACGTTTTCTGGGTTGCGTCCTTCCCCTTGGGCCTCGGGCCTTCGACTTGGGTCTTCCCGCATGTCCGGCTGCTCTCGTGGCTCTCCTTCATGCGGCGGGGGTTTTACCTCTTCCTTCTCTGGTCGGCCTCTTGCGGCATGCGGCTGGAGTGTCTTTTTGCTCGGTCTGTTCGGGAGCTCTTTGGTGGCTCTTCTGGTGATCGGGTTTTTGGTGGCCCGGGGTGTGTCTTCCCTGGTCCCCTCTCTGGGCCTGGTGTTTGTCGGGGGCTCATCTTCGGACTGTGCTCTACCCCGTTCCCTTGTCCGGGTGCCTGGTCTCTCTACCTTCGTGGGTTCGGGTCTTGTTGTCCCGGGGCTCCTTGGGCGGTCCTGTGGCTGCGGGTGCTGGGGCGCCTGGCTTCTGTGCGGCTTCTGGTTCCCTGGGCTTGTTTTCTTCTTCTCCGCCTGTCTGTCTGGTTCCTGTTGGGTTGGTCTCTGGGGTCTGTTGTCCCTGCTGCCCTAGTTGGTCCGTCCCTGGGGGTGCTCTCCTGGTAGCTCGGCCGCTGTTGCCTTCTGTCTGGGTGTTCGCTGGCTCTTCCAGCTCCTCTTGTGGTGGCTTCGGTCACCAGCCTGTTCCTGGTCCCTGTTGCTCTCCCGGGGGTCCTCTTGCTGGCAGCTGTTGTGTCGTTGGGGCTTGCCTAAGTGCCCTTTCGAGGGTCTCTGTGGATCTGTGGGTGTTGGGTCCGTCAGTCGTTCCAGTGGCTTGGTCCTTTGCCTCGATCGGTTGGGTCCTGATTCTGGTCCTGGTCCTTGATTGCCGCGTCCTGTTACTGTGGACTAGGGTCTGGGAGCTGGGTCTGTCAGCTCTCTGCCTTAGTGGGTGACCTGGTGCTGGCAGTTCTTTTTTGCTGGTTCCTTACTTTGTCCTGAGTTTTCTCTCGACTTCCCCTTCCCGGCTTTTCCACTGCTCTGGCCTTTCTGGTGCGGCTCTGTGGGTCTGTGCTCGGGGGTTGCTGGTTTCTCTCCATTGGCCTTGGGCTCCTTGTTTTCTTCTCCTGTCCGGGCGGTATTGTGCTCAGTGGAGGTTCCTTCTGGTGGCTCTATGCCCTTTGGGGTTTCGGGCTCTTCCCCTGGGTTCTGTGCGTGGTTTGTGCCTGCTGCCTGGCGGTTGTGTGCCTGGACTTGGCTGTGTTGGGGGTTCCTGTCTGGTTGGCGGTGGCTTGCGGGCTTCCCGTCTGTCCTCCTCTTGGATGTCCTGTGCTTGGTATTTATGGGCTTTTTAGGCCTGGTGTTCTGCTCTGGGTGTTGTTCCCATTGTGCTGGCCTCCTTTTGGTGTGGCGGTTCCCTCCACCTGGGGCTCTTCTGGGGTTGTCGATGGCTCGTCTGTGAGTGCAGTGGGCGTCTTTTCGGCTTCTTGGTGCTCCTGACTTCCTTGCGTGATGCCTGGGGTCTGTTGCCTGGTTGTTTTTCCGGGTCTGCTGTGGGTTGCGGGTCTTGCCATTTGGGTTTGCCACCCGCATGCACCGGGTCTGGTGGCTGACTTGACTGATGCATGCCCTGTAGCGGCCTGTGTTCCTGTTCTTGGTCACGGGTTCGCTTACTCCTGTGTCCTCTTAGCCTTTCATCCTTGGGGAGTCGTTGTATTCAGCTGCTCTGCATTGGAATGTTGTCGCCCCTGCGGGGTGCTTGGGGGTGTTATGGGCCCTGTCTTGGATGTTTTCCTTCTGTCTGGGCTGTTCGGCTCTGTTAGTTTTGGGTCCGGTTCCGTCCTTTGTCCCCCCTGTGGCTTGGCGTTTTTGCTCTGTCACGGGTTGGTTTTGCCTGTTTTAGGTCCTGCTCCTTCCTTGACTGTGGCTCGTTGATCAGTTTGACTGTCCGGCGCCTTTTTGCTGTGGTGCCTGCTTGTTGAGGGGTCCTTCTGGGTGGGGGTTTCCTTGTTTGTTCGCTTGGTCTGACTCGGGTGGTGTTTGCCTTCCTGGTGGTTGGTTTTGGTCCACAGTCTTGGTGGCTTTTGCTCTTGTGGGGGTGGTTCCTCCTGTGGGGGTTCGGCCACAGAGTCTTGTCCTCTTTCAGTGGCCTGGGATGATGATCTGCTGTGTTTGGGGACACTGTTTTGGTTTCTTTGTCACTCAGTTGTCCGTCTCTGTTTTCCTCTGCTTGCTATGTCCTCATTTGTACTGAAGGAAGGCGAGGGAGGGACGGGAGGTAATGCGTCCATTTCTAACGATAATGGCATTACTCCTATTCCTACTCCCTCACCTTCCTTCGTGGACCCTCCCTCTCTCCCGGTGCAGTTCAACTGAGTGGTAGCTCGGCTTGTTTATGTATAGGTGGGGGCGGCCAGAGTTTTTTTGCTGGGTGGGTCTGGGTGGGAGGCGGGGTCTCATTTGTACTGAAGGAAGGCGATGGAGTAGGACTAGGAGTAATGCCATTATTGTTAGAAATGGACGCATGATCATGCGTCACCTCCCATAAACCTGCTACTGTGTATAGCACTCTTTTGAACGTCATTCAGCACCAGTGCCATTTCTACCACAAAGGGATTGATAAATAATGGGGTTTCAGCTTTTCATTATTAGCAAGGATGAGATCCTGGGGCACATTCTTTATTAACCCTTGGAAGATCAAATAGGCGGTCTATAGACTGCTATGCAAGAGAGAGGATGCTGTAGATCCTTTGGGGTGCTGGGACATTTATTTAGAGAAGTTTGAAGTGAAGATAAACGATCACCCCCCTTGAGAACGCAGTGGATGGCCCTGCACGGTTTCCAAATTATGAGGACCCTGCCCAGTAGCAGCCTGCATGACTCGCGGGTGGCGAGGTGGGTGCTGCCCCGGGTGCGAGGTCATTATAGAGAACCCCCCCCCAAAAATGACAAACGTACCGTACCGCCAGCGCATCTCTGCTCTTTGCTCCTGCTCTCTCCTCGTTCGTTGAACAGGAAGCCAGGAACAACAGCAAGGCTCCTCTGACAAATCACAATGCTGCATTGCAGCATTGTGATTGGTTTTGAGCTTCCTGGTGGGAGGCTCCAGCAGGTAATGGGAGCCTGGGCTTGTTCTCCATTCAGGCTGTTATGCAGCCTGCATGACGAAGGAGTAAAGTGTGCATGACTGGTTTGGGTGGCCCGAGGGGGCCGATCAACCAGTCACTGTGCACTTTTAGGAGTGGGCAAACCACTCCTCTCCTGCCCAGTTCCGTGTAAACTGAGCAGCCCTGCCCACCCGCCCGCAAATTAAGCAAACGAAGGTAACATAAAATGATAATAACTAAAAGTTATTATCATTTTATCTTTCCTTTCCTCACAATGCTCAAAGCAGAGGGGCTACACTCCTCTGCCCTAGCAGAGGAGCCACCCCTGATCCTTGGTGTTCTAAAAAACTTGAGGACCCCGCCCTGCCATGTATAGGGAGTGGCTTCCCCACCCCTGGACACACTGAGAAGCTCTCGGTCCAGGGTATTGTGCTAGAGGCCCCCTAGAGATCGGCTTCCCCTGCGCTGTGAGGGCTGCACGGGCTTTTGTTACGCCACTGAGCCCTGCCCTCACCCAGCTACTCTTGATATTTTAGACTGTGCGGGGACCCGTTGACCGCGTGCACAGAGCTGCCTTGCGAAGATGTTTGTGGGGTCACTTTGAGATATTCCAGCCCTTGGTGGGGTATGCCTGAGGCACATGGGTGACACATATGTGTTAGGATAGGCTGAGTTGGGGCACACTTGTACACACACACACATGCAGTTTGGGGATGGGGGTCTTGCTTTAGTATTTCTGTCTTGTATTGTTCACATTGCAGTGTGTAGGCACTTGGTACAAGTGCTTGGTTTTTTGCATACGGATGTTTTGACTGTGTGTTGTCGGCGAGTGCTGCCTACTCTACTGGTCGGACACTAAGATCCTCCCGGGATATAGAGCCTTGAAGCAAGGATGAGTGTCCTAGAGCATGATAGCTGCCAACATTCATTCTGAACCAATATGATTGGACAGTGTCTGACTTCCTTCCTCCGCTGTGAAGTCTAGTTACTGTATACCAACTTTGGTCCTGTTCCATATGTCTTGAAAAAAGAAATTCAATAAAGATATTTATAAGATCAAGCAATCATTCCTTGAGCCAGGGATACATTTGAAAATACTTACAACATGCACATCCAGGGACTTGTGAACCTGGTGAAGCCTCAACTATATTCTCCACTAATTAAACAGATCTGCATGACGCCTCCAAGTTCCAGCCGAACGATATATTCATCGACCTCAAGTGGGAAGTGCTGCCCAATCTAAAATGGCCACAATATATTTTGCTTTCTTTCATTTTTTATCGCAACTTCATACCCGAGATATAAACTTAGGGTAGAGCACGAATACTCCTGCTTGTAGATCTGTATCTTTTAATAGAATATAAATACATGCGAGTGAAATATCAGGATTCTGCTTCGTATGAACCGCAATATCATGCCTTTAACTTCCAGGTCACTCGGCTCGCAATTTTATAAATTCTTTGCCAAATCTTAATTGAATATATTGCCACACTCATTATCCTGCTTATCATAAGCATTTCGAGTCTGTGTAACGCGTATTTCAAAGTTAATACTTTAATCCCGCTCGTGGACTTCCAGGTCATTATTAGCGGTGTCAGCATAAAAATGGCATCGGTAATGGTTGCAGTTAGATTCTGCACCATCACGAAGGCATCACCAACTGCAGCAGCACGGAGGAGCAGGGAGGCCGAATTCATCAATACAGGTATGAATATACTCTGCCCCTTGGCTCTAGGACAGATATGGTCGAATTACCGACCTAATGGTAATTTTTAAATGATAGGCAGCGTCTCTCACTGGGTTCGCTAACATAGCGTTACTATCAAGACGCCCCATATAAATAGTGTTTAACGTTGTTTGGCGCGTAAATATAGCGTGGAAACTTACCGTCCACTCGAAGCAAGCCAAATTCTTTTCTTTTCTTTTAGTTTTAATAAATCTTTTTTTAGCAGTAGAGCACTCGCTCCCTAAAGGTAGGCATACACTTTGCCCCCTGGCCCTATGATAGATACGGTCATATAACCGACCTATCGGTAATAAATACTTTACAAACAGGATTATCGATCTAATGGCAAATAATTCTTTAAACAGCGTCCCCAACCGGGATCGCGGACACATCGTCAACGCTACCAGATACTAAGACGCCCCACAAGAAAAGACTTAATAGACGTTTGGCACCATAATGTAGCGTGCAAACATATCTACTACTCGAGATAAGGCACTCTTTGACATTTAGTTCCAACTCTATAACATACCCCTACTTAAGTTATTGGCAAAACCATACAAGTCTGTTAGCAAGCAGTTATCAATAAAAACCTTGAGATTAAAACACTGTCTTCTTTTGATAGGTTTTTGATCCTAGAGCCAAATATTGTGTCTTCTAATTTGAAGAAGAAATTTCGGATCCGACAATCTTCAAGAGTCGTGAAATTATCATTGAGAACCTGAATCAATACCAGGTCAGTCCAAATACGGGATGATAAGTACATCAACAGATGAGTCTACCTGAAACTTAAAGTTTTAAGCTAAGATATTTGTTGGTCCTTATGCATTTAGGTTTTTATGTCAATCTTCGGTGGCCCCTCCGTGCACTTTGAACATTCGTGCATCTATAGAGAAGGTAATTCATGACTTTATAGTCTTTGATTTAATTGTCATAAGAATGAACTAAAAATTACTGAATAGTCTTTATGCCTTCCTATTACACAGCTTGAGCAAGTATAAAACCGCTAGGAAAATTTTGTTTGCCGGATGAAAAGAATCAATATATTCATCCCACAATTTTAACAGGTACTTAAAAACCATTCATGTACAAAACCCTTAACCCCAGACAGACTATTAAGACATAAGATAACATCTTAGTCCCAATGTGCATAACCATAATAAAGAGTGGCCATGGTACTTTTTGACCTCTAAAGATTAGAGCAACAGGTCACGAATGGGCTAATAAATTCATCATCATGGGGTTTAGGATATTCTAGTAATTGGATATGTCCAACTGGAGAATAATACTGATATATGAAGGAAAGCAGGAGCTAGAATTATTCAGAAGTGTAGACAAGTGGTGTAATTTTTTGTATTTTTCTGATTGTTTTAGATATCAAGTTAATTGTTGTGAACATCCTGAGGAAGGTGTGAAGATTAATGCAAGCACCGAAACGCTGCGTCGACTGTGTTCACTTGATTATATATGACTGTTTTAATCCTTTTTGCTTTAAGATTTGTCCACCTTTGGTGGCTTATATAAATTGGTTTTAATTATTTTTTAGATTGTAACCCGTTCGGGAGGTAATACATTTTATTGTTCACATTCTGATATATTTTGTTCACTTAGTGTTATTATCTCTTCTTATTCATTTTGTCTACTTGTCTACTTAGCACTGCCCTGTTTTAGGTACTATTCGCGTAATTTCCTGTTCTATAGGTTTCCAAAGTATTCTTATTTCTGTGTTTATACCTTAGGATATCTTACCTAAAACAACTAAGACAGGGTGTATATCCTTTTTTTGTGTCACTTTGAGATATTCCAGCCCTTGGTGGGGTATGCCTGAGGCACATGGGTGACACATATGTGTTAGGATAGGCTGAGTTGGGGCACACTTGTACACACACACACATGCAGTTTGGGGATGGTAGTCTTGCTTTAGTATTTCTGTCTTGTATTGTTCACATTGCAGTGTGTAGGCACTTGGTACAAGTGCTTGGTTTTTTGCATACGGATGTTTTGACTGTGTGTTGTCGGCGAGTGCTGCCTACTCTACTGGTCGGACACTAAGATCCTCCCGGGATATAGAGCCTTGAAGCGAGGATGAGTGTCCTAGAGCATGATAGCTGCCAACATTCATTCTGAACCAATATGATTGGACAGTGTCTGACTTCCTTCCTCCGCTGTGAAGTCTAGTTACTGTATACCAGCTTTGGTCCTGTTCCATATGTCTTGAAAAAAGAAATTCAATAAAGATATTTATAAGATCAAGCAATTATTCCTTGAGCCAGGGATACATTTGAAAATACTTACAACATGCACACCCAGGGACTTGTGAACCTGGTGAAGCCTCAACTATATTCTCCACTAATTATAATTAAACAGGTCTGCATGACGCCTCCAAGTATGATATCTCCAGCTTTATAAATGCCGCTCTGTTTGGTGTGCCCCGGATGTTGTCAGTGAAACCTCACAAGAAGCGCATTGAAGCACCACCAAGAACAGAGTAAAGTGCAAGCACATGCTTCACTGGAGAGAGGTTGTGCTCTGTACACAGCTTGCAGGGCCTTTGCAAAGAGCTGGAATGCAATACTTCCTTCAGAGCTTGTCCTGTCTGTCCTCACTCAGGTCCTCCCAGCTGCCCACAAGTTGTAAACCTGAATATAGGAAGGTAAGTGTTAGATGTGGACCATAGGATAAGGACTACATAACATAACATGCACATTCGTAATGTAACATGTATCACCTGAAGGTCTCAAGGCGCTGAATAACAGATGTATTTTGTTACCCAACTCAATGGTACTCATTTTATCGACCTCAGATGGATGAAAGGCTGAGTTGCTACAGTTAAAGGGGAGTCCTCCAAACACCACAAGATTGTATTTACTTATTATATATTTGCTGATTGATATCGCGGGAGCCATCCCCACAGGGGCTAAGTGAGCTTTACAAAATAAATAATGTACAGGAACAATACAAAATGACGGGTTACATAGAGGCGTAAAGGCAAACAGAAAAAATAAGAATGGTCTAGATATTTATAGTAAAAACACCAAAGTAAATCAAGTTCAGCATCATGAGAAATCCAGAGAAACGAGCAGAGTTTACAAATGGAAGTGTCAGAGGAACAGAGGGTGTCTCAAGGCTTTTTAAGTCTTCCTGAGGAGGGGCTCATTCGTACCCCAGGTGTAATGAAATCCCAAATCTAGGGGGCGCTAATAGGGAAGGATTGTGGAAGTGCTCTTTTTGTTTTTAAGACAGCTCTTCCAGGAGAAGACTGGTAGGGAGCTTGAGGTTGCAGAACTGAGAGCTCTGTGCACACAGCTGGGAAGTTAGTGATAACTTCTAGTTTCAGTGTGCAGCCTCGGTGCACAGGATATGTGGTCAGAACATTTTGTTCATGAGACGAGCATTGCTGCAGAATATGGTGCGTACTTACTTTCCAGGCTAAGAAAATGGCTGTCCAAGCACTCATTCTGTCACGGTTGGACTTTAGCACTGCACTTTACTTAGGTGCCCCAGAGGTATTATTTTTTAGGCTTCGAATGATACAGAACTGTGCGGCAAGAACCCTTATTGGAACTCCCTATCGACAGTCCGCTAAACCTGCCATAAAAGCCTTACACTGGCTCCCCATTCGGGAGAGAATCCGTTTCAAAGCACTTTTATTGCTCACAAACTGCTTGGAGGGAACGGTCCAAAGATTATCTCCTCATTAGTCAAACCCTATCATGCCAACAGGTCCCTAAGATCGGACGAACTACACTTGGCTTTTGTACCAAGGATCAGAAGAACTAGAAGCGGAGGTCGACTTTTTTCTTAAAATGCGCCAAGCTTTGGAACTCTCTCCCTCTCCAGTTACGGAAAGAAACCAATCATTTGACCTTTCGGAAGCTGCTGAAAACCTGGCACTTCCCAAGATAAGCTTCACCTGCCTCTTCCTACTTCAAGCACTGGGATGCCCATGGGTAGGCATGCACTTTATAAATGCTACTTCTATTCTATTCTATAACCTGCATTTACAATTGTCTAACTGAAAATTGTGGGTGACAGCAACACAAATCAGATAACAATATTTTGGTAGTTAACAATAGAGTGACAAGTGAGGCTACATTGAAGGGCTATCTCTACGAATGCATGCATGCACTAAACACACATGTTATGTGGTGGGAGTAGTAACTCACCACTTCAAAGTCCAACACTTTACCTACTGTTGTTCGGACTGGAGTGGGAATAATTTATCTGTTTACTCCAAAATTGTGACCGTACGGAAGGGTGAATTATAAGTCTGACCCTTCCAAAGTACAACATTTTTTCTATATAGTTGCCTAGATTAGAGTGGGAATAGTAGATCTGGGCCCTCTAAAGTCCAACAGTTCCCTGGCGTTTGCAAATGTTGAAGTGAGAACAATAAAGCTGAAACTTCTGAAATCCAACATTTGCCCTACTGTTGCTCAGATTATAGGAAGAATAGTAAATCTAGCTTCTCCAAAGTCTAGCATTTCCTCTACTATTGCTCAGTTAGGAGAAGTATTTTTTTTTAAAAGGTGTATGTTTTTAAAAATATTTTTTTATAATTATTTATGAAGGTAAATAATTTGTAATTCATTTAAATGTAAGTTTTCTTGGGATATTTTTCTCTGTTTTATTTTTATATAGTTTTCTATATGTTTAAAATGTATTGTCATTAAGTCTTTTTCAAATATATTATAGAGCACACTATCACCCCTGTTGCTGAGCAGATGTGAGTCCAGCCAAACCTAGGACTAATCGAAAAGCCATGTCTTTATACTTCAAGAAGCAAGGAGTGGGCTCTTATGTGTAGTGACAGGCGGTTCAATGCTCTGGGAGCGATGTAGGTGAAGGCTCAAATGCCGGATCTGATTTTCCGAATGAGTGGGACGTGTGAAAATAGTTGTCCAGACGAGAGGAGGTGTCTGGAAAGTTTGTAAAAGCAGATGTGATTGTTGAGGTTTGTAGAGCCAGTGTTATTTAGCGCATTGAAAGTATGGGTGAGGAGTTTGAATTGTGTACGTTTGTGTGTGGAAAAGTGGAGATATTTCAGGTGTGGAGTGATGTCAGTGCAATGTGAGAGGTTGGCAGTGATGATTCAGCAAAATTAGGAGGGAAGTAGTCAAAAGGTTTGGGGGAACGCCAGCCTAAGGATGACAGGTCTAACAGCACCCAATGAGTACCCAGAAAACCATCCTGCATGCCCTGGTCACACCCAAGCTGGACTAGGGGATTACCCTTTATGGTGGGATCAACCAAAAATGTCACCAGAAGGCTGCAGACTATTCAAAACTAGGTGGCTAGCATCACTTGTCAACCTCTCAAATGTCAAATAATTCTATTTTTTGTCTTTCAGAGACTCTGAATTATAGTGTTGGAAACAACTCTGTAAGTTTCAGCACAAAAGCTGTTTTTATAGACAAACGCATTGATTATGATGACGGGTCACAGTTTAATATTTACATATAATTGCAGCTACAAAATCTGTTTTGGAAAGTCATACTGTAAAAATATGTTTATACTGCAAGTTTCTGCCATGATGAGAAAACCTGGGCTTTCCCCTCGAGTGTAACATGAACAGAGGGGTCTGTGAGACTTTAGCAAAGGGATGGTTAAGTTTTTAAACCTAGCAGTAACTTATTTTCTGAAATAACTTTTGAAATAATATTTACATTGCACCAAAGAACAAGGCTGTTGGTCCCTCCCCAGAGAGTAGCTAACCGGAAACTATATCATCAGGTGACTCCAGGCAGAGATTGATTGATTGAAAACTATATCTTTTCCAGTTGTTAAAATTCTATGCTTTGGCAAAACCTTTGGACAAGAGAATCACATTTTTTATATCATCACGTAAGTTGAATGAAATACAGTTTCATTTCCAGCCCTGCACATAGGATGCGGTAAATAAACCAAGTAGTATGTGATTATTCGCAATGGATGATGAATCATGCATATGGTCAGGATAGTTTGATGTTTTCATTATGTTGCGGAATTCACGAGTGTCCAGTGCTGTTCCAGGTGGGCCAAGACTGGTCCATATTTTCAGAATAACCACTGACTATGAGAAATGATTTCCGTTCATGCTCCTTTTGGAATCCGGCCTTCTTAAATATAAATTAAACATAGTGTTGTACATATTAATAATGAAATATTACACATGCAACCGTTTAAAAATGAAATTTTTTACATTAACACAAAGATGGAAAGACAGTGTGCAACTGGTGGCAATAATCCAAAAGCCTTGTTGCGGAGGTGACCCACTGTTATGTCACAATATTTGCGTCTCACCCAAAATATATGTCAATGGTGCAAGCATCATCCATAGGTTAGGTACTTAAAGAAGAAAGTCCTGCACTTCACTCACAATCAGAGAAATTGAGACTTGCATCCTACTGCGTCATCTGGATTGGGAAGGTATATATAAATTAGTGAAAGTCAAAAAACTACCATGCAATAAATGAGGCGACAAACTAAATGATCCTAAATTATAAGGGGATAGGAATATCTAAAATCTTCAACAGTTTTATTTTTTATTTATTTATGTAAATAAGTTGTACAGTCAAAAAAACACACACAAAAAAACACACGGAGAGAAGGAATATCTGCACCCCAACGAGTGATGGATTTATTTTCACAGCATATCCCAAAATACATTGAGCAAACTGTAAGATCTGACTGTGTGACATATACGATAGCTGATATTCGTAATGTACAATGTTTACTCACAGTGGATGATGATGGAAATCATGATATGTCATCTCTGTTAAATGAATTTGATATCTCTCAGAATTGCAATATAGACAGTGGTTTAAAACCAAGATCAAAATGTGTACCTGCAATGAGTTATCACCATAACATTGACGTTGTTTATGAAAAATTAGTGAGGATCTGCATAAATTGGAGAGACCCACAAATTCACTCCCCCTGTACGCCACAATATTACCGCCCAGGAAAGACAGGCACTTAATAGGCTCAAACTTGACAATACTATTGTCACTATTGTCAAGGGAGGCTGACAAAGGCGGTAATATTGTGGCTACGAACCATTGTGATTACATGGGCAAAATTAATCGCAAATTGAGCAATGAAAACTGTTACCAGAGGATTCCTGCAAATCCCATTAGGAAATTGACAATAATGATGAATGTCAAACTAAGTGAATGGTAAGATATCGCCTTATTGACTGAGGATGAATTTAGATACCTCAGCGTGGATTGTCCTAAATACCCATGCATTTACATTTTGCCTAAAATTCACAAGGGAGGACCATTTCCACCTGGTCGTCCCATCATCTCGGGGTGGGCTCACCAACGGAGAGACTCTCTGAGTTAGTAGATCTGAGGCTCCAGAAATATGTTGTTGACTTTCCTTCCTTTATTAAGGGTAGCAAGGATATCCTAGTCAAATTTAAAGATTTCCAATGGTCTTAAGATTTTTTATTTGTCACATTTGACGTCGAGAGATTATACACTTGTATATGCAAAAAGTTTGAAATATCAGCAGTACGGTCTTTCCTCACAAGATAGAGGGCTGATCACTATGAATTTAATGAAATGGTTGTAGAGGTGATTGATATCATTCTCAGTAACAACTTTTTCCTGCATGACAAATGTTGGTTTCACCAGATACTGGGTACAGACATGGGTTCCAGGTTCGTTCCCTCTTACCCCTGCCTCTTCATGGGGTGGTTTGAGAGGGAGTACTCCTGGAGCAGATGTGCCTCCGCCTGGACCAAACATATCGTGTTCTGGGGGAGGTACATCCACAACATCATCGTTTTGTGGTCTGGTTCTATAGAGTTACTGCAGCAGTTACTGCAGCAGTATTTAACATACTTGAATGCTAATGAATACAATGTGAATCTTACAATGGCATTTCACAAAGAGAAAATAAATGTCCTTGACATACATTTTTATGTTAAGAATATGACTGTACTAAATACCCTTTACAGGTCAGAAACGTTATGCATTCAAATTCTGTCATCAATAATATTCCATTTGGCGAGATTACAAAAAATAGGAAAAATTGTAGCGAGGAAGACAAGTACCTCAGTAATATTCTTGAATCGAAAAAAATATTTTTTAAGACAGGATACAAAGGGGAGATACTGGACAAGGCCATTGTGAGAGCATACCATCTTGATAGGGAAGATACCCTTTGTGACAAAATGAAGGGATTCAAAGAGGCCAAGACAGAGAGGACAGTTAGCTTTGTTACAAAGTTCAATACTAACAGTAATAGGGTTTTCAGTTCCCTGAAAAAAAACTGGGGCCTCCTCGAGGAGGTTCCGGGTCTCAAGACCAGTTTCACTGACATGCCATCTATTACCTCTCAAAGGAGCAGGTCATTGCGCAATGTACTGTGTCCAAGCTATGTAACCAGTAAACAGGAGACATGGCTACCTCTTAAACCTGAAGATTTTTTTCGTCTTGCAACGTTTGTCCCTTCGGCAAAAATAAAACCCCCAGCTTTGTTTACAATACTCCCAGAGTACATAATATTATACATTTAATTAATTGTAATACAACACATGTAATACATGTACTAGGCTGTAAATGTGACATTATATATGTGGGCAGTACAGTTCGCCCACTTAAGATCAGAATACAAGAGCACCGTAGGGCAATACTCAATAAGGATAATCGATATCCCTTAAACATAGTTTGTCGAAATAAAACTGCAATATTGTTGATTTTAAAATTGCCAAATGGATGTTTATGGTGTTTTTAAGTACATCCGAACTGTGTAATGGAATATTTCTAGTAACAACACTATTATAAACATATGTTTTCAATTGCCTTTTCCCTCCCTTATTCCCCGTTTTTTCCATTTCCCTTTCTTATCTTTATATTTTATTTTATTTTTTCTGCCTTTTATTTTCGATGTTGGCTTCTCTTAAAAGTAAATATAAATGCCAGCATTTGTAAAGCGCACAGCTATGTAGTGTAGTTCCTATATTCCCAATAGGCTCTGCGCATTGGAATAATATATACTATAGAATTGACATAGGCCTTAGGTCGACTAGGTCTCTATTGAATATATTAGACTTAATTGTGAGTGCCAGCTAGCTGAGAAGTCACTAGAAACTTTCTCAAATAAACAAGAAGGGATTAGTTTCTGACAATAGCATAAACATAACAACTTTGTTTCCAAAGAGTAAGAAATGTATCTCTAGAGTCGCAGAAACAATAGATAGATATTTCACTCAGTCAATCGTGCATGCTTCGTTTCACCAGAGGTGCGGAGAAATAGAGAGACGGGCGTTTTCAATAAAAAGTATTTATTGAACAGTGTTCTTTCTCATGCAGAAGAAATGAACTGCAAAAATTGTGATACTGGTTGCAAAGTACAATGCATACAGTACGAAGAGTAGAATAAAATGGTACTGTAAAAGCATGGTTTGGTTTCTAAGCCATATAAAATAACATACATAAATAACAAAGACTAGAAAGTACTCAACTGGTGCTTCTAAAATACGCCTACCCTGGTGTACCTAAGCTAAGTCTAGTATGAGGGAAGAAGAAAGTGAGGTGTAGCTTAGTTTGAGTATTCTATGCCAAGAATCTATCCAAGAATTCTCTAAGGGTCTAAATAGCTCCGTACCTTGGTTTCGAATGAAGGTCTGTTATCTCTCTCTCTCAGGACTCGATTTACCAACACCCCGCAAGGGGAACTTGAAAACACTCGAGCTGGATTTCTCGGCAAGAGAAAATACAGCGTCTCTCTCAGTGCGTCTGCTGGAGGGTCGGCTTCCTTCGGCACTTGCTGCGTTAAGCTGTGTCTTGTAGGTAGATAGTCGAACTGCTCCAAACCATTGTGTGTCTGCTAAGGTGTGGGCATATTTATACCTTGAAGGTGCTGAGTTTGATGTAAGGTTGGACATAATAACATCATCAAAGACTCGCAGTTCTTTAAAAGCTCCATGAGTTCTTGGACAAATCAATATTCAAGAAGGGGGAAGTCCCTGACTGCTGAAGGCGAGTTTTTACAAGAAATCGTTGTGGATTTTTGGAACAAGTGGAAGTAGGCATGCAATATTTTGACTGCATGGACTAAGTCTAAATATGGTTATGATTTCTATGCCTATATAAGGACATGGTGAGTTATACCTATATATGAGCATGAATCGGAAAATTACACTAGGGTCCTAAAATGCTCTACAACACCCACTCCACTTTATTATGTTTAACATTACTAAATTCTAAGTATAAAACATAGCTAAAGCATGTGTATTCAATCCCACCCAAAATACACGGAATGCATTTGAAAAGGCTGTACACGAAAATGAGCATGAACTGTACGCATTTAAGAATAGTGTTTACATATAAAACATGTAGCATGAAAGTATGAAATGCTAACCTGATGAATCATGAAATTACATTTCTGAAATGGCTCTTAATTACAGAATAAAAAAAGGTTGAGGCCATCCCATAGCAGAATATATAAACTGTTTTGGTTTGAGGACAAAGTCAAATATTGTCTTTTTAGGAAGTATTCAAAGAATTCTTGTTCTCTAAGAATAGTTCTACTATAAGCAGATTACTTTTGTGCCCAAAAATGTTCAATTTTGGAAAATAGTCAAATCGAATCAGAGAAAATTAGAGTTCCAAAGTTTAGAAGGATTGTTTTGAAAACCGAAGGTCGAATTCATAGTTGATAGAATACTGTGTGCTAAGTTCAAAAAGTTATTCTCGCTGTCAGGAGAAAACATCACATCTTCTAAGCTGGCAAAGAAATCGTCTACCACCGTAGGTGAAAGTTGGACTACTTCATTAAGTAGATCAATTGTACACATATGGGAAGCATCGCCGTCACAGTCATCCACATTAGAAATGTTCGCAGTCAATGGTACCTGTGTGCCTGTTGTTCCACGTTTCTGTAGTAATCATGCCACGCTGGTATGATGTAAACCAAGCAGGTTTATTCACGGGTTGGTTAACAGGTAGTAAAAGTCATGTAGGTGGTAAATCACAGCCCCACCCGGAGCAGCCTGCTAGCTGCTCAGCCCCTCTCACCAACTGTCATTCTTCATCCAGTCACCCAGGCATTCTACACAAGGCCCACACACCAACATTCCACTCAGAAAATACACACAGGCTGAGCAGCTAGGGAAAGGGTAACATAGAAAAAATATCATGACATAAGAATACTACAGTATCTCACCATTAGCTCAAATTGCCGGTGAGATCTCAATTAATGCCGTCATCAGGATTGGTAGCCTTTGGGGGCAACACAATGCATGAGCCATTACCGAAGCAAGCAAAGCGTCACCATCTGTTGGCAGTGCTGATAGAAGTGTAAAACAAACGTCCAACACGCATTCTTCTCCGTAAAGCAGGCATTGTAGAACAGGTAAGATATAATCTTGCCAAATTGGTCTGAATGAAAGGAACCAAGTGGTATTCAGATCTCTTAAACGAGCCAAGCCAAGAATCTGTGTAATTCTTTCACGATACTGCATGGCAAGGAGAGCGTTCTCCATTGTAGTCCGAGTATCGCTGGTGACTGGACTTGCCATATCAAAGCAGAAGAAAACAAAAATAGAATTCCTAATACGAGTCCCGGGGCAGGCCGCCAAACACATAGTGCACAGAGTTTGGAAAAATGCCTAGAACTTCTTCAAATGTTGCTACCAGTCCCGAAAAAACTGTCTTAAATACATGTGCAATATCACTCGTATCAGACATGTTTAAGATATGACCTAGCATTTCTCCGAAATGTATGGGACAGTTTGTTGATAATAGGGCATGTATCTTCACAGAAGTCCTTGCGACTTGCAGATCATACGTCTCTCTGGACGAGGTCATTGGCACAGTTTTTTGTAAAAGAATGGCTTTCATTCAGTGAAGGTCCGAGTGGCGACTCCCCGTCTGTCTTGCTTTTAGGAACCAATACTTGCACACAACAAGTGACCCTGGCTGACACACTAACGAGATAGGCTATTCCTGGCATCATTCCACAACAGTTGTGATCACTCAACATTATGTAGCTACCATTGGATAGCTGCCTAAAAACTGGATCTATCACTGCTGCCGGAGAACCATGCAGGTGGCAAGAAAGGTTATTTGAAGAACCCTCACAGGCTCCGTGTAAATTAATACCTTGACACAAAAGTGAACCACTTAGTGAGTTTTAAAAAAAATTCCACTAAGAAATACCTCCTTTCCTCCACTTCAACATTTGTGTATGTATGGTAAATTCCAGGTCGACTTAATGTACTCTTTACCCAACCTTTCATACAGGCCCGCTGGTATGTGTCTTAAGCAATACTGAAACTGGAACATTTTCACTGGTATCGTGATGGTGCAGTGTATTATCCATTCTACGACAGGTTTCTCAGAAACAGTTAATGGTAATCTTTACAGTTTTTCTATGCTCAGCACCGTATAGTCTGTGTCACGATTCACGTATGCGTAACGACCGAAGGCGTTGCCTGCTCGACGCACCACGGAGCTTACTGAGCAGACAATGAAAACTACAGGTTCTGGCATGCTTGAGCGGCGTGTGACATCATCACGTGCTGCGCTCACGCATTACCCGGAAACAAAAGCAGGCCGGGGAAAGCCAACGCTTGAGGAAATATAAATTTTATGGTCAGAAATGTTCCCTAACGTGTACCCCACCGTCTCCATGTACGAGCTTAAAGTGCATGTAACTTCCCTCCTGTATCAGCTATGAAGACGCAAATACATTTGCGTCCAACGTTAACATGTCCTCTTTCAGATCCACCATGAATGGGTCAGATATTCCGTTCCTAAGTGTGCCTTGCCAACGTCTTTTCATGACGCACATTTCACGTTTTCCCTGGCTCAGGCGAGTTAGGCCCTGATTCCTGTCATCGAGTTCTTTCCTGCTTTCTTTTTTTTTTTTTTTTTTTTTTTTTGGTGCAAGACGTTTATTTAGTACCGTTAAGTATACACAGCATACTGCCACAACCCGGAGGCCGGCTGCTATAGCACATTTCAGTAATCACAAAGAAGCATCAGCGAAAAGGCAATATTGTGTTGTGGAGCTGTATATATAGAAAATAACATCAGTAACAGCACAGGTACAGAAAGCATATAAATGCGTCTTACTTTTGTCGTTTTTTGGTTAAAAAGAGAACAATGAAAACAAACAAAACAACATCGTCATAAGCGTGCGCACCACAAACAAGCAGATTTCGGAGGGGGGGGGGGGGAACAGCATCCCGCAGCAACCAGGTGGACCACGGGTAGGTAAGGCATACAGGTGAGTGAAGCAACAAGGACAGTTCAGAGACATAGCAAGGGGGGGTAAAGTGCATAGTGCAGTCACAAGGCATACAAAGTTGCAGGTAGGTCCAAAGCGGTTCAGCACCCCTTCCTCATTACACCTAGAACAGTATTACAGTTCACAATTCATCGTCACTCGGCGCTTCCGTTATCAGGTAGCATTGCAGCGGAGCCCAGACATCAGTCGGCCTGGACGAGAGTGGCAGTAACTCCGCATACGTGTGCAGTTGTTCCTGACAATACACCAGGTCCCGTATCCATTCCTTAAATTTGGGCGCCCTGCCTCTGCCCCATCTACAGGCCACCCTCCGCTTGGCTAGCAACAAAGCTAACGTGACATACTTGCGGTGAGCCGCCTGCAGGGGTACGACCCAACCCAATAGTGCCATCTCAGGAGTTGGCGGCACCGTAGCATTGACCATTGTAGAGAGGGCCTGAAATACTAGATCCCAATACTGACGTACAGTGGCACATTCCCAGGCAAGATGTAGCTCCAGGGACACCACACCGATCACAATTATCAGTATCTCGCAGCCCAAATCTGTGTAATCGAGCCGGGGTATAATACAATCGGTGTACAAATTTGTAGTGGATAATTCTATACCTGCTGCTGGATGAGATACGTTCTGTCTGTAGTAAGCTAAATTCCCATTGTTGATCGGTGAGCGGGGCAGGCAGCTCCTGATCCCACATCGCTTTGGCAGGAAGTGTGGTGAAGTCAGTGTGTGTTCTAACTAATCTGTACAACGTGGACACAAGCTTATATGGATTTGCAAGTTGCAATATGTGTTGCAGGGGCATGAGGATCGGTGGCTCGCGCGGAAAGTCAGGTGTAAGGGCTTGCAGCCCATGGCGCAGGCGCATGTAGTAAAACACGTCTAGTGAGGTAGGGTGTATGGTACCAAATAAGTGATCCCTCGTACGGAATTCGCCATTATGATATAGATCCCCCCATGTTCGGACATGGATTTTAGACAGTAAACGCTGGAAGCCAGTTTCCTGCAGCAGCTGCAATTGTGGGTGATAAGCCAGGGGCATACATGGAGCGTAGAGGAACTTCAGCCCCAGGGAGGCACAAATGTGTAACCAGGCCGTGATAGTGCTAGATAAAGTGTTCGGGGTCTTATCCCTCCCCTCAACAACGGCATACAGAGCTCCCTCGATAGGCGTGGGGTGCGCCAGCCAGTGTTCCGCAGCCAGTTGTGGCATGTATCTCGGCTGCCTCACCCAGAAGTAAGCATAGTGCGCCTGGGCTGCCCTGAAGTATAGCTCAAAATCAGGTATACCGAACCCTCCCCACACATAGGGCCGTGTCAGAATCTCCCATTGGAGCCTAGCCTGCTTCCCACCCCATACCAATTTGAGCATTTCAGACCTTAGTCTCTTAAAGAAGTATGTACCAGGATGGAAGGGTATGTTGAGAAACAGGTAGAGCAGCTGCGGAAGTACAACCATTTTAATCAAGGAAGCCCTGCCCGCCATCGACAGGGGAAGGGACAACCACCTCGTGACCTGGTCTTCAATCCTACTAATGGCAGTGCCATAGTTCGCTCTCATAAGCGCTTCCCGGTCCCTCTCAATGTGAACCCCAAGGTACTTAAAATCACCTTCAGTCCAAGTGAGCGGATATTCCAACGGGAAGGCCTGAGTGGCCGCCGTGAGGGGGAATATGCACGATTTGGTCCAATTAATTTGCACTCCCGAGAGAGTCCCGAATCTAATGAATTCCCTAAGTATGGGGTGTAGGTTGTCCCGAGGGTGTCGGACATACAGCGTGATATCGTCTGCGTACATGGATATGAGTATTTGTCGCTGGAAGCAACGCAGTGCGCTATCCTTATAATGTTGCCGCAGTTTGGCAGCAAGGGGTTCCGTGGCGATTGCAAAGAGCAGGGGGGATAGGGGGCACCCCTGCCTCGTACCTCTAGAGATCTCAAAGTCAGGGGAAAGCTGCCCATTAATAAGGACTTTGGCCGTGGGCCGCGTGTAGAGCAGTTTTATCCAGGAAACGAAGATGGCCGGGAATCCCATGCAGTTTAGTACCCCAAAGACGTAATCCCACTCCAGGGAATCAAATGCCTTGGTGGCATCCAAAAAGATGGCCGCCATGGGCAGGTCCTCATGCACAGAGTCGTATACAGAAAAAAAAGTGCGTAGATTGTGGGATGTAGCCCTCCCTGGGACAAAGCCCGCCTGATCCGGGAGGATCAGGTTAGGCAGCAGTAAGCTAATTCGAGTGGCAATGAGCTTTGCGAGAATTTTCACATCACACGTCAATAAAGAGAGGGGTCTATATGAGTCGCAGTGTGATGCAGATTTCCCGGGCTTGAGTAAAGAGATGATCAGCGCAGTTCTCATTGATGCGGGGAGATGCCCCACCTCCAGAGCGTCCTCATAGACCTCCCGCAGTACCGGGGCCATGAATTCAATGTATGTTTTGTAGAATTCAATAGGGATGCCATCTAGGCCTGTGGCCCTGCCTGATTGCATACTCATAATCGCCTCTTTTACCTCGTCAAGCTCAAACGGGGCACTCAAAAACGCCCGTTGAGCGTCACTCAGCCAACCAAGCGCGACATCCGCGAGGTAGTCGTCTAAAGGTGGGCCCCCCAGTCCCTTAGAGGTGTACAGCTTATTGTAATGGCCCACGAACTCGTTAAGGATTTGCGTGGAGTCGCGGAGCAGCAGCCCCTCGGCTGTTTCCAGCTCCAGTATAGTAGTAGGCGCCCTCGCAAGCCGGACCGTAGCCGCCAACACCTTCCCAGGCCTATCTCCTTCTCCATATTTCCGCGCCACCCAGTATTTATGTCTAAATTTCGCCTCACGTGCAGCTTCCTCGGAATATTCAGTAACCAAATCTCGAATCTCTGCCAGAGTGTCGCTAGTGGGGCGCGCTCGGAGGGTCTCTTCCGCCTGGCTCAGTTTTACTTCTAGCGCCTTCAAGCGGTTCAGGATAGCTTTAAGCACCCCCGAGCCCTTCGCAATGCAGAAACCCCGCAGTGTGACTTTGAAGGCATCCCAGACTGTCTCCACTGCATCCACAGACCCCTTATTTCTTGCAAAAAAGTCTAAGCATTCCTCGCGCAGCGTCTCTCTAAATTCCTCATCTAACAGCATTGCGGCCTGCATGCGCCACGCGGTAACAGGAGGGCCTAGCTCAGCTCCGCGCATGGCGACCAGAACCGGGGCATGGTCCGAATAAGTCCGAGGGAGGTGTCGTGCACAAGTGACAGTGGCATACATGTGTGTGGTCAGAAAAAAATAATCAAGCCTGGCCCAGGACCTAGCCTGCGCCGTGAAATGTGTTCCCTCCCCCCTCGGCCCGCAGTGTGCTCGCCAAGCATCCACTAGGTGATTCTCCTCCAGGATGGCGCGCAGCACCTCCCGCCCTTTTGTGTAGTGGTGTGGGGCCGGGTGTGAGCGGTCCAGGGTCCGGTTCACAGTGACATTGAAATCCCCCCCCCATATTATGTGTTGCGACCCTGCTTCCAGTATAGCAGCCCAGAGTGTCTCGAAGTACTGCGGGTCGTCCACATTGGGGCCATAACAACACGCAAGGGTGACCGTCACACGGCCCAATCTGCCCCATAGCAGGCAATATCTCCCTTGTACATCTGATTTCATGCCAGCCATGTGGAAGGGTGTTGACTTTTTAACCAGGATTGCAGTACCCCGGGCATAGGAGGAATACGAGGAGAACGCAGTACTCGAGGCCCATCTACTACCAAAGGCTGGCAACCTGTGAGGTGCAAAGTGTGTCTCCTGCAGAAATGCTATGTGAACATTATGTCTGTCTAAATATCCCAGAACATGGCGTCTCTTCCGATGATCCCCCAAGCCCCGCACATTCCAAGTAAGAACATTCAGACAAGTGTCCCCCATCTCAACATCTTTTCATATAACAGAACAATCCAACTGCACCAACAGTCCTTACAGTTCGAATCACCAGCGGCCCACAGTAACCCCGGCCACCACAAATAGCAGTCCCTGAATCCCCCCCCGTAGCAAAGACAATAGACCAGCCCACCCCAGGACGGGTGGAGGGTCGATGAGGTAAAGGTGCACACGCTCGACTACAAAACGAAAACTTAAACGCAGTGCAAACCCAGGTTCTTTCCTGCTTTCTGCCTCTGAATGCTCCAGCTTGGATGAGCATCTGTATCAATGACCTTTGTCTTACTCCCTGCGCGGCAAACGGTGCCTGGCTCAGCCTGTTGCCTGCCAAAACGGTATTTTGCCTTCGAGTTATCTGCTCCGCTCCTCGAAAATACATTCCTGTCTGGTAGTTTAGGAAAACATCCTTCCAGCTGCAGAGCAAAGGGCCCGGCCTCACTGTCTCCATGCAAGTAATTCATAGCTCCTGTTACCATGGTAGGCCCATGCCCCCTCGCATCTCATGCAGACACGTAGACGCATATGCACGCACTAGCAGTCAGTATAGAATAGCCTTTTGCCCGAGAGACCTTTTCCATTCAGATAATACAGTTCCCTAAACACAAGATATTAGATACGATTTGGGATTAGGTTGTTCTGACACCCCAGACTTCTGTCTCCTCATGTAAGGCTAAATGTCAAGTCCCCTTCACCCTCCAGTCCCACGTCAATCACACGTCATACTGCTGCGCGCGCATCTCTGCCATATATTTCTGCTGACACTGCAGGATTCTCTTGTGGATCCACCCACCTGTGACATCACATAATGACGTTTCTAGTACCTGCCTTCATGCACGCCTATTGTTCCGCCTCTTTCATTACGTATGTGTATTCTTATCTCTCCTCTCAGCTGTTACGCCTCCTGCATCTGTCATTACTGTAATGCATTGACTATATAAATGATAACTTGTCAATAAAGTATTGTCTATCCTTTCCCGAGCCTTAGTGGCAACGGAAATCGATTTGCCATGGTTCGAACCATATAACCAATTCCTTTTTAAGGAATAAAACCCCTTTTAAAACCTCAAATACCACGGATTCTGTCTCTCCTTTTTGACTGAGTTATTCTTATTGAACTTTACCGCATAAATTAAGTATAGGTAATTAATATTTACCACATAATTGGTGCCGGAACAGGGACCTCTCCCCCACCTTACGCGCCGGAGGTGCGTTGCAGGCCCGGCCCCCTGCCACAGCCGGACGGACAACTACGCGTACCCGCAGGATTTCCTGTATCTCCCTCAGGCCAACGGAGGTGACTGAGGCTGCGATCAACACCCAGACGAGGCGGTGAGGAGTGTGGAGGATCCCGACCAGAGCCTAGCTGAGAGAGAGCAAGATCCGAGGTATACGGAGGCCCACCAGGTTCCGAAGTTCCGAAGTATCTGCGTCACGAGTCCAGTCCAGTCCAGTCCAGTGTCGAGTTTCTGAGGCCTTCTGTTCCATGCTTCCCGGTGAGTACCGTTGCTGGGGACGCATCTAGACGTGCGCATTAATTTGTGCCGGTCAAGACGGGTTTGGGTACACAGACCCGGTATGCACTGTTTTTAGCGGTGTATCTGTACTGTTTAGCAGTATATCCGGTCTGCACTGTTTTAGCAGTGTATCTGTACTGTTTAGCAGTACATCCAGTATCATGCAGTTAGCTAGTTTTATTCTAATTATTATTGTTCGTTTTGAAAATGTTTTAATGTGGTTTTAAATGTTGTGGTATGAGTGATTGTTCTATCTTCATTATTGTGTTTATTGTATTAACTGTGTTCGAGTCCCAAGTAAATATCAAGTATCAGGGTTCAAGATGCCGCTGTTCTCCAAATTAAGACAGATAAAAACCAGAAAAGGGGTACTCGAGGAAGCTGTTCCTATTCCACCTAGGGACACTCCAGGGTACTTTATGTACCACAAACATGGCTTAGACGCCGTACTATATCTTGATTTGTGGGTAGATTATACTAAAGATCTAACAGAGAATCAGAGATGGCCAGCTGCTGGGACATGGGATGCTGATTGCATCATGAGAGTAGAAGAAGCATTATGGAAAAAGAAAGCCAGACAGTCACAAAAAGATGCCATCGAATTATGGCGTAAAGAATCGCATAGGCGCATAGAGAAAGCGCTCAGAAAAGAAGAGAAGAGTAGAGAGGAGTCTGACAAAACCCGAGAAAACGTATTAGTTGGGGAAGGCATACGAGTAAAAGCAGAACAAGTAGACAGACAACGAAACACTCTTATGAATGGTATGTATCCTCTTCTGACCGAGGGTTTACCTAAAGCCACTCCAGAAGTACCAAAAGATCTGCCACCTCCATTGCTCCCGACTAAATTACACCATAAGACCGCAAAGGACATTTTCCTTTCATCCTACTTAGACGATGTAGCTCCCGCATATACAGATTCACGTGTCCAGGCGCCACCCGCTGATGGCACTCCGCCCCGAAACAATCCGCCCCCACTTCTACAGCAACAAACTCCTCCTGCCGATCAACACCTTCCGCCTGTTCCACCACCTCTTCCTGCACCTATTCTTCCCCCTCTCCCTATTTTCCACTCAACAAATCCTTTTGGACCTGGCACCTCAGGAGGGGCCACAGGAGGTTTTCAGACCCCACCACAAGCACATAGACTGACTTATAGGGATTTAGCACACCAACGTACACCACAATCAGCGAATTACGACATACTTAAGGAGCCTCTCACAGACTGTAGATATGATCCAGTGCCCGGTAAAGATGACGACAGAATGATGCTATCATCAGTACGTCTACGACGAGTTTCAAACTACTTACTGTTACTACCCGGAATGGTCGATCATCTAGACAAAATATATCACTTTGTCCAAACAGGGCGAGGTCCTGAAAGCATTGGCGAGGCCATGGCATACCAGAAAGTTGATACTCAAAAACTATTGTTACGTTTTTTTATAAACTGCTTGATAAGAAACAGAGATAGGCCTGGTGCAGACCAGGAAGAAATGAAAGCACTTAACAGATGGGGTCAGAATATAGCAGAGGGAAAACATGATAGACAGAGTTGTATATAAAATATGTACAAAAGGATCCGAAAAACAGTAGTACAGATACATGAAAGAGAACAACAGCCTGAAACAGAGAATGAGGGGGATAAGACTGAATCCTCGGGGGAGGACGATCAAGCAGGAACGACAACTGGACAGCCACAATTACTATCATCAACTAAAGAAATAATAGCTTATGTAGGTAAGGGAAGACCCTTAAATAGTTCAATACGTCCGGCACGTCCAGAAAGTAAGAGACTTTATCAAGCTGCCATGTCAAATCCGAGGACGCCTGAACACTTATTTCAGGCTACGGATAAATTACTTCGAGAACGAATGGGGTACCATGTACTCGATTCTATGGATGAACAAGAATTAGCCAGGTCAGCAGTACAATGGGCTGACAGTCCTGATAAATATAGTGATGATGCGCTAGCACACACGTTTTTGAATCTTTCACCACACGAACAGCGTTTAGCTGGTATGTACATGATACAACATCTCCTTATATTGTATAAAAGCCAACACTCTGATCCAGGTCCCCTACCCGATATATTGATAGAACTACTCATGAGGAAATGGAGAGGTCTAGGTACTGACTTAATTAAAGTAATTCTAGAACATCGGCACAGGTACAGTGCCTTCTTGTGTCCAAGGCTTGATCCGGCTCCCTTCATGGAAAGAGAAACGTATTACATAGACAGACAGAATCCCTTACGAGAAGTACACCCAGTTATGAATGATGATAACACCCTTAGACGTGTGTTTGTGTACACGCCTTTAACAAAATTGGAATTGTTAGAAATGAAGAAACTAGTGCCTAGTCATGACAAAGATCCAGCAGGGTTTCACCGCGAACTAAAAGACATGTTACTCATGGGTGATTACACCTATCCGGATATCATGAAAATATTGAAAGTATTATTGCCTGCCGGTATTTACGAGAAACTCAAGGAAAAGGAATGGGAGGTGGGAGAGCAAAAGATTGAGTGGGCTGTATTAGAAAACGAAGAAAACACTCGTACTCCAGGCCTAGGGCTTGGGGACAAAACTAAAGCATTACCAGGATTATTAGTACAAGTGTTACCACGTTTATTGTCAACGAAAAAGGAAGACTGGGATGCAATCTCAGCCTGTAAACAGAAACCTGATGAAGACACTAGTGATTTTTATTCCCGATTTGAGAAATGTTTTGGTATTAATAGTGGCCTGAAACCAAGTAGCGAGTCATATCCACATCTTTTTGTATCCAAACTAGTCGAAAATTCTCGGCCTCAGGTTAAGAACCGAGTATTGAAAGTCGAAAGCACCTGGCAAGCTAATACCCCCTCACAAATGTTACAAATGTTACAGTACCACCAGAATAGAATTAGAGAAGAACATGAACATGAACAGAAACGTATGAAAGACACGAAAATGAAAATGCTAGTCGCTCAGTCAGTTCCAGCTGATGGCCAGAAAAAGGGTACAACACAGTCCAATAATTCAGCAGGTCCTGTTAAAGGGACATGCAACTATTGTAAGCAGCCAGGTCACTATATAAACGATTGTGCAGTTTTGAAACATAATATCTCCACGGGTAAAACCAAAGAGAGACCACGTCCACCCATACAAGACCAAGTCCAACAACAAGTACCACAGAATATCCAGCCTATGCAAGCCTCACAACAGACAGTACAGACCGTAGCAGTGCCACAGTCACAGCCCATCACCGCAACACAAAACACTACACAACAGATGTACCAGTATGCACAAAATGATTATCCCGACTATCAGCGATACACATGAAACAACCTAGAGAGGGAGGTTGGCTTGCCTCTTATTGAGGTTCCTGTAGATCAAGAAGGTCCTTATGTACATAGTCAAGTATTAGGGAAAGACAGAAAGTTTTTAATTGATACAGGGGCAAGCAGGACGACCATCAGTCACGACGAGGTTCCAGGGGCACCCCTCTCAGGCTCACAGAATGTTTCCCTTGGATTTTCAGGAAAGCCTATTATTAACGAAGTGTCGCAACCACTTCCCCTTGCAGTTGGTCCTTTGACACGTACTACAGACTTACTACTTACCAAATCATGCCCAGAAAACTTGCTAGGTATAAAGACACTGAAAGCTCTAGGAGCTGTAATATGTTGTTCTCCGGAAGGAGTACGACTATTTCTGCGCGACTTTAAAGGTCACTATGTATTGAGAGATATGGATCCCAGATTACAAAATGTCCCTGCACATTTATGGGCACAAGGCCCCACTGATGTAGGTTGTATGCACATCACACCATATCGAGTTACACTCAAGCAAGGAGTGGTATTACCCCGAATGCGACAATATAAGTTACCCCCAGATGCTGTAGTGGCTTTACTGCAAATCATTGACGAGCTCATTGCGCAAGGAGTGGTTGTGGAAACCGACTCCAATGTATGTAATTCACCTATCATTCCAATTCTTAAACGCACCGATCCCAATGCACCACCAGTTTATCGATTAGTTATCGATTTGCGCGAATTAAATAAATGTATTGTACCACAGTACCCCGTGGTCCCAGATATCTCTTCCTTATTGACAGCTATCGATCCAGAAGCAACGTTCTTTACCGTAATTGACCTAAAGAACGCTTTCTTTAGTGTTCCAATTGACCCAGAAAGCCAATACTTGTTCGGATTCTGTTTAAATGGACGAAGCTTCAAATTTGCGCACGCACCTCAAGGATTCACAGAAAGCCCCAGCATCTATAGCCAAGCACTGAAAAGACAACTTGACAGTATTCACATGCCTACTAACACTGCTCTACTCCAGTATGTCGATGATCTGCTGATCACCGCCCGAAGCGAACCTGAATGTGAAAAAGCATCACTGACGGTTTTACATTTCCTGGCTGACAAGGGGCACAAGGTGTTCCCTTCGAAGCTACAATTCTGTGTTCAGCAAGATGTTTACCTTGGGCACTTGCTGTCCAAAGGGGGGAGACAGCTCACACCTGATCGCATCCAGTTAATTGTAAATATGTCATGACCCAAGACACAAAAGGAGGTACGGGCCTTCATAGGCCTCACTTCTTACTGCAGACAATGGATTCCCCAATATGCATTTCTAGCAAAGCCACTCATTCAGTTGACAACCCAGGAGGCAGCGTCTTCGACTGTCCTCCCTTGGACTCAGGAACATACACAAGCTTTTGAAGACTTAAAGAAAGCTTTATGTCAAGCACCTGTTTTAGCAACACCATGTTACAATAAGCCTTTTACACTTTTTGTTACTGAACGCGAAGGTACTGCCTTGTCAGTACTCACACAGGAACAAGCAGGTTCACACAAACTGTGTGCTTACTTTTCTAGCACATTAGATCCAGTAGCCCAGGCTCTGCCTGCGTGCTTGAAATTAGTTGCAGCGACAGCTCTAGCAATCAGACAAAGTGATTCTATAGTGTTAGGACATCAGTTGACAGTACAAGTTCCACACTCCGTGGAAGTTCTTTTAAATCGAACACAGACCCAACACTTGACTATAGCACGACTGACAGGTTATGAATTGACATTGTTTCAGCCACACATAGAGATCAGACGCTGTAGTACATTAAATCCCGCCACACTTTTGCCATTAAGTGGAACAGACCCATTGGCACATGATTGTATTGAAGTCATTACTATTACTACGAAGCCTAGACAAGACTTGACAGACACTCCGTTACCAGACCCAGACCTGACACTTTATGTGGATGGTTCATGCATGAGAACAAGTACAGGAGAGTTAGTGGCCGCCTACGCAGTCACGACAGACACTGAAGTCATAGAAACAAATTGTATTGATACCCTGTCAGCTCAAGCTGCAGAGCTCATCGCTCTGACACAAGCCTGTATCCAAGCCGAGAACAAGAGAGTTCACATATACACAGATTCCCGTTATGCTTTCGGAGTTGTGCACGACTTCGGCGTATTATGGCGAGAGAGAGGTTACTTAACTTCTCACGGTGCCAATATTCAACACGGTCCCCTTATTCAAGCTTTGTTAGATGCAATACATCTGCCTACTGCCATATCCATCATGAAATGCAAAGCACATACAAAAGTCACTGATATCGTTTCCCAGGGTAACGACCTGGCAGACCGAACAGCTAAGCACACAGCTCAGACTCACGCAACTGGCCTGACAAAGACAGTAGTTCCGACACCGACTCACTGCATGACAGTTAGGGATCCCGCCCATGATGTAATTGACATACAGACACATGCCACACCGGATGAAATAAAGAAATGGACTGAACTAGGAGGGATCCAAACAGATCAGGGATGGATGACGAAGGGAAAATCTACATGGTTTCTCCCCGACTCTATGGTTCAAGTTATCATCGACACAGTACACAGTCCCGCACATCTAGGAGAAAAAGCTATGCTAGACAGTATTCAACACATCTGGTTCAACAAACACTTACGAGCAGCAGCTAAACAGAAAGTGCGTACTTGCATGATCTGTTGTCAGTTCAATCCAGGTAAAAGCATTCCTGTAGAGCAAGGTGGATTCCATCCTCCCGATCACCCTTTTGAAGTCCTCCAGATGGATTATATCCAGATGGAACGTTGTCGAGGATTCAAATATGTCCTCGTAGTTGTATGTGCACTCTCCCGATGGACAGAAGCATATCCAGTCCCAGATTACACTGCTCCGACCACTGCCAAGCAGCTGGTTCGTGAATTCTTCCCACGGTACGGCTTGCCCCGTATCGTATACTCAGATAACGGCCAGCCATTCTCATCCGAGCTTGTAAAACAAGTTACACTTCTGTTAGGCTATCAGTGGAAATTCCACTGTGTCCGGCATCCCGAGGCAGCAGGTCTCGTGGAGCGCCATAATCAGACTCTGAAAATTCGACTTGCTAAAATCTGCAGAGAGAAAGGCGTTGACTGGATAGTAGCTTTGCCAGTTGCGCTCTTCTACATGAGAATGATAGCACATTCTCGATCAGGGCTATCCCCGTATGAGGTGGTCTTTGGTAGGCCACCAAATATGTGGGGGACGCCTATACCTCGTAAAATAACGGATGTTGATTGTAATATGCTGACAGATTACCTTGCCTCCTTGATGTCTGCACTACAATCTTGTCGTTCACAGGTAGCTGCAGCCTTTCCCGACAACACCGACGTGAAGCCCCATGAAGTGGTTCCTGGAAACTATCTTTTTATAAGAAACTTCGACCGACGGAGCCCGCTGGAGCCCCACTGGCAAACGCCGAAATTGGTACTTCTGACGACGAGGACGGCTGTGAAGGTTGAGGGCCGGAAAGGGTGGCTGCACTCGAGCCACATAAAGAAATTTCATGGACTTCCTTCTGACTTAAATTCTCAGCCCTGCCCTCCTCCACAGACTGACTCAAAACTCCCCCTGGTTGAGAAAACCGCTTCGCAAGAATATAAGCTAAAACTAAGGTCTAGCAAGTCAGACAGTTTAATTGTTTAAGTCCTCCCCTAGGTGAATCGGTTAAATTAGTTTCTGACATGTATCCCCTAGACCGAAATAGAGAGAGAGATAGACAGAAACAGCTCAAGAAAGATGAATATTGTAAATCACTTCGTAGTCACTGTATAGTGACACTATTGATTATGTTTTTTCTAAGTTTATTGATTATTGCTGCAAGTATCCTACTGCACATTTATTACCCTATTTTCAAGCGTGCACATTCTGCTTTCAACGTCACTGCCGAACATTCTTTTAGTGAATTACCCCCGCATGAGTTGTCCTACAGACTTGCGCTGCGCAACAACACCTTCATTAGTATGTTACATCACTCTCATCAGACCAGCAACGCTACAAATTGTTGGATATGTGGCCGACTCCCTCCCTACCAGAAATACAAGGGAGTTCTGCCTCTATTCCCGTATCCGTTCACACATAATGGTTCCTGTGGCGCATGGTTTAGTTTGATTAATTCTTTAGATTCAAATACAGTAGTTTACAAGGGCAACTGGGTATGGGGAAACCTGAATACAGTTCTGCATAAAGTATGTTTCCCTGACAAGGAGGGACTCCCCAAAAGGACAGGGACTGACCTAGAAAATGAAGTATATGGATTAGGTAACTTTACACTTAACCTCATGATTCTGAATGTTGAATCCGAATCCGAGCCAGTCTTGCCCGCTATGTCAGTATTACCAGTCAAGGGTGAACTATGTGTTAGAAAGAATGGTTCAGTACACCTCGGTCATAGTAAATGTACTACTGTGATCGAATTCAGTGATAAGGGCAAGTCTGCGTTTAAAGCTTCACGACATTCCTACTTCATTTGTGGTCATACCGCATATATACGTTTACCTCTAGATTGGGATGGTACCTGTTACATTGCATTCCTTCTGCCACCTGTTTTCCTAGCTCCTCCTGATTATCATAGGAATACCCATCTAGTGCACAATAGAACCCAGAGAGATCTCCCGATTGTCGACTATACTGAAACGGCATGGGAGCAATACACAGACTTCAATAAAGGTTTCTTTCCCTACTTAGGTGCTGTTTTTAATAGTAAACTGATACGCAAGTTAACTAGAACCCTCGAAGCAGTAGTGAATGAGACTACTTCCGCCCTAGGTAACTTAACAGAGGAGCAGTCTGCGATGCGGATTGTTGTTCTTCAAAATCGTCTCGTCCTTGACGTCATCCTGGCCGATAGGGGCGGAGCCTGTAGAGTCATCGGATCGAGTTGCTGTGTTTTCATTCCAGAAAACGCGCCATCAGTATATAGAGCCATTACTCGTCTTCATAAAATTGCAAGTCAGATACACCAGAATCCAGGCACCTGGACTTGGTCCGGTTGGTTCTGGACTACGTTGTCAGCCTGGGGATGGAAGATCCTATCCTTCCTAGGTATTGCCCTTCTCATAGTATTTAGTTGTTGCCTATGTCTACAATGTGGGCCGGCGATTTGCGGCTTGTGCGCCACATCATGTATTCCCCATTCAAATTCTCATTCTAAACGTCATAAGAAGAAAGAAGAGCAAATGATACTACGTGAGCAGATTGACAGACTTATG
The DNA here is from genome assembly GCF_964263255.1 of Lissotriton vulgaris. Taxonomy (NCBI): domain Eukaryota; kingdom Metazoa; phylum Chordata; class Amphibia; order Caudata; family Salamandridae; genus Lissotriton; species Lissotriton vulgaris. The sequence goes on from NC_141689.1 coordinate 55,466,312, forward strand.
AGTATCAATATATCATGAAGGGTCCTTAGGGAACAAGGAGGGAATGAGGAAATATAAATTTTATGGTCAGAAATGTTCCCTAACGTGTACCCCACCGTCTCCATGTACGAGCTTAAAGTGCATGTAACTTCCCTCCTGTATCAGCTATGAAGACGCAAATACATTTGCGTCCAACGTTAACATGTCCTCTTTCAGATCCACCATGAATGGGTCAGATATTCCGTTCCTAAGTGTGCCTTGCCAACGTCTTTTCATGGTGCACATTTCAAGTTTTCCCTGGCTCAGGCGAGTTAGGCCCTGATTCCTGTCATCGAGTTCTTTCCTGCTTTCTGCCTCTGAATGCTCCAGCTTGGATGAGCATCTGTATCCATGACCTTTGTCTTACTCCCTGCGTGGCTAACGGTGCCTGGCTCAGCCTGTTGCCTGCCAAAACGGTATTTTGCCTTCGAGTTATCTGCTCCGCTCCTCGAAAATACATTCCTGTCTGGTAGTTTAGGAAAACATCATTCCAGCTGCAGAGCAAAGGGCCCGGCCTCACTGTCTCCATGCAAGTAATTCATAGCTCCTGTTACCATGGTAGGCCCATGCCCCCTCGCATCTCATGCAGACACGTAGACGCATATGCACGCACTAGCAGTCAGTATAGAATAGCCTTTTGCCCGAGAGACCTTTTCCATTCAGATAATACAGTTCCCTAAACACAAGATATTAGATACGATTTGGGATTAGGTTGTTCTGACACCCCAGACTTCTGTCTCCTCATGTAAGGCTAAATGTCAAGTCCCCTTCACCCTCCAGTCCCACGTCAATCACACGTCATACTGCTGCGCGCGCATCTCTGCCATATATTTCTGCTGACACTGCAGGATTCTCTTGTGGATCCACCCACCTGTGACATCACATAATGACGTTTCTAGTACCTGCCTTCATGCACGCCTATTGTAACGCCTCTTTCATTACGTATGTGTATTCTTATCTCTCCTCTCAGCTGTTACGCCTCCTGCATCTGTCATTACTGTAATGCATTGACTATATAAATGATAACTTGTCAATAAAGTATTGTCTATCCTTTCCCGAGCCTTAGTGGCAACGGAAATCGATTTGCCATGGTTCGAACCATATAACCAATTCCTTTTTAAGGAATAAAACCCCTTTTAAAACCTCAAATACCACGGATTCTGTCTCTCCTTTTTGACTGAGTTATTCTTATTGAACTTTACCGCATAAATTAAGTATAGGTAATTAATATTTACCACACGCTGCTGATTATTCCAATGACAGCAGAGCATTGTCGGAGCGCCGAGGAAACGGGTAAGACTGTTCTGTGTTATACAGCCCATTTCAGAATCGTGTCCCACTTTGGATAGGACACGGATTGTGTGTACTTTGTTTGCGCACCTTTTCAGGGTGTTATACCAGTCTGAAAGTTTTTGCTTTAACAGTCCTGGTAGATTCCCGGATATCTAGAGGCATTGGCTTGGTCCGCTCTCCCCAGTTGGCCGGGTCGAGCATTCCACCGTCCCGATGCGGGGAGACAGCATGGTATTAATTACACAGCACCCGCGGATCCGAGTGGGATAACACTTGATGCTTCGAATGTATTCTCAAGGCAGAAGCAGTTAAGGAGCATTAACAGTCTGCTATGACTCCCTGATTCACCGATACGCTTTTTGTTTATTCTATTTGTTTAGGAGAGGGACGCAAGGGGTAACTGTCAGTGGGTTTGATGAAGCTCAACGAGGTTATGGTTGATGTATGTGTGAGATCTGAGAAAACACGTTAGTATTACCAGTATTGTATATGGTGCCCAAACACGCTTTTCTTGTTTCCCTATCTTAGTCAGCCAAAGCCCTGGTTCCGCCCTTGCTCTCTCCACAGTGGAACAACCGTATTTTTCTTTAGAGGTAGGGGAGAGAGAGAGAGGGTTTAGGAGATCCCTGAAAGGAAAACCGAACGTATAGCATGTTGCATGTTATATCATTGTCTTGAATATTGCTTGTTGTCATTCCAGGTCTCCCTCCCTGCTGTCCCCATCCTTTCCTTCCCTCTCTGGACTATCAGGGCAGTCTGTGTATATCACTTCAGGCTCCTGGGCCGTCGAGAGGTGGAACCCATTATAGAATCGGTACAATCCTGGGGGAAACGGAAGACGGAGCCTGACAGTCTGCTCCTCTTTGTGCCAAAGAGATTTGTTTATCTGTAAGGTTAAATACAGTAAGCAATGATGTGGTGTTGATTAGACGCCATGGCACGTAGCCTGAACGGAGATTTTGTAACGTCTAGCCTAGCAGCATTATAGAACGTAATTGAGACTGTCTATGTTGTAAGATGAGCAAGTCTTGTTCAATTATATCTATGGCAGAGGATACAATGCTGTCCAAAGAGTAAATTCTGGAGGACAGAGTCGGTAACCCATCGTCCACTACTGAGAGAGAGCTTTCTCTAAATGAATACAATTAATTTCTCGTAGTCTTTCTGCAGTTTCGATTTGCATGACCTTCCATGCTTCATTGGAAGCAGCCTATATACCGGCGTATATGAAATGTTTATGATGTGGTTTACGAGGTCCTAGTATGAAGTCTCTCAAATCAACACCATCTTTAAGTAAAGTTAAGTGTTGTTTAATTTCTGGAAGTGTGGATTTCTGTAGCCACTCAAGGCATAGTTTTCCTACACTGTAAGTTGTTACTATCCCTGGATGTTGTCTCTGGGAATATCTTGGATCTGACCTAGTTACTGTGAACCCTTGTGTTTTGTACAGGAATCTATCTTGATAGTTATTCGTGTCTGTGGGCCAGATTAACCATTTTTTCCAATAAGGATTAGTTCTGTTCTGTTGTAAAATATGTTTTTCGTCTACCTCTTCATCTGCAGTGCTATTACTGTCAGGTGTGGGCTTAGGTATGGACAGTTTGTTTAAATCTTTTATCTTAGCCAACTCAAGACAAGATGTTTGTTGAACAGTGTCATTTAAAAACATTATTTGTTCTGGGATGATGCAGGCTCTGAAAAGGGCTTCTAAACCTTGCACCGGCCACTTTTTTTTTCCCCAGTCAGTTTTTGTCTCAATGTTGTCTCTCCAAAAGTCAAAACCTAATGTAGACAGCTGAGCAAAAAAGGCAGCAGAGTACATTTGTTTAGAATTAGTCAACATGTTTTTCATTCCTGTCTTATTCACATTTTTTAAATAAAACGTTTCTGGATTTGTGACATTAACACCTGAGAAGTATGGAAACCTTTCATAAAATGTTTTTGAGCTGCCCTTTGGTGGCGTTGGACAATGTTCCCATTGATTATAAGTAAAAACATTTCTACGGTTTGCAGATTTGAGCAAAAAATGGTGACCATAATCATTAAAACAATACATTTGTTCATAATCTGATGAACCTTCTAAGTATTCATGTTTTGTGAATTTAGCTGACATTTCTAAATCTGTCATCATGTTATTAACAGTCTCAAAGTCCCAATCATCAGAAAATGTGCTAGGTGAAACAACGTCACTCAAAGAAACCTTAAACTGGTGTAGAATCTTCAACAGTTCCACCGGGCCATAAATGTCATAATTAGTTGTGTCTCATGCTATACCACCAAGTATAGGAACGGCTGTGATGTCCACTGATGACAGGTCTCTCCGTTCACGATGAGATGATTTGTGAGGTTTCAGGAGCAAATTGATGTTCTTACTTGCTGTGTCCATTGTATTGTATTTTCCATCTTTCATCTTTCCCAAATTTAAAACAAGAATGAGCCAAAGTAGGAGAAAAAGTACACCTAACACAATCCAAAATTCAACCCATGGTGAAACCATATATGTATTTTCAAGTTGATGAAAGAGTTCTGTTATTTTTTCTTTTTTCTTTGAAAGTTTTATTTGCTGGCATTGTTTCAGGCTCACTGGGATCCTCAGAAAACGTATCAAAGTTGATGAAATAGCCAGAGGCAGTTCTGTCACTTGTTGGAATTGCATCAGGATTGTTTGGAATCGTTGGAGCTGCTTCTTCCTTTTTCATATTTGTATAGTAAGAGGCTATATCATTGTAGACAAGAGTGTCTTGATGAACTGTAATTTGGGTCTCAAGAGGCACAAGTTCCATTGCTTTATTGTATAGCCCTTCTTTTCTCACTGCAGGCTTATCAAAGGTGATGAGTCTCTCAGTTTGAACCTCTTGGATTGTAGCGAGATTCAGTCCTCTGCTACCTCTTTGGAATCCAATGGGCCTACTACTTATTATCGGCAACATGATGTGGTTTTACCAGGTCAATGGATACAGACCTGTTCTACTTTCTTCCAGCAAGGGGCGGCAGTAACACTGTTCTTAAGCCGTGGATTGCTAGTACAGGTACTAGTTTTCTGTAATAAGGCCCATATTCCTTCTTGTCCGCGATCTTTTTTCTGACTAGATCCCCAACCTTTGGAATCCAGGCAGGCCTTGCTGTGATAGGTGGTTGTTCTTCAGTGGTTGTTGGCTTCTGTTGAGTGTTGCTCAGACTCTTTCTTGTTTCATTTAAGTCCTGCAAAATAGCCAAACGGTCTTTGATATCAAAGGGTTTTGTTCCACCACTGAAGTGTGACGATCAAGATCCTGGATAAGCAGATTGTTAAGACTACGTTGGACACTTATTAGATGTTTGACTCACCCTTCACCCGAGCCTAATACCCTAGCTGTTATAGATTGCTTTATGTCATGGGTTTTTCTTTCCACTATTGCATTTCCCTCAGGATGGAATGGACTTGAGTACTGCAATGTAACGCCCGAGCTGGCCATGGCCTCGTTGTAAGCTCGAGAGCTAAACGCAGGACCCTGGTCAGAATGTTGCGTGCCGATTGCGTATGCGCCGATAAAGACTCACAAATCTTTTATAAAAGTTTGAGCCTCAGCCGAGCGCTGAGGCCACATCCAAATTAATCTTGTCCTTATAGTTGTGGGACCGCATCCGTCCATGGTGACGTTTGCGTGTAGAAAGTCTAATGCTGTCTAACAGTGGTGTCTGAACCGGGCTGGCTACACTGTAGTCAGGTATCTGGTGGCTTTCAAAGCTATGATCTCTGTAACAGATATCGCAGTTAATTCCGAATTCATAAATTTGGACCCTCATTCCTGGCCACCAGTACATCTCTTTAAATTCTAGTAGAGATTTTGAGATCCCTTGATGTGTCAGACCTTCTCCCATATGTGCTTCGTGAACCAAAGCACCTCCGGTTTCTGTTTGGAATTACTCTATCCCCCACTCCAGAGATTCGAGCAAAGGGAATGGAGTTTGCATCAATTATGTATGTATATTCGAGTGGATAGTTTAGAGGTAATGCTGCACTGCTGCATTTCATTGTGGCATTACCAGATAGCATTGTTTCACCGTCTATTTTTGTTTTTGAACGAGTGATTGCAGCTACGGAAACAATTTGCACAGCTGCCTTCGCGGCTTCATCAGCCAATGAATTCCCTGCAACGTGAACATCACGCTGGTGACTCAGTGTATGGATCACGTGAGTCTTTTCTAGTTCTTTCTATAATAGAACTAATTTTTCACAAAGCTTTTTATGCTTAGTTGTGCCACCTTTTGCGTCTTTGAAACCGTTTTGAACCCAGTTCTGCAAATATTTGTTGTAAGATTGAACGCAGTAATACGAATCGCACACTATGAGTGTGGGGAATTTGCGATCCGTATTTTCAAGCGCCATCTTGAAAGCATGTAGTTCAGCTCGCTGAGCTGTACAGCCTGTTAGAGATTGTGTTTTTGTGACCATAGGTAGAAATTTACCTTCGTGCCAGCGACCTTTAACAATCACGCACGCAGCACTATATGCTTGTTTACCCCCATTGCGGATTGTGCTGATCCGTCTGTATAGATTATACATCCATAATGTTCTAGTGGCAGAATCTCAATAGGCAGAGGGCATTCTTGTTCATATTGTAGAAATTCTTGTGTTTTCAAGTAAGGGTCAAAAACCTATTCAACGTCTGTTGCAGCAAAATAATTAACCCATTGTATCCATCTTGGATGTAAAGCTTTAGCATTTGGAATGCTCGCTTTTGTCACTGCCTCTAAGGCAGGTACAGGTGTAATGACCATGTGCGTTTTCCCTGTGCTAGGGCTCTCTCCTTTGCTACTGCACTTTGAACCGCTGTCAGAATTTTTTCTGTAGAAGTGAATTTTATTTCAGCTTGTGTGTACAAGTGTGATTTGTATGCTATTGGTACCTTTTCACCTTCATTAAAGGTGAGGTATGTGAAACCGCATCTTCCTGGGATGATTCAGATTACAAGATTGTGTACGTTGTCGCGTGTCTGTAAATGTGTTGTTGCTAACATGTCTGTTTGCACTGAACGCAAAATTTCTGTGTGTTTTTGAGTCCAAGTAGTTTGTTGAAATCAGGTTTGATTAGTTCTTAGAGAGGTTTAACCCTTTCTGCGTAATTTAGAATGAAAGTTCTTCCGCAATTCAGGAACCTAGAATTGACTGTAAATTTTTCAGTGTTTTGGGAGGCTGGAGCAGCACACACTTTTCTAAATATTTGTCTGCCAAGATTTTGCCTTCACTCGAAAGTTTGTATCCTAAGAATAGGACGTTGAGGTGGGCAATTTGTGATTTCTTAATTGAGGCAAACCTAATTATAATGCTGTTCACTCTGTTCAAGTGCCTGTCCAAGTCATCGTCTGTTAGATAGATATCATCGACATAAGATAATGCCTCACCATCATACGTTTGTAGTAACTCTGTTACTCTGGCTGAAAAGAACCCTGGACTATTCTTGAATCCCTGGGGGAGACGGCAATATTGTCGCTGTGCCCCCATGATTGAGAAAGCGGGCAAGTACCTGCTTTCTGGTGCAATATTTTGGCAGAAGAACGCACAATGTTATTTATCAGTGCCGCACTGTGTGCATTTCGTACTGCAAAACTTTTTCAACAAGAGTTTAAATGTCTGTAGTCCAAAACTAGACAATATGTATTGTCAGGTTTGGAGACAGGAAACAAAGGATTGTTCATTGACGAGGTGCATGTTTCAATCACCCCTTGGTATTCAAGTTGATTTAAGATCTCCGTGACCTGCTTTTTTAGCTTCCTGTTTAACAGGATATTGCCTTTGGCTTGTTGATCGATTTTTCAACTGGATTTTTATATAATGCTGGAGCCTGGGCTAAAAGCCCATTTTCTGGCATATGTGTATTTTTTATGAATTGGAATGTGATTTGAGAAGGCTGGCATAATAATCTCTTTGCCATGTGGACACTCCCTAACAAATTCAGGTGGCAGGTCAAGTTCAGCTAGAAGAATGTCATAACCCTTAGATAGCTTTTCCCAAAAGAGTGCTTTTTTTTTTAGTTATTTCCCCCTCCATCCAGAGTGTTACTTCATATAACTTATGGGGTACGCTAACCCTGGCATTGGCAGTTTCAACTTGGATGCATTAATTCAAGTCCACTGTCTCCAGAAGATCCTTCAAGATCTTGTGAGCTATGGTGACTTCTGCTGCGCTGTCTAGCATTGTCTGAGCCCACTCCCCATTCTTGAGTTGTGTCCTCAAGATCCTCGGCATGTCTGATTTTTAGACTTGCTACCTTGTTTTTGGAGAATTGTGTTTTCTTGTTTTTCTGAAGGTGCTGATCGTCTTTGAACTTCACGCGTTCTTCTTTGTGTTCTGATCGTCCTCTTCTTTCGGATTTCTGCGAGAAAGTCTGAAAGGTACGAGAGAAACGAGTATCAGCATTTTGATATCTATCAGGTTTTCTCAAATTATCCCTATTCCTGAGGTTATACCTCTTTTCAGAGGGCTCTTGTTGAGGAGACCTTCCTCTGAACTGAGAACGCTTCTCTTTAGGAAGCGTCTGTTTAGTGTTCTCCCACTTCTTTTTAGGAGTAGTGAGATTATTTTTAATAAAGACCTTTTCAGGATTTTCTGTTAGTTGGGGTTTTACTGGATTCCCACCCAAACTATCTCTACCTAGTTCTTCATAGGATTCTCGCAAGTTCATACGGTTGCTCAGTTACATCTATTTCTTTTAGTTTTTGGCGGATTGCCACAGATGCTGCTTCACCTTTAATGTTAGCTTGTAGTATAGCCGAGACCTGTCTGAAATCTTTAAGTAATTTCATACCAAGATTAAAAGCTGGTTCTGGTCCGTATTAATTTTGAATCTGTCTTAGTGTTCTGATAGGTGTCCTCGGGATCGGTTTGAAGATTATGTTCCACCTCTCAATCTATCCAACGACTGGAATTGCCATTAAGGCACAGCACGTTGAACGGATTAAGCGAGGGACGTCTGGAAGGGGAGTTTAGGAGCCAGGAAGGAAAGGAAGGGGACAGCAGGGAGGGAGATCTGGAAAAGACAGAAAGAGAACAACAACTCATGAGTAACTGTCTTTTCTCACTCCTAAATACAATAATAACAATTGGACCTTATGCTGACTAAATACCTGTAAAGAAAAAGAATTCTTCAGGGGAGAGATAAATGATGTCGGATGTAGGGATATAGGTGCAGCTGCAATAACACAAAAATTAAGGACAGTGACTTGTAACCTCCTGTATACTGACATTTATAATAACAGTCACCCAGATGCTATTCAGGACATGACATACCCCTAGCTCACTCCTTGTGCACTTCACAGGGATCGAGAGTTGAATACCACTCCAGATCAATCCCTGTTAATAAAAGGAGTAAAGAGACATAGGGATTACAACACCATCCTATTAGAACATCTCTTCATCACAATGCAAACAACAAAAGAAATCGTCTAAGTGTTGGAATCACACAGAAACGATGGCCGTTCAGTTTCAATCCACTGGACTGAACTTCAAAGGTGGAGCAATGTTTTTCCCCACAAAGTACATGAAGATTGAGCACTAATGTATATAGAAACCTCCGTGGATAACCACCATCCACCACACCGTCGGCCGACAATACCGACCGGGACAATCCCAGTGAACCAAGGAAGGACTTAACCCTCGTGAACCACAAGTCAGCAATAGCCCTGGGAAGCCTCCTTCAGGACTCTAAAAGTTGTAATAACGCCAAGAACAAAAGCTGTCTAGGTGCAAGCACCCTTACCGCACCAAACACGAACTGCCAAAGGACGAATCAGCTCGGACCGGAGAATTCCCGGTGCTGAGCGCTGCGCCCCGTCTTCCTTATGCTTCCGCGATCAACCTCTCACGAGAAAGCAAAGGATCATGGGAGTGGTAGTTCTCTTGCCGCGCCTGCCGGGAACTGTAGTTCGTTCGCGCGGCGCGATCATGACAGTACATCCCCCTTACAGAGAAGGCGAAGTCAAGGCCCTGGTTTAGCAGGATGTTTCCTATGAAAGGCCGCCACCTTCGCAGGGGAATGGAGCCCAGCCGCAGGCTCCCACGAATTCTCCTCAGGACCGTAACCCTTCCAGGAAACCAAATACCACAGTTTACGGCTGCGATACTTGGAATCCAACAGACGCTGGACCTCGTACTCAAGCACTCCATCCACCACCACCGGAGGAGGCCGCGAGCGACCCTTTCCTCGTGCGGGTTTCAACAGGGACACATGAAAGACAGGGTGGATCCGCAGATGAGAAGGAAGTTTCAGTTTCACAGCCACCGGATTCACCCTTTTTTCAATGGCATAGGGCCCAATGTATTTAGGGTTGAACATGCTCAATATTTTGAACCGTAGATTACGAGTAGACAACCACACCATGTCCCCTCTGCCATACAACGGTCCCTGTCTTCGGTGTCTATCGGCGGCAGTCTTGTATTGCGCCTTGGCCTTTGCTAGATGAGACTGAACCTTGGACAAGGTGTCACGAATGCGTACCACCCTACGTGCAACCTCAGGCAACGCAGGATCAGCTCGCGGATGAACAAACCGAAGGAACCTGGGATGCCTGCCATAGTTACAGTAAAAAGGCGTCTCCTTGGTGGAACCATGGAGGGCGTTGTTATACGTCACCTCCGCCAGCCACAAGTGATCCACCCACGCCGCTGTACCTTGATCCACATAACACCTGAGATACTGTTTGAGTGTCTGATTCAGGCGCTCTGTTTGTCCGTCAGTTTGTGGGTGGAAACTAGTAGAAAGGACGGTCTGAATGTGGAGCATAGAACACCATTTCCTCCAGAATTGGGCCGTAAACTGTGCACCTCTATCGGACACGATCACGCTGGGCAATCCATGAAGACGAACCACTTGTGACATAAGCATCTCCGCCAACTGCCCCGCAGTGGGCACTTGTACACAAGCGATGAAGTGCCCCATCTTGGTCAAGTAATCGACCACAACCAGAATCGCTGTACATCCTTGGTCTTTGGGCAGGCCAACTACAAAATCCAATGATATCCTATCCCAAGGAACAGAGGGAGTAGGAAGAGGTTGTAACAAACCTTGTGGACGTCCGTGATCGGACTTCATTCTAGCACATTGTTCGCACTCAGAAACCCACTTCCTGATATCAAGTCTCACAGAGGGCCACCAGAAATGACGGAGAACATGTTCAACAGTCTTGGCTTCTCCAAAATGACCAGCACACGGGGAGTCGTGGCACCATACAAACACCTGCCTCCGCAGCTGCACGGTTGGTATTAGTAACCTTTTGTTATGCAACGGAAGGCCCCCATGCATTGTCCATTCAGGATGTTTCTGTAGCCACGTCTTCCATGAGAACGAGGAAATGCCTCTCGCCACACCCTTCAGAAAGGTGTCCGGCTGCAAAGCACACAGTACTTTACCAGGGTCGATGATGCTGGCCACCGGTGCTCCCTCAGGAAGAACCACGGACGACTGACGGGTAAAAGCATCTGCCTTGCGGTTCTCTACTCCAGGCCTGTAGGTGATGACGAAATGGAAACCTGAAAAGAACATCATCCATCTCAGTTGCCTGGGGGAAAGATGACGGGCTGCCGTCATAAATTGTAGATTGCGGTGGTCTGTGTACACAGTGACTATATGTTTGGCACCCATTAAGAAGTGACGCCACTCCAGGAAGGAGTCACGGACCGCCAATAGTTCTTCCTCTGAGATATGATAGTTCTTTTCCGCGGCGTTCAACTTCCGGGACATAAAAGCCACCGGATGTAGTTGCCCTGTATCAGCGTTTCTTTGGGACAAAACCGCTCCGATTGCCACTTCCGATGCATCAGCCTCCACTACATAGGCCTTGTCCGGATCAGGATGGGCCAAGATCGGAGCAGACACAAATGCATGTTTGAGAGCAGAGAAAGCAGTCTGTGCCTCCTCGGTCCATTTGAATACAGTGCTTTTCTTTGGAAGATGAGTTATAGGGGCCACCAATTTTGAGAAGTGACCAATGAAGCGCCTATAAAAATGAGCAAATCCAATGAAGCACTGAACATCAGGGACATTGCAGGGAACAGGCCAATTTGTTATTGCCGAAACCTTACGTTCTGCCACCTCCTGACCCTCCTGACTTAGGATCACCCCCAGGAACTCCACAGAACGTACATGAAAATCACACTTACTCAATTTCCAATATAAGTGGTTCGCTTGAAGTATACTCAATACTGTCTCTACATGATGGAGATGAAGTTCCTCAGACTCAGAGTACACCAATATGTCATCTATATACACAATGACATATCGATCCAAAATCTCACGCAGGACGTCGTTAAGGAAGAATTGAAATGCCGCAGGGGCATTGCAAAGCCCAAACGGCATAACCAGGTACTCGAAAAGACCATACCTGGTTTTAAAGGCAGTCTTCCACTCGTCCCCCTGCCTCATGCGGACCAAGTGGTAAGCCGCTTTTAGATCCAACTTGGTGAACACAGTAGCACCCTTGACTTGTTCCAGTAGAACACTGATGAGAGGGAGAGGGTATCTGTTTTTATTAGTGATGGCATTTAATGCGCGAAAATCCACACACACCCTCAATTCTCCATTGGTCTTAGGAATAAAGAAAAGGGGCGATGCTGCTGGTGATTTGGACGGGCGGATGAATCCCAATCCTAGCAACTTGTCAAGATAGGACCTCAAATGCTGTGTCTCGGGCTCGGTCAATGCATAAATACGCCCTGTAGGTACCATTGCCCCAGGTATTAAATCTATTTGGCAATCGTACTGCCTGTGAGGGGGAAGTTCTTCGGCATGGGTTTCACTGAATACCTTTGCGAATTTAGAGTATGCTGCCGGGAGTAACACACACTTTTCTGCAGCAGTAGCAATACTGGAGCCTCTAGCCAACGCTCTAGCAGGAATCAGAGATGCCGCATGACAGTGCTCCAAACAGTGGTCAGAGTCCATGATCAAAGTTCTGCTGCCCCAGTCTATGCTCGGATTGTGTTTTTCCAACCAGGGTATACCAAAAATCACTCCATACTGAGGGGCCCTGATCACGCTAAAGGTAATCATTTCCACATGTGCTTCCCCATACCACACCTCCAATGCTTCAGTTCTATACTCCACTGGACCCGTACTCAACCTCCTCCCATCCACCGCATAAACCACCTCAGGGGACTCGTTCTGTATCAATTCGATACCCTTGCTCTGGGCTTCCTGAATGTCCATAAACATACCCGTAGCTCCCGAGTCAACCATGGCAGACATGACCACTTGTACACCTTCCACTACCATCCTAATGGGAAGAAAAAAAATATCCTTTTGATCCCACCTTAACGTCATTTAACGAAGGGACAGATAAAGGACTCCAAGACACCCCTTCTTGTGACCTAGAGTCCGTCAGTTTCCGGCCCCCTCTTCAGCTGTGGTTGAGGCTGCTCTGGGGGAGCGAAAACGATTACCTTTGGGCTTGACGGGACACTCCCGTACAAAATGCCCACGTTTCCCACAATAGAAACAGAGACCCTGCTTGCGACGGGACTCTCTTTCAGCTGGGGTGAGGGCCTGTCTGACAGCTCCTATATCCATCGGTTCAGGGGCAGAAGCCGAAGGAGTTTCGGTTGGTTTGCTCCGCTCTACAGGAGGTTTTCTGCGAGTATCCCCTCTCCGTTCGTTCAACCTGTGATCTAGCCTCAACGTCAGATTGATCAGATCCTCAATAGTAGCAGGTTGCGGATCGATCTGTGCTATGACATCTTTTAACTTCTCGCTTACTCCCTGATGGAACAAGGTGGCTTGTTTGTTCTCGGGCCAACTGGTCTCTGCTACTAACCTTCGAAAAGCATTAATATAACCCACCAAATCCTTGCTACCCTGATTCAACTCCAATAACTCACGATCTGCCGTGTAGGAGTCCGCCCTTCTATCAAAAACTCTTATAAACTCCTGTCTGAAGGATTCCCAGTCATGTAACAGGGGGTCATTACGATTGACAAGTGGTACAGCCCACTGCACTGCATTCCCCACCAAATAAGAGATTGGGAAGGCCACTTTAGCCTGGTTGGTAGGGAAGGATTTAGGCTTACATGAGAAATGAAGTGCTACCTGCGTGAGAAACACATGCACCTTCTCTGAATCCCCCTGAAAGCGCTCGGGGGAGGCCAAAGGGATAGAAACTGGCATTTCCACTACCACAGCAGTGGAAGGAGCAGGTACGCCCGCATCAAACGGGTTTCGTGGTAGAACATCAAACCTGGCCCGTAGGTCAGCTGTCTCTTGTCTGGATGCCGCTACTTCTATCTGTAAACTGGCCAAAGCAGCTATCACTTCCTCCATGGTAGCCATAAGGTTCAACCCGACCGGGAGGACAATATTCGTGGATCAGGAATTCTGTTATGATAGGCGTCCTCGGGATCGGTTTGAAGATTATGTTCCACCTCTCAATCTATCCAACGACTGGAATTGCCATTAAGGCACAGCACGTTGAACGGATTAAGCGAGGGACGTCTGGAAGGGGAGTTTAGGAGCCAGGAAGGAAAGGAAGGGGACAGCAGGGAGGGAGATCTGGAAAAGACAGAAAGAGAACAACAACTCATGAGTAACTGTCTTTTCTCACTCCTAAATACAATAATAACAATTGGACCTTATACTGACTAAATACCTGTAAAGAAAAAGAATTCTTCAGGGGAGAGATAAATGATGTCGGACGTAGGGATATAGGTGCAGCTGCAATAACACAAAAAATAAGGACAGTGACTTGTAACCTCCTGTATACTGACATTTATAATAACAGTCACCCAGATGCTATTCAGGACATGACATACCCCTAGCTCACTCCTTGTGCACTTCACAGGGATCGAGAGTTGAATACCACTCCAGATCAATCCCTGTTAATAAAAGGAGTAAAGAGACATAGGGATTACAACACCATCCTATTAGAACATCTCTTCATCACAATGCAAACAACAAAAGAAATTGTCTAAGTGTTGGAATCACACAGAAATGATGGCCGTTCAGTTTCAATCCCCTGGACTGAACTTCAAAGGTGGAGCAATGTTTTTCCCCACAAAGTACATGAAGATTGAGCACTAATGTATATAGAAACCTCCGTGGATAACCACCATCTACCACACCGTCGGCCGACAATACCGACCGGGACAATCCCAGTGAACCAAGGAAGGACTTAACCCTCGTGAACCACAAGTCAGCTATAGCCCTGGGAAGCCTCCTTCAGGACTCTAAAAGTTGTAATAACGCCAAGAACAAAAGCTGTCTAGGTGCAAGCACCCTTACCGCACCGAACACGAACTGCCAAAGGACGAATCAGCTCGGACCGGAGAATTCCCGATGCTGAGCGCTGCGCCCCGTCTTCCTTATGCTTCCGCGATCAACCTCTCGCGAGAAAGCAAAGGATCATGGGAGTGGTAGTTCTCTTGCCGCGCCTGTCGGGAACTGTAGTTCGTTCGCGCGGCGCGATCATGACACTTAGGACATCTGGTATTACCGCAATAGACGGAACACCATGTCTTTTTGTGTAGATTGACGTGACAAAAGGGGGTGGTGATGGACGGAGCATCTGAATCAATCAAACACGCACACCCAGTCAAAAGATCTGGGTTTAATCCATCACCGTTCTTTAGCCCACTCTGCCACCCCAGTTCAGACATGGCTATATGCAACTCAGTCTGACCCTGTGCCTCATGGGAACAGTCCAGCCCGAACTGCCAAGCCATGTCTTCCCTGAACCGGAAACAAGCTTCTGAGGACCGGTTTCTGGCATTCCAGCCGTCTTCAGCCCGGCTTGCTTGAATCCAGTGGCAAAGTGAGCAAGGGGCTCACGTCTGAGCATACCCTGCCACTCTTATGGCGGCCAAAAGCAGTACAAAAGGGGGTGGTGATGGACGGAGCATCTGAATCAATCAAACACTCACACCCAGTCAAAAGATCTGGGTTTAATCCATCACCGTTCTTTAGCCCACTCTGCCACCCCAGTTCAGACATGGCTATATGCAAATCAGTCTGACCCTGTGCCTCATGGGAACAGTCCATCCCGAACTGCCAAGCCATGTCTTCCCTGGACCGGAAACAAGCTTTCGAGGACCGGTTTCTGGCATTTCAGCCGTCTTCAGCCCGGCTTGCTTGAATCCAATGGCAAAGTGAGCAAGGGACTCACGTCTGAGCATACCCTGCCACTCTTATGGCGGCCAAAAGCGGTACAAAAGGGGGTGGTGATGGACGGAGCATCTGAATCAATCAAACACTCACACCTAGTCAAAAGATCTAGGTTTAATCCATCACCGTTCTTTAGCCCACTCTGCCACCCCAGTTCAGACATGGCTATATGCAAATCAGTCTGACCCTGTGCTTCATGGGAACAGTCCAGCCCGAATAGCCAAGCCATGTCTTCCCTGGACCAGAAACAAGCTTCCCAGGACCGGTTTCTCGCATTCCAGCCGTCTTCAGCCCGGCTTGCTCTAATCCAGTGGCAAAGTGAGCAAGGGACTCACGTCTGAGCATACGCTGCCACTCTTATGGCGGCCAAAAGCGGTACAAAAAGGGGTGGTGATGGATGGAGCACCTGAATCAATCAAACACTCACACCCAGTCAAAAGATCTGGGTTTAATCCATCACCGTTCTTTAGCCGACTCTGCCACCCCAGTTCAGACATGGCTATATGCAAATCAGTCTGACCCTGTGCCTCAAGGGAACAGTCCAGCCCGAACTGCCAAGCCATGTCTTCCCTGGACCGGAAACAAGCTTCCGAGGACCGGTTTCTGGCATTCCAGTCGTCTTCAGTCAAGCTTGCTTGAATCTAGTGGCAAATTGAGCAAGGGACTCACGTCTGAGCATACCCTGCCCCTCTTATAAGGGCCAAAAGTGGTACAAAAGGGGGTGGTGATGGACGGAGCATCTCAATCAATCAAACACTCACACCCAGTCAAAAGATCTGGGTTTAATCCATCACCGTTCTTTAGCCCACTTTGCCACCCCAGTTCAGACATGGCTATATGCAAATCAGTCTGACCCTGTGCCTCATGGGAACAGTCCAGCCCGAACTACCAAGCCATGTCTTCCCTGGACCGGAAACAAGCTTCCGTGGACCGGTTTCTGGCATTCCAGCCGTCTTCAGCCCGGCTTGCTTGAATCCAGTGGCAAAGTGAGCAAGGGACTCACGTCTGAGCATACCCTGCCACTCTTTTTCCCATGAGGCAAAGGGTCAGACTGATTTGCATATAGCCATGTCTGAACTGGGGTGGCAGAGTGGGCTAAAGAACGGTGATGGATTAAACCCAGATCTTTTGACTGGGTGTGAGTGTTTGATTGATTCAGACGCTCCGTCCATCACCACCCCCTTTTGAACCGCTTTTTGCCGCCATAAGTGTGGCAGGGTACGCTCAGACGTGAGTCCCTTGGTCACTTTGCCACTGGATTCAAGCAAGCTGGGCTGAAGACGGCTGGAATGCCAGAAACCGGTCCTCGGAGGCTTGTTTCCGGTCCAGGGAAGACATGGCTTGGCAGTTCGGGCTGGACTGTTCCCATGAGGCACAGGGTCAGACTGAGTTGCATATAGCCATGTCTGAACTGGGGTGGCAGAGTGGGCTAAAGAACGGTGATTGATTATACCCAGATCTTTTGACTGGGTGTGAGTGTTTGATTGATTCAGATGCTCCTACCATCACCACCCCCTTTTGTACTGCTTTGTGTAGATTGAAGCAAAGACTGTACCCCAAGTGTCACAGTCCTCCATGTGTGGTGCAAGCCCCATTGGTGAACAGATTGTTAAGATCCTGTGTTTCTCATGAGGTGTACTATCAGGAAGTACTGCCTCTATTTGAGTAATTTTTTGAGCTAACCTGAATGGAATTTGTTCCCTTTTTTCGGGTAATTTACCAATGACTGATTGTATAGTCTGTGGTGTAATTTTGTTTGTGTTCCCCTGGTGAGGGGTGTGGTGTGGAAACCTTATAGCAGATTGGACTGTTAAAGTCCGCATGACATATTGAACCAACAGTTTATGTATTTTAATTAACTGTTTCAGCTGAGCTAACAGTTCTGGACCTGTCATTCTTTTAATGTCAGGATGTGGTGTATAGCTGACTTGAACCGGCCATGTTGCTCCTGGTCTACCTAGTGGACCTATCCTGTTAATGTGATTTTGATGTTGTAGGGGGGCTTTAAACCAGAGCTGGTGCTCTTGGTAAGTAAGTGAAATTTCAATGTCCTCGAAAGGAATGTATTCCACTGGAGGTGCCTCCACTTTGTAATAGTGAAACTCAGGTGTTACTGGATTTGCTGCAGGAAACAGAATCCATGAATAGAATGCTTCTGTCTGCCGATATTCATGTGCCTCTATAACAAATTTTACCTTACCACCTCTCGATGATACTCCATTATTTATAAGTTTGTAAGTTATGGTTTTTCTTACATTTGCCGGGATGATTATAGCATCTGGGTCATTTTCATTAAAAGATACAAAGAATATCCTGCAGTCAACAACTATAAAGACAAAGAATGACCGTACGACTCCATAGACTGATTAGCCAAAAATACGCAAAATTTGTACGGGTTCCCATCACTCACCGAGCCCGGTGACATGCTTCATCATCTGGGTCTCCTTTTTAGGGCTACTACTCCACCCTAATGATGGAGGAGCCCAAGGATGTTTTTCAAAGTTTTTATCACTACAGATGTGAGCAAGTATGATGAAAAGAGTGTATGGGAAGAAAGTTCAGTGCAAGAATACGTGATGTGAATCTAAAATTGAAGCGGAATCAGACTATAGTTTTATTCTTGTCTGATCCGAACAAACATTAAAAACAGTGCAAAAGACAGGACGGGTTTCAACAGATAACCGTCCATTAACAAGAATAGCTGGGGGTCGCGTAACTAGTTAGCATGGAGGCGTCTCGTTCATTATCGGAATTAACCAGACAAATCGCTCCACCAACTAAGAACGTCCATGACAGATTAATGGCTCTTTCTCGATTTTGTGGGTGGTGGTGCATGGCCGTTCTTAGTTGGTGGAGCTTAGTTTACGCACCCCAGATGCTTATTGGAGTATTTTATGGGGAAAAGGGGTCTGTGTGAAAAGCACGACTGAGTTACTCTAGTATCTAGCACTAAATTATAGCCTTACCAAACGTTGGGCGCCATGTAGTGTAGTTCCTATATTCCCAATAGGCTCTGAGCATTGGAATAATATCTACTAAGCATGGGCGGAAAATCCGTTACGCTCGCGGATTTTGCGGATTTTCGGTAAATTCGCAATCCGCGAACGCTCGCGAATTTACCGAAAATCTGCAAATTCGTACGCAGCGGATTTTTTTTCTTTGCGGTGTAAGTTCGCAATTGCGAACATGTAGGTGTGGCGGGCAGCAACAATCTCGCACTCGCGAAATTACAAAAATTGCAATTCTGCACAAGAAATCTACTAGCGAGCAGCATAGACCTTCTGAAAATGATGATTTTTATCAGAATAACTCCTCAGGTTGACATTTGCCTGCACTTTTTTGGATTTGAGGCCTTTTGATTTTCTTTGGATAACTTTTGGATTAGAAATCAACTTTCTCATATAAGCTTGGTGGGGCATTACAGTTGCTGTAATGCTGTTCTGCAGAAAAACGAGTTTTGCAAAAGTGAAAGCAGGTTCAAAAGTTCAAACTTATCATTAGTAACCGTTCCCTGTAGTGCTTCCTGACAAGGGCCCCTCCAGAGTTCAGTTGCTAGTTGCAACAATTGTATGACCCTGCTCTGACCCTCAAAGCAGGCTCATAGAATAGCTACAAGTAGGCCACAAAGGTCCTGGAAAAAAAGATTGCACTGCAACAGAAAGCAAATTACAGATAAGGAAGCAGGTGCCAGACTGGAATTTTAAAACAGTGACACATTAATAAATCAACCCCAAATTAATTCATGTCAGTTGAAGCAGGCAGGTGTGCTTGCTTTTCCCCCCCCATAATCTACAGTGATGATGAACCAGAGGGTGGCATTGATGTACCAGAGGGTGGCATGGGTGAAACAGAGGGTGGCAGGGGTGAAACAGAGGGTGCTGGGAACCTGTGATGATGAACCAGATGTAGAAACAACATAATCGTGACCGTTGCGAGCCGACATGTAAGTTCGCAATTGCGAACTGTTACAAAACCCTCGCGAACTGTCAGAAATCCTTGCGAACTGGCAGAAATCCTTGCGAACACAAAAAAAAGAAAATCCGCAAATTTGCGAGAATTCGCGGATTTTGCGGATTGCGAGTTTGCAAATTCGCAAAATTCGCGAACGCCAGATTCGCAAAATTCGCCCATGCTTGATATCTACTATAGAATTGACATAGGACTTAGGTTGACTAGGTCTCTATTGAATATATTAGACCTAATTGTGAGTGCCAGCTAGCTCAGAGGTCACTAGAAACTTTCTCGAATAAACAAGAAGGGATTAGTTTCTGACAACCGCATAAACATGACACCTTTGTTTATCAAGAGTAAGAAATGTATCTCTAGAGTCGCGGAAACAATAGATAGATATTTCACTCAGTCAATCGTGCATGCTTTGTTTCACCAGAGGTGCAGAGAAATAGAGAGACAGGCGTTTTCAATAAAAGTATTTATTGAACAGTCTTCTTTCTCATGCAGAAGAAATGAACTGCTACAATCGTGATACTGGTTGCAAAGTACAATGCATACAGTACAAAGAGTATTATAAAATAATACTGTAAAAGCATGGTATGGTTTCTAAGCCATATAAAATAACATGCATAAATAACAAAGACTAGAAAGTACTCAACTGGTGCTTCTAGGATACGCCTACCCCGGTGTACCTAACCTAAGTCTAATATGAGGGAAGAAGTAAGTGAGGTGTAGCTTAGTTTTAGTATTCTTTGCCAAGAATCTATCCAAATATTCTCTAAGGGTCTAATCAGCTCCGTACCTTGGTTTAGATTGAAGGAGGTCTTGTACCTCTCTCAAGCTGTGTCTTGTAGGTAGATAGTCGAACTGCTCCAAACCACTGTGTGTCTGCTAAGGCAAGTGTGGGCATATTTATACCTTGAAGGCGTCAGGTTTGACCTAAGGTTGGACATAATAACGTCATCAAAGACTCGCAGTTCTTTGAAAACTCCATGAGTTCTTGGACAAATCAATATTCAAGCAGGAAGAAGTCCCTGACTGCTGAAGGCGAGTTTTTCCAAGAAATCGTTGTGGATTTTCGGAACTAGTGGAAGTAGCCATGCCGTACTTGGACTGCATGGACTAAATCTAAATATGGTTATGATTTCTATGCCTATATAAGAACATGGTGATTTATACCTATATAAGGGCATGAATCGGGAAAATTACAATAGGGTCCTAAAATGGTCTACTACAGCTACCTACAACTGAGGTGTCCCGGCACTGGGGGCCGTCGGGAAGATTAAGCAAGCTATTGCCCAGAGTCACATGGTGCTGGGCTAACCTGCCGCCGGTGCTAGGGATCAAACCATGAAACCTGTGGTCCGGAGTCAGGCACCCTGGCCGCTGCACCACACCTCTTACACAAGGTTGTGATGTTGCCAGATGGCACCTCTGACATTGGTGCTCCTCCTTTTAATCTGCTTTGCCTTATTGTGATACGTATTTACCGCAATCAGGTTATTCAGTGGAATACTGTTCATCTGAACTGAGGTTCCGGGAGAATCGTAATGATGTTTTGGATATGGACGAGACTGGTATCTATGAACCGAAAATGACGAGTTTAGTAGGTGTACGTATTTTCACTACACTACTTGGAAGGGTTTGTCCTATTTGTGGGTTTCTCCATCCGAACCCTCGCGTTCCATTTTAGATACGGCATTCATTTTGTTTCTTGCCCTCACGTAGCCGGCTAACGGACAGTGCCCGCTTCGTGACCCTGGGATTCCCAAGCTCTTGCGGAAGACGCATGTTCCTTTGAGTGTGTCTCTATGATGAGGGGGATGATACGGCAAAGGCGGATGGCTCCGCTCGAGGCTCATCTTGCCGTGCTGGTCTATTGTTTCAGTCTTTGCATACGTTAGGTTTGAGTCCTTTGATCCTGTGATCATGCTTCCGATATTGCCCCCACACTCTTTTCAATCTGTTGTCTGTCTTTGTCTTCCTTGGACCTGTTTCTGTCTCTTCACTTAGCTCGTTTACAACCAGAGTGGAATGTGCCTAATGGTGGGATAGCGTGCTTTTACAGTTGGGAACCGACATGTTACTGTAATTATGTTCCGGGCTTCTGAAAACATGAATGCGACCCTTTTGAAGTTTACTGTGGGAACTGAGTTGTAACCTTTTGTTCGTTATATTGTTCAATGACGAAAATGTGTATAAAAGGAGCGATCCACTTTTGCAATTCGAAGCAGACTCTCAGAACCTACACTCGGTTGTACTTCTAGCGATCTCTGTATCCCTGCAGTAAATAAACGCTGATCTTTGCCGCCGAAGGAAGTGTCCTGTGTCTCTGTAATTTGTACGCCGGAACAAGTAACCCACGAAGGTTTCAGGTGTTGTTCCCTGGCACCGCTGGGCCTTAGAATTAGCCCAGTCCTTCAGTTGGCGCCCAATGTGGGGCGACATCAGCGGTACTGGTCCAAAGCCCGACGATTGTGAGGAACTTCGTGTGAAATCTCCGAGGGAAGGTGCACCCCGCTTCATCGATCCTGTTGTCGAAATAAGTGGTCCGAAGATTTTTCCCGCGAAGATTCCCGCTTCCTGACGGCTGCGACGGACTGATGCCCTGACTGTCGACCTGTTTTGGCGCCTGGCGTAGTCCTTTGTACGGCGAGACGATAGACGGGCCTTCCTGGTGACGCCATTGTTCTTTCAGTTAAGTATTAGTGGGTCGCTCCCAGAGTCCTTGGTTGTTGTTGTTGAAACTTGGTTGTTTGCATGGTTCCATTGCATTTGTGGTTCTTAGTTCTTGGTTCTTAGTTGTTGAGTTTTTATTTGACGATTGCAATTGCCAAAAACCGAGGGTCTCGCATTTTTGCGAGGATATCGATAACCCTTGAAGTTTGTAAACTCGGTTAGTGTGCACGATGCCTGGCCGTAGAAAAATAAGAGAGATGGTATCATTACGATGATGCAAAGTGCAGAACAGTACCAGCGAGCCGAAGAAGAGAAGGAAAAGGAAGTTCTCACCAGATTGCATCGTATGGCGGTGGATAAATGTTATACGGTTTTACCGTCAAGCTCTGATAAGAAGGGAGAAGAAACGACTGAGGATCCCTTGTTATCCTATTTATTAAAATCTCCACCTCCTTATGTCCAGGGTACTGCAGCCCCTGTTGTTCCTCCTGTCCCTCAATCTGTTGTTCCGGCGGCTGCTGGTCAGCCTGTCGTTGGTCCTGTTCAACCGAATCCTCTTGTTCCTCAAGTGGGCCCTGCTCCTTTACCTGCCCTTATTCCTACTGCTCCTTTGCCTGTGCCTTCTCAATCTATTGTTCCTACTACTTCTGCTATTTTGGCTACTCCTACTGTTCCTACGTTTATTCCTAATGTTGTTGCCCCTGTACTTCTCTCCTCTTCTCCTCCTGTTCGTAGTCGTATACCTAATACTGTTGCCAATCTCTATTCTCCACTTTTCGGATCGATACTTGGGTCCGACGTCTCTGACGTCTCTCAGAGACGGAGTCAAATTCCTGGTGGACGGGAGAGTGAGACGTTCGTTACTATGGCGCGTAGGTGGATTAGACATCCTGCTAAATACACTCAGCGCATAGTTCACGATACGTTCTCTCAATTTAATGAGCCAACACAGAGATTCGTGTTTAAGGAAATGTGCAAATCGTTAAGAGAAGAGTGGGATAATGATGAGTTAGATAATGTACCGCCCGATATGACTGAACTTCAGAATCAGTTCTCGAACAGTATGATTGTAGGCGGTGATGTACGACGTGCATTAGGGCGCTTGTTAGCCTTTAGGACTACAGTGCCTCCTCGAGTGTCGTTTGACGACGACTCCGATGATTCGAAAGCACAACCTGGTCAGTATCCTATGCGAGAAGTTCCCCCAGTGTCTGGATGCCAGGTAATGCTCTGCCAATCCTCCAATTTTGCCACACTTCCAGAGAGTCTGGATACACCTCCCATGGAAACGATCGGAAGTTTTGCAGGTGAAACAATCCTTGCCTGACCCACGGAAGAATCCGGCAGGTTATTACAAGGAGTTATCCCAACTTGTGGATGCTACTATTATGAACCTTGCAGATATTGATATGTTGTTTGGTAATGTTGTACCGCAACCGATTTGGCCAAAAATTCGGCAGGAGAATCATGCAGCTGAGTTAGGCGGTGATTGGGCGGCTCTTGTAGCAGCCGATAGACTGCAGGTTGGTGGGGCTAAGCCCGAACAGTTAATCATGGACCTGCCCCAAAGAATTATTACGCTCACGAAAACACTCATGCCAGCGATGAAGGTGAATTGGGATAAATTGTCTGCCTGCAAACAGAAGAAAGACGAGAGTGCCTCTGATTTCTTTACTAGGTTTGAGGAAGCATTTATTGATCATAGCGGTCAGGATATGAGCACTGAGGGAGGACAGCGGTTGTTTGTTGATAAGTTTGTGTTGAATTTGTTGCCTGAGTTGTGCAACAAATTGAAAAATTCTGAAAGTGCATGGGCAGTTTCAACCACAGCTCAAATATTAGCGACAGTTCAATACTATGAGAATAGGGAAAAAGAAGAGAATGATCGAGTTGACAATAAAACGAAGGAGCTTAAAACCAAGGTCTTGTTGCAGCAAGCGTATCCTCCGCGCTCAAATCAAAATGACTTGCAACAGCAATATCGACCGCTGGCGCTGTCTTCTAGGATGCAGTCACGCTCTGACTCTTTTGCATCCAGATCTATGCTTGGGTATAATCAATGGCAATTGTTTTGTTTGCAATTGCCGCCATAAGTGCGCTGGGGATGCTCAGACGTGGGTCCCAGGCACTCCACACCACTTGGAGTCAAGCTAGCCGGGCTGATGAGAGGTGTTACCTCGAAACCGGTCCAGTCCTCGGATGCTTGATTCCGTTCTGGGAAGGACATGGCTTTTGTAGTTCGGACTGGACTGTTCCCATGGGGCACAGGGTCAGAGCTGATTTGCATATCGCCATTGTCTAACCCAGGGTGGTGTGGAGTGCAAAAAAATGATGGATTTGGGCCCAGATCTCTTGACTGGGATGAATGTGTGACATTGATCCACATTCGGTCCATCACTTGTTTTGTTTGCAATTGCCGCCATAAGTGCGCTGGGGATGCTCAGACGTGGGTCCCAGGCACTCCACACCACTTGGAGTCAAGCTAGCCGGGCTGATGAGAGGTGTTACCTCGAAACCGGTCCGGTCCTCGGATGCTTGATTCCGTTCTGGGAAGGACATGGCTTTTGTAGTTCGGACTGGACTGTTCCCATGGGGCACAGGGTCAGAGCTGATTTGCATATCGCCATTGTCTAACCCAGGGTGGTGTGGAGTGCAAAAAACGATGGATTTGGGCCCAGATCTCTTGACTGGGATGAATGTGTGACATTGATCCACATTCGGTCCATCACTTGTTTTGTTTGCAATTGCCGCCATAAGTGCGCTGGGAATGCTCAGACGTGGGTCCCAGGCACTCCACACCACTTGGAGTCAAGCTAGCCGGGCTGATGAGAGGTGTTACCTCAAAACCGGTCCGGTCCTCGGATGCTTGATTCCGTTCTGGGAAGGACATGGCTTTTGTAGTTCGGACTGGACTGTTCCCATGGGGCACAGGGTCAGAGCTGATTTGCATATCGCCATTGTCTAACCTAGGGGGGTGTGGAGTGCAAAAAAACGATGGGTTTGGGCCCAGATCTCTTGACTGGGATGAATGTGTGACATTGATCCACATTCGGTCCATCACTTGTTTTGTTTGCAATTGCCGCCATAAGTGCGCTGGGGATGCTCAGACGTGGGTCCCAGGCACTCCACACCACTTGGAGTCAAGCTAGCCGGGCTGATGAGAGATGTTACCTCGAAACCGGTCCGGTCCTCGGATGCTTGATTCCGTTCTGGGAAGGACATGGCCTTTGTAGTTCGGACTGGACTGTTCCCATGGGGCACAGGGTCAAAGCTGATTTGCATATCGCCATTGTCTAACCCAGGGTGGTGATGGATTTGGGCCCAGATCTTTGGACTGGGATGAATGTGTGACATTGATCCACATTCGGTCCATCACCTGTTTTGTTTGGGTATAATCAATGTGCATATTGTAGGGGTGAGGGCCATTTCAAGTTTAACTGTCCGGCTTTACGTGACCGAAATAATGGTGTTTCGGCCCATGGAGGTCGTAGTGGTCCTCAGCAGGCATCTCGGGGTAGAGGTCGTGGCACCTTTCAAAATCGAAATGAGTGTTCTACTTCTTCATTGGACTCGAAAAAAAATTTGATCAGCGCGATTCATTGTCTGGTAGATCTGCACAGTATCATGTGGACGACTATTACGTCGAGCATGACATTGATGCTGAAGGTAATCACTAGGACAGCCATAGACAAAGAGAGGGAGTAGTATCAGTTCCGGTTGATCAGAGAGGGCCGTACGTCGCAGTTGCCACATCAGGCGTAGTTGAGCCTTTTCTGTTGGACACTGGTGCAGCAAAAAGTTCCATAATGCATTCCAAACTCCCTGGCGCACCTTTGTCTGGCTTAACGAATGTTTCCGTTAGATTCTCTGGCGCCCCCGTTAGCAATCCAATTTCTAGCCCTTTGCCCCTCACAATTGGGCCTCGTGAGCTAGAAGCTCCTTTGATTTTGACTACTGGTTTGGGTGAGAATCTCTTGGGTCTGGATTTGTTGAAGCGGTTATATGCGACTCTGTACTGCTCTCCTGCGGGAGTGGAGCTTACATTAGGTCAGCGAGTGATCTCTCCTATGTACTTGTCAACCGATAAGCTCCCACCGGAATTGAGTTCCCTTCCTGAGTCTTTGTGGGCAACAGGTCCCAATGATGTGGGCCTTCTGGACATATCACCTTATGTTGTCCAACTGAAATCACATGTGCGATTACCACGTATTCCCCAGTATCCTATCTCTCTTGATGGCGAGCGAGCGTTATTGGCGATCATTTATGACTTGATCGAAAAGGACGTTATTGAAGAAACTCGGGGAAATGTGTGTAAAAGTCCTGTGTTACCTTTTTTGAATCAAACTGACCCGTCCAAACCTCCTGTGTACCGTTTTGTAATCGATTTGAGAGAAGTGAACAAAATTGTGATTCCACAGTTTCCAGTGGTGCCCGACATTACAGCTCTGCTGACCCTGATTCCAGCCTCTGCCTCTTGGTTCTCGGTGATCGATTTGAAGAATGCTTTCTTTAGTATTCCAATTGCTGAGGAAAGCAGAGATCTATTCGGCTTCTCATTAGGTGGTCGCAGCTTCAGGTTTAAACGCGCACCACAGGGCTACTGTGAGAGTCCATCGATCTACAGTCAAGCCCTTAAGAGCCAACTAGATGGATTCGTGTTACCGGCTGGTGCGGCCTTGATTCAATACATTGATGAACTGTTAGTGGCTGCTGACACCGAGCAAATTTGTAAAACAGCTACAGTATCGTTGTTAACACATTTATGTGACTTACATCACAAGGTGTCACCTTCTAAGCTGCAGTATTGTTGTCAAGAAGTAACCTATTTAGGTCACTTATTGTCAAAGGAGGGAAGAAGGTTGACCCCAGAAAGAATTGCAGCGATTGCTCGAATGACTGTGCCAACAACTCAGAGAGATGAGGGTGCCTTTCTAGGTATCACGTCATACTGCAGACAATGGATTCCTAATTTTTCATTGTTAGCAAAGCCATTGTTAGCTCTCACGTGCAAGGATGTTCCGACTCCTTTGCCATGGACTGAAGAGTGTCAGAAAGGTTTTTCTGAATTGCGTGATGCGTTGTGTTCGGCTCCTGTGTTGGGTACTCCTGACATAGTAAGCCGTTTACACTATACGTTCACGAGAGAGAGGGTTGTGCGTTGAGTGTTTTGACGCAACAATTTGGCGGTAAACAGCGTCCATGTGCATATTTTTCCTCAACCTTAGACCCAGTAGCTAGAGCATTGCCAAGTTGTTTAAGAGCGACAGCGGCAGCTGCGGTGTCCATTCGACAATCCGCAGGCCTGGTTATGGATAATATGCTTACGGTGATGGTTCCGCGTGCAGTTGACACTCTCTTGAATCGAACGAAAACTCAACACTTGACGAGCGCAAGGTTGTCTGGTTACGAGTTGACGCTTCTGGCAAGTCATATACAAATAAAGCGTTGTAATGTGCTGAATCCGGCGACCTTGTTGCCGACTAATATGGAATCAGATGATGTACCACCACATGATTGCTATCTACGAACTGAAGAAGAAACGAAGGGTCGTGTTGACCTAAAAAACACTCCATTGGCAGATCCCGATGGTACTCTGTATGTTGATGGTTCATGTTTCAAGTTGCCGAATGGTGATGTGACGACTGCGTATGCTGTAGTGACGTTGAGTACGGTTGTGGAAACTGCGAGATTGAGCCAGAATTCAGCGCAAGCGGCAGAATTGATTGCGTCGACGAGAGCGTGTGTTTTGTCTAAGGGAAAGCGAGTGAATGTGTTTACAGATAGTCAATATGCGTTTGGCGTTGCACATAGTTTTGGTCGATTGTGGAGAGAAAGAGGATTTATGACATCGCATGGCACGAAGATCCAACACGGACAGCTCGTGAACGATCTTTTGGATGCACTTACATTGCCTAAGCAAGTGGCAATTATTACATGCAGCGCGCATCGAAAGGTTACGGATGATGTGGGTCGTGGTAACGCGTTTGCAGACGAGATTGCTAAGGAAACGGCCAAGAATCTGATGAGTCGGATGTACGTTACGAGTTCAGTAAGGTGGTCGACGGAGACTGGTATGTGTGAAGACACAGTTGAGAGTGTGAAAGCGATTCAGAACGAGGCTACTGATACTGAAAAGACTAAGTAGAAAGAAAGCACGGGGAAGTTAGACGTGCATGGATGTTGGATTGATTTGTCAGAATGTCAGAGGTGGATGTTACCGGATGCATATGTGCTTGCCGTTGTTACTATGGCCCACGGCTTGTCACATATTAGCGCGAAAGGTATATGTAAGTTGTTGTCTCCTGTATGGAAGAATGATGGGATTGCTAAGTGTGCTGAGAGAGTGGTTAAGAATTGTATGGTATGCCTGATGTATAATCCTGGTAAGGGCACCCCCACTCCACCTGGTCATTTTGCTCCTCCTACATGACCCTTTGAAGTTATCCAGTTGGACTTCATCCATATGGAGAGATGCAATAACCTGAAATATGTTTTGGTTGTGGTTTGCGCGTTCTCCAGATGGATTGAGGCTTATCCTCTTAAAGATAATACTGCCTTGTCCACAGCAAAAGTCCTACTGAAGGAATACTTTCCTCGGTACGGAATGCCACGGATTGTATGGTCGGATAACGGAAGTGAGTTTGGGGGGAGTGTGATGAAGAGTGTGTGTAAGGGCCTTGGAATTCGACAAAAATTCCATAGTGCTAACCATCCCCAGTCGGCGGGTTTAGTGGAAGGGTACAATGGCACTCTGAAACTGAAACTTGCTAAGATTCAAGCTATGACTGGTTTGTCATGGCCCGATGCCTTGCCCCTAGCTCTTTTGTCGACCAGGGCGACTGTGCACTCTCAAGTAGGGCTTAGCCCATATGAGATTGTGTTCGGCCGTCCTGCGAACATTTGGGGAGTTCCGAGGCCTAAGGCATTTGATAGTCTCGAATACCCAATGTTGATTGATTATCTTCATGATCTGACTGCTAAATTGAGGTTAATTCATCAACAGGTCTTTGAAGCTCTACCGGCACAGACAGAGGGTCCTGGACATCGGCTCCAACCGGGTGACTGGGTGGTCATCCGCAACTTTGGGAGAAAGCGAAATTTGGAGCCAAGATTTGTGGGTCCCTTCTAAGTTTTGCTGGCGACAAGGACTGCAGTTCGATTGGAGGGCAGAAAGAACTGGGTGCACGCCACCCACACCAAGAAAGTCCCGATCCCTTTGCCAGCAGATTCTTGGGTTAGAACTGGAATTGGCGCAACGGAAACTGAGACCCCTCTATGTTTTGTGCCGTTTAGTGATGCTCAACCTGTAGGTAACAATTCATTGCAGCTAGATACATCTGTTGAATCGTCAGCATTGGAGAATTCAAGGCCTGAACTGTCATCTGATCGATCGAACACTGTTTCGCAATCTGACCAATTATTTGAAGAGCAGACTCGTCCCGGAAGAAGTCGATATTTCCTTCGTTCACGTGACAAAGACTAATAAAGAAATCCTTTTTTTGTTTTTCTTTTTGAAATTATATTACCCCCTTATTGTTGCTATGAACATTATGAACAATTGCGTCCTCTATTAATTTTTGAGTTCTTTTTCACGTGTGTTTCTGTTTTTCCACAGCTAGGAGATTCGTATTAATATTAAATGTTTGATTAAGAAAACCTTTCATCCGGGTTGACCGTAGGGCCGTGCGGGTACTTCCTTCTGTTTAGCAGGTTCCTGACATTAGGTCGGTTACTTTTGTCGATTCCTGGGAACTCCTGGGAATTGATAATCGCTACTCAGAACGAAGTGGGTCAAGAACGTTACGGACGGTTTTTAGAGGATGGATTTCTCTAAGTTGTTGGAGGAAGAGAGGATGTCGGCTCAAAGATCGAAATTGCATAAGGTTGTACGAACAAAATGCTTTCTGTTTCAGATATTCCTGTTGTTTATGACTGTTTCTATGCTATTGGTGGGTGGAGTGTATTTTGGAATTCAGTCGCTTTTGTTTTCCACTTCACCTACTTCTTCTTCTCATGATCTGAACCCTGCCTCCACTATTTCTCCACATTCCTTTCATCTTCTGCCCCAACATGAACAGGTTAGACGTGCGGAATTTATGAACAACTCCTTTGTCCAACTCCTACATCAGCATCAGTTGGTGATGAACACTACTAATTGTTGGGTGTGTGGGTTAATGCCACATACCATGGATAAGGGTATTCCATATCTGGTTCTTCCTTACAGCTCCCAGGGGTCAGCTCGAGCATTACAAACCATGTTTCGTAGTGCACTAGATTCCTACCCCAGTCGAGAGCCACGCTCCACAGGCCTTGGCTCCGGCCCGTACCACAAGTCTTTGGCGATAGCGATTGCGGATCTAGATAGAGATATTTTTGATCCATCGCTTATTCCGGAGGAAGAGGTGCGAGCATACAAGGATCTGAGTGAGGCTGAGTATAGTATATCAGTGGGTGATAGACAGCTTAAGAGCTCGTCTCCGATCTGGATTGTACCCCACCTTGGTAATTTCTGCTTGCAAGGTCTTGGTCGTAATCCGAGAGCTCAACTTGGGAAGAGTGCTTGTACTGAAAGGTACGTTTTACCGATGCTCTCTTCCCCTGTCTTTTTGACTGCCAAGGGTACCTATTTTGTGTGTTATGATCGCGCTTATACGTGGTTGCCTCGTGACTTCTCGGGCACCTGTTATATCGCGAATCTTTTGCCACCGACTTTCACAGTTGCCTCAGACTATCACAAGACTAGAGTTGTGAGAGGCGTTATTAGCAAAGAGGATACTGCCGGTCAAGAAGCAGGAGATTTCTTCAAGGGTTTCCTGCCGTTTTGGGGACCTATGGTTAATAGTAGGAACCTGAGACAGTTGACTCGTGTGGTAGAATCGACTGCTAACATAACTGCGAATGCTCTTGGTAATCTGACAGCAGAGCTTCAGGCGGATAGACTTATGACGTTACAGACCCGGATGGTTCTAGATGTTGTACTCGCAGATAGAGGTGGTGTGTGCAGGATGATCCATTCGAGTTGCTGTATTTTCATACCTGATAACGCTCCAACTGTATATCAAGCCATCTCGAAGTTGCATAAAATCTCCGAGTCCATACACGTGGATGAAGGTGATTGGACGCTTCTAGGATGGTTTTGGGGTTTGATGTCGACTTGGGGTTGGAAGATTCTGATGATTGCAGGGGTTGTTGTGACGTTCCTGTTCACGTGTTGTCTTTGCGTGCAGTGTGGTCCTGCCTTATGTGGCCTTTGTGCTACAACGTGTATAAGAAGGCCATCTGTTACCAAAGAGACATTGATGGATAGAATAATGTTGCTATAAATAAAAGAGAGGGGCTCGTAATAACCCTTAGGGAAATAGAGCACCAATATACTGCAAAGTAAAGCCAAAAGGTTTTCCCTATGGGAGGTATTATTTCCTGCTTCTAAATCAGGACTCAAAACGACAAACTCAATTCACACCATTCATATATCTTGCATTTTATTGGATGGGAGAACACTTACCAGAAAAGAACACAAACAGTCTATTTTTAAAAAAGTATACAATTTATTATAAATAAAAGCATATGGATTCCAAGTTAAAAACACAAATTACACAAATAAAACCACCTAATGTGGATGTGGAGAATTTTTTTTTGAAAAAGACACTACTATCTGTCTTAGTTATGTCATTTCGGGCCCTCGTTTGTCAACATTGGGGGAATAATATTCCTTTAAACCAGGCTATTTGTTGGCAACACCGAATATGACTCGATGAAAATGCGTCGACGCGTTTCGGAAGCTTAAGTTGATAATGGCTTCCTTCTTCAGGACAGTCTCCATATGTTTTCTCCACTGAATTGTATCATACCTAATGCACAAATAAAATATGGCTATTAGCTTCTGATTTTACAATTACTATCTACACATATTTGAATGTGATTTTATCAAGGTGGCTTGATCTTGCATTGCCCATACTGAACTTAACCCTTACATATTAAAACATATATTCAAATCTGTATGGAGACACACAATTCTTTATGAAGACACACAATTCTCTATGAAAGCAATTCTATATAAAACACAATTATCTATCAACAAGGGGCCTATTTCTAATCATAGAGGGCCTATGTATAATCACCAGTCCTTTGTATTGACACATTTCTCCAGATGCCAACATCTTAAACACCTCAAGTCAGCATCATACTGTTTCATATAGTCATTTTACTTTTTTAGGGCCAGTAAGTTATATTGCACATATCCTTTCTAAAAAAACATATTGAAGATGCTAAAAAACCATACATATTTAATTTACTACCTATAGTTATTGACAATGTTCACATTTTTCTGGAAACATTGTGCTTAAGTCTAACACCCTCTGGTTAGTGTTGTCCACATCCTTCCCACACTCATTCAAATCATTCATACACCAGTCATATTACATTTAGTTGTTACTGACCATTGCAGTTGCGTTGTATGGAGAAATCTACTGAATGCGTAGTATTCCTGTAGTGGCCGCCTATAAGGTTCGCAGACTCCCACGGTCCTATATATAGTTAATGAGAGTACAGCGTTAAGAATCAAATTTTAAATCTTAGCATACTCTAAATTAATAGTTAGAGGGCATTTGTTTACCTCAGTATGTAGGAGGTTGCTGTATCTAATCAGGTCTTTTTAGTAGCTTTTTTAGATG
This sequence comes from Lissotriton vulgaris, assembly GCF_964263255.1. Lineage (NCBI taxonomy): Eukaryota > Metazoa > Chordata > Amphibia > Caudata > Salamandridae > Lissotriton > Lissotriton vulgaris. The sequence continues at coordinate 55,499,051 of NC_141689.1, forward strand.
TGAATCTATCCTCACATTCCTGAATAGGTTAAAGGATACGTGTTAATTTTTAACATCGAGCGTTAGATGGATCATATCTTGCAGCTCAGTTGGTAATACAGTTTTAATGGTATAGGGATTTCTCAGCATGATTCTCGTGGGGCGTGGATATTTTAATGCCTCCCACCGAGTGCTGGTTCTATATTGAATCCTAGAATAGGTATGAATATTTTACAGGAAGCCTCCACTCTCTTCATCACCCAATTACATAGACATATAAACCGGTCCTTACCGATAAAGACAACACTCTGCCTCGAAAACGGGGGTCCTTTCACACATCTCGGTAATATTATGCACGTGGCTGCTTAAAGGTGAATGCTAGTTCTGCGTAGTATCTTGAAGAAAGATATACTTATTTTAGACAAAGAGGAAACATCCACTATCCTCATCGCCATATTAAATAAACATGTTAACAAGTCCTTACCGGAAATAACAACGATCTGTTTCAAATACCGGGGGTCCTTTCACGCAGCCGGGTAATTTAATGCACGTGGCTGTGTAAAGAAATAAATTGGTGTCACTATATATATGACACAAGCTACACGCAGTATGCGTAATTGCGGCGGGGTATTATCTTATTTAAATAATGCCCACAACAGTGTTACAATATTGGCTCTAAGTCGCCTTCTTTCCCCCACTAACGTCGTTCTGTTAAGCATGGTGGGTCGGATGTTGTTCTCACCTATTGGGTGCACACGGCAATCTTTCCCGGGCTGCAAAACGTCGGCGTCTGTACGATCATCTCTCGCGTAGTAATTTAGAGGTTTGCATGATTCCACTAGTCGCTTTTAAAGTATGTCAGGCAGTCACGTGATTTCAATATTATCATCGAGGCCGGCCGTCAATGCGTGTGTTATATTTCCTTTTCTTTTTTCGAAGGAAAACCAAACTTTATTGTAAAAGTTTGATGGACACTTCCAGAGTTTTGTTAATAACCGCACCTATACGTGCGCGTGGCTGTATGTGGCTGTTCTGCACATGAGGGCACAGCGCAGGGCGATAATAAATTGTGGCAGCCTTAAATTCTATGTTAATAATGGTAATTCTAACGTAAATCGTTTTAACCAATAAAAATGGTCTCCTCCTTTACATCTATCGCCTATGTATTTTTTTGTCTTTTATTATGATAGTAACTAAATGTTCCTATCTTCAAGGTCGGGGGGGGGATCTCAAGCCCTAAATTCTAAGCTATATAGGATTTATAAATGGGAGCGCGGGGTCTATATGATGCATACCAGTTTTTTTCAATTGTGTGCTCTGGTGCTGTATCTGCTTGTACTTATAGACAGTATTTATACTACTATCCTCATCCAGTCTTCTTTAGTGTTGAGACCGCGATTAACTGTGTCTAGCTTGGAAATATACCACTGTTCTCTATTTTTCCTTTTTATATCAAGGTTTCCTGCTCTTTTGGAAGCTGTAATCCTCTCTATTACAAACCACGAAAATTCTGTATGTTTGTGTTGCAATTTGTCGAAATGTTCGACCATAGGGGCATTCTCTTTTCTTGTTTTCAGCGCGGATCTATGTTCCAGGAGGCGCAATCTTATTTCTCTGCCAGTCTCACCTACATAAGCTAGTTTGCAGGGTCACGTTATTATATATACAAGATTGCTGCTTCTGCAATTATTCAATGTTTTCGAAGTCATCATATAATTGTTATAGGTCAGAGTTTTCCAACGATGCAGTTTTCGCATATTGAGCAGTTACTGCACTTATGGTTTCCTACTGCTTTGGTACCATTGATTGTAAGCTGGTTGATTTGATTCTGTTCTCTATATGTGTGGACAAGATTCTGCCAAATGTTTTCATTCCGCCTAAATGCAAAAATGGGTTTCGAGAGTTTGACCTCTTTACCATCGTTTAAAATGTGCCAACTCGAGTGGATTACATTTTTCAATTTATTGCTAATGTTTGAAAACTGGCTCACAAACACTAATTTAGAGTTGGTCACGGGTTGTTTTTTTGAGACAGAATCTGGATGTATCATACTGTCTCTATTATAAAATCGTGCCCTTTTGCATGAATTCCTAATGAGTTTTTTGGGATATCCTCTATCCTGTAGTTTCTCACTCAGTTTGTTTGCATGTTTCAGGTAGTCCTCCATATTTGTGCAGTTCCTCCTGAGTCGGAGGAACTGTCCAAATGGGACATTGTCTCTTTGGGAGCGAGGGTGATAACTGCTGTAATGAAGTAAGGTGTTTTTATCAGTAGGTTTGGAATACAATTCCACCTCTAACTTACCTTCTTTGTTCTTTATGGTAATGTCCAGGAAGTTAACTGAGTCTCTATCGTATACTGCTGAGAATCGGAGATTCTCATCTCCCAAGTTTAACCACTCTAAGAATTCCTCAAGGGTATCCACTTCTCCTTCCCAAATGAAGAAGATGTCGTCAATGAAGCGACGCCATAATGAGATATTCTCAAAAAATGGCGACACCTCATTGAACACATGCTTCTCTTCGAACCTGGCTACGTATAAACATGCCAGGCTCGGCGCGCAGGTAGCCCCCATGCTGGTGCCCTTGCATTGGAGAAATAACTCATCTTTAAACAGAAACATATTATTTTTCAGGACTAGGGTTATGCACTGCATTATGAATTCCTGGTTTGTGCCACTAAGGTCTGCATTTCTCAGTGTCTCTTCCACCACGCTAATAGTGTCATTTTGTGGTATATTTGTGTACAACGCCTCTATATCGAGGGTCTCCATAATCTGATTCTTGGGGTTGTACATCAATCCTTCCACTATAGAGATCATATGTGCCGAATCTCGCACGTATGATTCTTGTCTTAATACAAGGGGTTTTAGAAAGGTGTCAGCGTATTGACTCAGTGGTTCAAGACGTGAGCCAATACAACTGACTATAGGCCTCATGGGGGGATTTTCCACACTCTTATGTATTTTGGGGAGACCATATATCGCTGGTATCCTAGCATCTTTGCAGTATAAGAATTCAAACTCTGCTTTACAAATCCAATCCTTATCAAAGGCATTTTTCACTATTTCCAGAACCTTTTTATTCAAAGACTCTAATTTCGTAAAGGGAACTCTTTGATAGTGTTCTTTAACTTCTAGAAGATCCAACATTTTCTTATTGTAATCTTCACTATTAAACACCACCACCCCTCCACCTTTATCGGCCGGCTTAATGGTTAGTTGTAGGTTATTCTTTAAATCTATCATGGCTTTTCTATGTTCTTTAGACATATTGTTCTTATCAGGGTATGTATGTTCCAAAATTTTTTTCACCTTAGACTCTACCACTTTTTCAAATGTTTCTACATTTTTACCTACCTGAGAGATTGCAGGGGTGAAGGTTGATTTTTGTTTGAGTCCCGAAATATTAATGGTTGGATTATAGTCCCTTTCTTCAAAGAATTCTTTTAGTTTAATTTTGCGGAAAGAGTCTAAGGTGTCTCTGTAATTTGTACGCCGGAACAGGTAACCCACGAAGGTTTCAGGTGTTGTTCCCTGGCACCGCTGGGCCTTAGAATTAGCCCAGTCCTTCAGAACTACGAATGTTAGATATCTCCATGAATTGGCATCCCCCTTTCTTTGGCTCCTTTCAATCATTATCTTGTGACTTCATAAGATGGCTTATCTGTTATTTGGGGTTGTGTAGTATTTGGTCCTTTCTTTACTTGTGCTATTCTACCATGACGTGCCAATTGCGTCATGACGTTGCCCACGCTGTTCAATATCGGCTTTAAATAATGGCGTGGAACAACTCGCTAGATTGCTGCCGGTTATCATGCCGTTTGTTCTATTCACTGCGTTGCACAGGTAAGCCGTTTGATAGCCCGTTTGTGAGGGATCTCTATGCTATAAGTGCTACAAGATATTAGTGGTGCTCAGGATTGGGCCCCTTCTTTAAATTTTTGTTATTTCCTTGTGACGCGCTACTTGCGGCTTGACCCTATTCTCGACTTTGACTACCGGCATTAAATACATGGGGTAGTATTTTATTCTTGATTGTTGCTGGTTATCTGTTTCGCACAGCAAGTCTCTTGTGAATACACTTGTGAGGGACTTTAATGCCACAAGTACGTTATATCCGTGATGATGTTATGTTCATTATGAAATACGTTTCCTGACGTCTTTCATGGAAATATAGGGCAACAGGTTTTACTTCTCTCATGGCTACCCTTTTATAATTATTAGTGGTTAGGGTTAGTGGTTATGGTTCTCCACTTATAACGGAATTCATTATATTGGAGGAAATAGAAGGCCTCAGGGCATTATTGCTGTAACACATTTCAGATTATTGCTTGATACGCTGATTTATAATTATTCATGTATACATTGAGCCACAAGTGTGTTATATCCGTGATGATGCTGGGTTCATTATGCAATACGCTGTCTGGCGTCTTTCATGGATATATAGGGCAATATTTGTTATTCCTCTCATGGCTACCTTTTTTTTAGTTATCATTGCTCATGGCTCTCCATTGATAATGGAGTCCATTACATTACATGGAATAGAAGACTTTAGGGCATTATAGCTGTGACGTTTTTCAGCTTACCGCCGGAGATGTTGATTACATTTGCTTATGTGTACTTTGGGATATTTGTATCATCTTATCGCTAGCCCCGTATTTATTTATAGTGTCTATTGTTCTCCGTTATTAACAGAGCCTATGACAGTTGATGGGACTTCCTATTTGCGATGTCGTTTGCTTTTGTTCTTTATGTATAAGTATCTCTGTACTCTATCTGATATTATTATTATTATTATTATTAAATCGGTTTTGTACAGCGCACGGTTACCCTAGAGCATCCCAGCGCTTTGCCAACAGAGAATACCAGAAATAGCGAAGACAGAAAAGGTTAACAGAAGAGGAAAGTTTTAAGTTCTTTTCGAAAGCGCAGAAGACAAGGTTCCGCGCGTAGACATAGAGGGAGGGCATTCCAGAGGGTGGCAACGTTAACGGAGAATCTCCTTCCTCCTATTATTCTCCTTTTATAAATTAATGTTTGCATCACTCGCTGTGGTGCAGATATTCCTTCCCTCCGTGTGTTGTTTTGTGTGTGTTTTTTGACTATATGACTTATATTCATAAATAAAATAATTTTAAAAAAATGTTGGGACGAGCTTAAATATTCCTTATAATTTAGGATTCTTTAGTTTATTACATGGTAGTTTTTTGACTTTCACTAATTTATATATACCTTCCCAATCCAGATGTCGCAGTAGGATTCAAATCTCAAGTTCTCTGTTTGTGAGTGAAGCTTGTGAGACTCTTACCATATAGGACAGCATTAGGTTCATTGGAGGCTCAACATCTCCTCCAATCAATAACCCTTGCTGTTCCTAATCAATGGTAACACAGAATCCCAAATGATGAAGGGCGGTTCCGAGTGGTGACTGATGGGTACCCTGTCAGGGTTCACAAGGTGCCTATCTTTTCTTACAATCATTCAGATGTAAGTTCACTCACATACCTTTTTTAGTACCACATTTTTGTTGTATAGACCCAGTGACATACTATGTCTTTTCAGTTTATACGGGAACATGCCACTGCTAGGTCTTTAAACTCCCTATAGGCCCCCCCCCCCAACTTTGTTTAGCTTACTGTTGTACCATGGGCTGGATTTGCTGCTACGACTCTGTGACCACTTAACAGGAATGGGTGTATCGAGAGGCTTTATCGGCTGAATCAGGGTCATCCAGCATGCTAGTGGTATGTGTAAGGAGGAGGTCATAAAATTGATCAAAGGCCTGTTTGTGCCGGGGCATATTAGGACTGACTTCCGAGCCACCCTCTGGAGGCGCTCTACCCCCAAGAGTATCATAGGTACAAGATAGTGGTCGGACCAGCTCATCTGGATGGGAGGATTGACTGTGAGGTCAGAGAGATTAGAGAAGACCGGGTCAAGCAGGTGATCAGCAGAGTGAGTACAGCCTGGGACAAGTTGAGTCAGCTGATGGGCAGCAAGCTCTGCTAAAAGGTTACCCAATTCAGAATCATGTTTGTCATCCAGGTGCAGGTTCAGGTCACCAATAATGCTGAAGTTGGCAGATCTGATAGCCAAAGTACTTATTGCATTAATCAGTGTAGCCCTAAACTCTTTAGAGGGCCCCTTCAGGCGATAGACCAGTAGCCCAGACATAGTATAGGGGGCGTTGAGGATGATCCCAAAGAATGCACACTCACGGCCCACCGTGACCTCTTTCGTAAAGGTGCAGGTGTAGCTAGATTTAAAGATGACTGCAATGCCGCCACCTCTTGTCTCTCTATTGAGAGTTGCAATGCTGAAACCCAGGGGAAAGCCAGCCCAGGCTCAGCCACAGTGTCAGCTGAGACCCAAGTCTCTGTCAGAAAGAGGATGTCAGGTGACTCGTCCTGCACCAGATCATAGACCTCAGCAAAGTGCTTTGCTAAGGAGCGGCGGTTTAAGCTGAGGAGTTTAATGGCGTGCATAGGAGGAGATGGGAAGGTTGAAGGGGATGTAATGAACCAGGAATTGAAAAACCACAGCTTCTGCAATAGGATGGGCCCTCAAGCAAGTTACTTGGAAGATGGTTGCATGAACTGGCCCTCTTCTTGATAGATAGTAATTCTCAACGAGAATAAGTCTGCTTGTTACCGGACGATCCAGCAGCATGTCTGGCATCGTCCAGGCACGGACGGGTGCTGACGGCTTGCCTTAGGTGCGCTTTCGGCGGCACATAGGGTTAAATGGAGGAGAGAGCGGCAAGACTACTAGACCGTCCCCTCCAGCATCCTGAAGAATGTCACCAGCAAAGGTAGGCCAGGAAGTGGAAGAAACCCCCTCCACACAAACGGCACACAGCTGCGGTGGAATGGGGCGATACGCAAACAGCAAGTAGGAAAGTGGAATAAAAGTTTTAAAGCACACTAGGTAGTCAGCACGTATACAATAAGGCAAGAACAAGGTGGATAAAAACAGCAGCAGCCTCACCAACATCCGCATTTTGTGCTAAGAAAATAGTACTAAATGCTACAGAACATGATCAGCAGTAGCCAGTAGCCGCTCACTTTCTCTTAGATCTTTGTTCCAGTGCTGTTACAGTAGGATTTGTGACCCAAATTACTCTTAATTATGCAAGCTGGCATAATCATGAAAAGTTGGTAATTTTGCATCACAAGAGTAATGAGTAATTACTGAAATTACTCTGATTACTCTGATTCAATTCGGATTTCGCCCAGCCCTACTAATAATCAAAGAAATTAGTTGCAACATCCAAAGACATCTATAGGACCCCATTAGCATCATTCATTGAGGTTTTTGGGGCCAAGATGATCTCATATGCGGACGACACAAAGTTCTGTTTCCTTTCAAGAAAGGTGAGTCCAGTGCTTAATTTTAGCCTGTGGTTTCTGGCGCTAGGCACCTGCACTTAATTGTCAACACAGTGCTTGAGACAGTCTGCCACAAGGTGGCGTTGACCACAACACACTTTATTAAACCAATATACATTAAAAGTTACTATTACCTGCAGTTAAAGCCCTTCTTATAGCTTTGGGGCCTAAAATTATCTGAATTGTCACACTTGTAGGAGTCTGATGGTTAGTAGAGTCGCAGGGATTCTGCTCCTACACAGAACTGTGCATAGAGACTTGGAACCTCAGTGAATTAGGGTGTGCCGAAACTCACCTTAGTATCCAAAATCCCCTACCAGACTAGCAATCAGTGTCTCATTGGTTCTTACACCCCCCCAATGATTAGACAAACCAGAACATGAACTTAGAACACCTCAGGTCACGTGGAACACATGAAACACTCTTTCGTTATACTAACATACCAGTCCAGAATGAGGAGTAATTGAGGACACGTGCAAGTTTGAAATATTTATTTCTAATGCTGTGTTCTCAGATGCAGTATCTTAGCTAATACAAGCAAAAACATTATAAGCAACAAGGTTATCAGCATAGTTACTATTCCATAAACTACAAAGGGAGAAAGCATGTTAAAAGGCTAAAGGGAAGAAGGCTAAATTACACCTAAATCTTACCCTCCCTTGCTAGAATATTATATTATATCTAAAGGTCTCTTTGGGTTTTAGCAGGGCGGCCCCATACCTCTGGGTTTAGTAGAAAGGGATCACATCATCTTCTACACCAACTCTCTGCATGCAAATATTCATCAAGTGTGTGTGAATGCTCTGCACAGTGCATTATTAAACGCGTCAAAAGCCAGAGTTGGCATATGTGTTATGTCTAGGACGTGCGCTGATCAGACAGAACAACAACCACTGTGTTGAAATAACTTTGAAGGCCTCGGCACTCACTGTTCAGACATAGCTTACCAAGCAAAGCTGATACTATAGGAAAACATATTATTCTTGTGTGAAGCAAATCATTCTACTAGGCTCAAAGCATTAATAACAATATGTGCTGTATGCAGAAGCAGCAAAAAGGAAAACTGGCGTTTAAACTTCTAATAAACTCATGCTAACTTAACACAGTGTGAAGGCAAAGCCTATCTCCATGACAGTAGTTGTGTTGTTACATTCGTTGGCAGCACAGTAGAGGCAATGTTGTGTGAAATCTGCAGTGGCCCCCTGAGGAGAGCCCTGGCCCTTATTGTGTTACAAATTAAGCACTGGGTGAGTCTATTATCCATAAAACCATTAAACCCTGTCTATCAGCTGTGTTTCACTGCATGGGAATTAACAACTCAAATGCAATATAGAGGTTCTTAGTTTTGTCTTCAATTTGAAATCTCATTGGACAAATGAGGCCTTCCCACTCAATGTACTAGCTGATGTAGTAAAAAACTTGGAAGTCAAGTTTGGCAAACAGCTATTTTCTATTTCTGGGTTTGGTGAAGCGCAACAGCTACCCCAGCAATGGGGTGTCCCGGCGCTAAGAAACAGGCACGCAAACTGAGGGTAGAGGGGGAGGGGGGGAGGGGAATCTAGGGAGCGGGGAAGAGGTGAGTCTTAATTGCTTTACGGAAGGCTGGGAGGGAATCAATGGAACGAATGCTGAGGGGGAGATCGTTCCACAATTTGGGACCAAGGACGCTAAAGGAGCGGCCTCCAGTTCGGCAGAGTCTAGTCCTAGGGATTGTCAGGAGAAGTTGGTTGGAAGAACGCAGAGCACGACCAGGAACGTAAGGTTGGGCAAGGTTGCGCAGCAGAGGGGGATTTCCTTGTTTAACGATCTTAAAGATCGTGACTAAGGCCTTGAATTTAATTCGGAGTTCCACGGGCAGCCAGTGGAGCTTACGGATAGTAGCTCTGGCTGAACATCTGCGTGCAAGGCCGACCAGCGTTCTGGCTGCCGCATTCTGGATACGTTGGAACCTAGTTGTTTCCGCTTTGTTAGCTCCCAAAAGGAGGACGTTAGCGTAGTCCAGGCGCGATAGGATGGTAGCCTGGATGATTAGCTGGCGAGCCTTAGAGTCGAAGAGCCCAAGTATAGGCCTGAGGTTCCTTAGGAGGCCTATACAGGTGGCTGCCACCTTTTTAGTGTGGGACTGGAAGCTAAGGTTGGCATCCACCCAGACTCCCAGATTTTTAACACAGTTTTTGGGGAGTGGAGTGGCGCCTAGGGATGACGGCAACCAGTGCTCGTTCCATAGGCTGGTGTTTCGGCCTAGGAGGAGCACCTCGGTTTTTCCGGCGTTGAGTTGGAGCTAACACTACAAAACCAAATTTACACAGTAGCTGGCACATGTTTTGGCCTGATGCAAACTGCCAAAACATTTCTACAGATCCTCTGTGAGGGAAACAGTGAGCCTTGCCTTGATTGTATCCAGGCTGGATTACGCCAATGCTTTGTATGCAGTTTTTACGCAGCATTTGTTGAGGAAACTGCAAATGATCCAGAATACAGTGGCCTGTCTGGTTCTCAACCTATCTCAACGAGCTTTGGAAACGCTACACCTGAAGAACCTGCACTGGATCTTTGAACCACATTGGCCTGAGTAACTGTCTTCTAGGGTCTACCACTACACTCCCCTTAGACCTCTTCACTCTTCCCATGAGTTCCTAGGTTCAGGCTGATGCTTCTCCCTTCCAGGGCCTCAAGCCAGGAATATACTTTCTATTGAACTACCCCAAATTGAAAGTGAGAGTGCTTTCAGACAACTACTCAAGACATGGTTTTTCACCCTCTAGTTCCATCAGCTTCTGTTCTCTTACTTTCCGTTTTAGCACTGGGACACTCTCTGGAGTAGATGTGTATTCTAGAAATCTTGCAAGAACGTAGATCAAGAAAAAATTCTGAGTATCTGTATGAAAGGGAGAGGTGTGGCACAGCGGCCAGAGCAGCTGACTCCAGAATGTGAGGCTCATCGTTCGATCCCCAGCACTGGAGGCAGATCAGCTCAGCATCATGTGACTCTGGGCAATAGCTCACTTAGGGGCATATTATCAAGAACGGCGATAAAATTATTGCAGGCTTAGCGGCAGAAAACTACAGCTAAAGCAGCGATAATGGGTTTGATAATATGCCTTGGAGAATTCCAATAGAAGCCTATGTTCAGACCAGAACATGGAGTTCTATTGGAATTCTCAAGGGCATATTATCAAGCCCATTGCATTTTTGCCCACTGCATTTTTCTGCCGCTAAACCAGCGATGATTTTTAACGCCGTTATTAATAATATGCCCCTAGATCTCTTCATGGTCCCCAGTGCCTTGAGACCCTTAGGGGTGATCAGTTTGCGCTTTACAAATACCATGTCATTATTATTTCATCGCGTACCAAGCACTCTGCATGCTGCACTTTTCCCAGGGACTTCATCCCCCAACAGTCTCTGCGCCAGGAGGCGCCAACGTGTTCCACCTGTGCCAGAGCTCCTGCAGTGTGGGGGCCCTTCATTGCGTACAAAGCACTCTGCATGCTGCATTTCCTGGGGACTTCATCCCCCCAACAGTCACTGCGCCAGGAGGTGCATACGTCTTCACCCTTGCCAGGAGGCGCATAAAGGCAGCTCGGGGCTCCTGCAGGGCGGGACGAACAAAGGTGTGCCCGGGTCACGCTCGGGCAAAACCAGGCGCATGGGCGGGTCCATCTGTGCCCATCAGTGACAGTTAGAGGTAGGGCAGGGCCATACCCCTTGGTTTTTTTATTGGCAGACCAAGGACAGCTTGTTCGTTGGAGTATTAGTGTGCCCCTAGTTTGTGAGGTATTGACTCGTCACTGGTAACAGTGGCCGACAGCAAGAGTTCTCCACGCAGAGCCAGTGTGCACACCACAGGTATATCTCTAGCAGGGAAGATACTGTAATATGTGTGGTTTTGACTCAGGGCGGTTGGTGGGAAGCATTTGTATTGTGAATTCTGTTTGATTTCTGTATTCCAGTCTCCATCCTGTGTCGTCCCATTGACTTATTTAAGTTTTTACCCTATTAGGCATATTGGTGTATCAAGAATTGCTATTCCCTGTTTCCCAGCCAAGCCTAGCCTCATTAACAGGTGCTCCTGGAGGGCCTGTAAAAGACTCACACAACTGTGGAAAAGAGAAAGACACAGGATCGAGCCCAGGGCCTGCCCTGTCCCAAAAAGAAGGCTACGGGTGCTGTCTGTAATGAGGCTATGCATAGATTGATTCTCTAATCATTGAATGTCATGAAATAGCCTTCCAAGGGAAACCTCGCCCCTGACCTGAAAATAGATGTCCCTCTATCCCAGCATTCAACTATAGGGTTGTAAGTGGCCCTTCCCCCATTCCCCCTGCAGCTAAAAAAATCGTCTAAACAGTTTAAGAATTCCATCAAGTCTAGGGGAAAAGGCTGTAGCATTGGGTTCAACGCCCCTGAAATAGAAGCTGATTCCTGCTCTCCTCCTAGTGAGACGCAGGTCCCCTCAGCCAAGGCAGACTCTATACAAGTAGAATGCCACAATAGATTTGAGGTCCTTGCAGTAGAGGGGACCCGGGCCCTAGAGGGGGGGGTTTGTTGGCCTTTGTCAATCAGGTGTTTGTTAAGCGTGACTACTCACCCGTAAGGGTCTCAACTGTGCTGGAAGGGTGGGGGGTCGCAGGTTCCAGTCCATCAAGGAGAGGGTGTGTCAAAGAGCCAGGTCTTGAGGTTTCTTGCGAACATTGGGAGCAATGTTATCTGTCTGAGGTGAAGCGGAAGGTTGATCCAGGCTCTGGCCATACGGATGGAGAAGGAATGCTCTCCCAATCTGGTCTTTCTGGTGCGGGGTACTATGGCGTAGGAGAGCTGGGCTGATCGTAGGGTCCTTTGGGGTGCATGGAATTTGAGTCATCTGTTCAGGTATGCTGGTCCGGTGTCGTGGAGGTCCTTGTGAGCGTGGGTTAGCATCTTGAAGGTGACTTTAGTTTTGATGGGGAGGCAGTGGAGTGTGCGCAGGTGCTGGGAGATGTGGCAGTGTCTTGGCAGGTTGAGGACCAGTCTACCTGCTGCGTTTTGGATGTTCTGCAGCTTGCGGGTGAGGTTTTTGTTTATTCCAGCATAGAGTGCTTTGCCGTAGTCGAGCTTGCTGGTGACCAGGGCATGAGTGACGGTCTTTCTGTGTTTGAGGGGGATCCATTTGAAGGTCTTTCGTATGAGGCAGAGGGTGTGGAAGCAGGAGGACATACGCAGTTGATCTGGTGGTCCATTTTGAGCTCCGAGTCCAGGATGATTCCCAGGTTGCGTGCGTGTTCAGTGGAGGTGAGCGGGCTTCTGAGGGAGGGGGACCACCAGTTGTCGTTCATGGCGTTGGGGTTTGGGCCTATGATGAGTACTTCCATTTTGTGGGTGTTTAGTTGTAGGCAGCTGTTTTTCATCCATTTGGCAATGACTTCCATGCCTTCTCGAAAGTTGTGTCTAGCGGTGTTGGGTTTGTTGGCTAGGGAGAGGATGAGTAGGGTGTCGTCTATGTATGACACAATGTTGAGTGCGTAGGTTCTGACGAGGGGGGCGAGCGGAGCCATGTGGACGTTGAAGAGCTTAGGGCAGAGGGAGGGTCCCTGGGGGACTCTGCAGGTGGTAGGTGTAGGTTCCGAGAGGAAAGGGGGGAGTCTGACCCGCTGCATTCTACCGGAGAGGAAGGAGCGGTTCCAGTCGAGGGCCTTGTCTTGGATCCCTGTGTTGTGGAGTCTGTGTATTAGGGTGCAATGAGAGAACACCACTGAGAGGTCGAGGAGGATGAGGGCTGCTGTTTCTCCTTTGTCCAGTAAGGTACAGATATTGGTAGTTGCGGCAAGGCGGGTGATTTCAGTACTGTGTTTTTTTCTGAAGCCGGATTGGGGGGAGTCACAGCAATAATGCCTGTGCTGTCGAACCTCAGGCCTTAATAATAATGATTGAGACCCTAAAGGAAGAGGTTAGAGGTTGCCAACCTAAAGGGGAGGCCAAAGTGTGACAAAGTCATCCAAAGACATAAGTGTAGAATCCCTGACTAGATTAGCCAAGAGAACTGATGTCATGTGTATAGGTACCGCCTCCAAAGCGGACGTTAGATCAATATATTGTGCCCCTGATCTACACCCATTCCCCATTACAACACGTCTCCCAAGTGGTCATGTTATGCATAATGTTCATGCCTTAAACCTTGCACCACCAGGGAATCTCCCTAAGGTATGGGGGGAGGTCAAGGGAGAACAAAGGAAGAAGTTAGATTGACTGAGAGGTGTGAAAGTAGACATGGCCTAGGGTTTTTTTTAGAATGGGGATTGTGAGCGATGATGTCTACAATAGATTTGATCGACAAGAATGGAAAGCAGAAATGTATCAAGTGGAGGTACCAAAATTTGATAGGAGGGGGTTTGAGGATCTTGATTCCCTTAAGAACAAAGTATTTTACTGGTTCAGGACCACCCGACATTGCCCGTCAATTATAAGAGACACCATCAAGTTTGTTGAAAGGTTATTATTCCTGGGGAAGCAAAAGGATGTGATTAAAGTCACCTCTTCCCATAAGACAACAGTCGACGGCCTTATGGCAATCGATTAGGTTAATACCTTAGTTAATACCTCTATTGCCATCGGGTATAGACCACCAGAAAGGATGACTACTCTCCCCACCATGGGCAGATTGCAGAGGGGGCCTCCAACAAATTCAGGCTATTCTGCAGGGCAGGGATGACTACCCCAGTTAGGTGGATTGTTACTAATAGCCAACGCTGTAGGGGGTTGCTCGTCCCCTCTATCCTTGCTAACCCTCAGAGGCCCTCAAATCACAAGAACAGAGGAATCATCGTCAATAATCTTTGTAAAGTCCCACTCACCAGGAACACACCACCTCCCCCGCCACCCCCGTCTTAAATGCTCACTCCTGAATTGTAGATAGGCATCAAAACACGCAACTGACATAGACTACCTCATTACCTCCACTAACCTTGACCTCATCATTCTCACTGAAACATGGCTTACAGATTCTTCCTTGCCCCTTATCGACATCCTGGTTCCCCCCTAACTATGACATCATCAGACTAGACAGGTTGGGAGGCAAGACTGGGGGTGGTATTGCGTGCATACACCGGAGCAACATCCCCATAAACAGAGCCATACCCTTGTTACTCCCTTCATGTGAATACATCAGCCTTGACATCAAGAATAATGGTAAACCTGTCTGCTCGCTCCACATAATCTATCACCCACCTGGCGACATCCTCCTATTCACAGAACACCTCATGGACCTAATCACATCTCTCACTGGTCGACGAAACACACAAATTTTCCTGGGTGACTTTAACCTCCACTAAAATGACCCAAACGACACAGTGGTTAACAGCCTCAAAAACTTCCTCAAGGCCTTAGACCTCAACCAATTGTGCAACAGCCCGACACGCAACAAAGGTGCAATCTTGGACTTAATAATCTCTAAGACTGATGCCACCCATCTGGAATCAATCCTCCCTTGTGACTGGTCTGACCATCACATCATCACCTTCTTCATCAATGAAACAATCAAGATGACCTCTGCCCAAGCTACATAACCTAGGGTTTGGAAAAGGGACTGGAGAAAGCTCAACACAAACACCTTAACCGCCTCTAGCAAGAATCTACTTCTACCCCCTGCTGGAACTTCTAATGTAACTGACCTCATCAACCACTACCTAAACTCCTAGACCTCGATAATTAACAAATTTGCTCCCCTGCAACTAAAGAGAGTCTCAGTGAAAGACTCTAAACCTTGGTTCAACGGTCTCCTTAACGAGCACAGACGTTCTCTCAGAACTGCCGAACCCAACTGGAGATCAGTACCATCTGCCAAGCACCTCCTGACTCTAAAAAGAAAGAGAAATGCTTATTTTCATAAAGTCAAACGCAATCTAAGGACCAACCTCAACAGCCTCTTGATCTAACTCACCCACAACCATCGTGTGATGACTTTTCTAACCACTTTAACCTAAAGACGGAGAACATCAAGAAAGATCTCCTCAAGGAACTAAACTCTCACTCTGGCCCCCTCACCAAATCCCCCTCACCTCCAAACGCTTCTCAACAAATCCCATCAAAGTTTACCTTGAAAAACGAGGCAACATGGTCATACTTTTACTCCTATTCTGAAGAAGGAATAGGTGAATTTCTCACTGCCCTGAAGCCTTGCAATCACCTCACTGACCCTCTCCCCGCAAATGCAGTTTAAGATCTTACACCTATGCTACTACCCATATGGACCAAGATCATCAACAGTTCTCTTCAACAAGGCTGCATCCCGGACTCCCTAAAGATAGGGCAAGTGTCTCCCACCCTTAAGAAACCCACAGCTGATCCTATGGACCTCAACAACTACCGCCCAATCTCCAATATTCCCACCCTGGCCAAACTTCTGGAAAAATGTGTTCATCACCAACTGACAAAACATATCGACCACTTCAACCTCCTAAATAAACATCAATCCGGCTTCCGTGCAAATCACAGCACTGAATCAGCCATGACACACATCATTGATGATGCACTTCAACTACTTGATCGTAATGAAGCATGTCTCCTCATCCTTTTAGACCTCTCCTCAGCTTTCAACATGGTCAAACACGAATGGGTCTTTCAGGACCAGTGCTCAACTGGTTCACCTCCTGTCTGCAAAACCGGACTCAAAAATTCAAGGTCAACAACACACTGTCCAAACCAGTTCCTGTTACGCTAGGAGTGCCACAAGGTTCCTCATTATCCCCTACACTCTTCAAACTCTTCATGGAACCACTCACCGATCAGTTACAAACATCCAACGTTCAATTCCACATGTATGCAGACAATACCCAACTTTACCTCAAGATCAATACCTTGGACGACATTACTTTGCTCAACAATACTCTTAAGACCACCCAAACATGGCAATGAATCACCTCCAACTGAATTCCTTAAAAACTGAATTCCACCTTATTGCTCCACCCGCCAAAGTCCCCACTATCCACAATTTGATAAAACACCTCACAGCACTCGATGTTCAACCAACCATTGTGGATTCTGCGAAATCACTAGGTATACCCTTGGAATCTAACCTCAATATGCAGAAGCATATCAGTAATGCAACGAAGGGAGCAAACTTTTAGATCAATACACTAAGGAAGCCTAAGCCCTTACTACCTCCCAACGACTTCAAGTTAGCGGTTCAGGCCTTAGTTCTACCTCGGCTGGACTATGGCAGTGTCTCGTTATACGGTCTCCCCAAAGCCACCACAGCTCCTCTTAGAAACTCCACAAACGCGGCAGAGAGACTCATCACTGGTTTAAAAAAATGGGCCCACATCTCCCCGGATCTAAAATCTTTAAACTGGCTGCCATTTGAAGCCAGAATCCACCTGAAAATAGCTTGCATGACGCACAAGGCCCCACATCATAGTACACCCAGCTATTTCACACAAAAAACTCACAATATCTGGAGGGTCAAGATCAACAAGAAGTGAGGAAAACCTCCTTCTGAAACCACTGAAAATCAATAAGAAGAAAACTTGTATTCGTTCTTTTCAGGAATGGCACCCAGGCTATGGAATGCCCTGCCACCAGAAATAAGACTGAACCCCTGCACCTCTTCCTTCAAATTGGAAGTAAAAGGCATCCTTATGGCTAAATTTACGTAAACATTGCCTCACTTGACAATGGAGAGCCCCTATTCCATTTATCTTACCTACCAATCTAATGCTTGACTTTTTCTTTGTACAGTTTTTCTCCACTTATTGTGACATTTTCATCATCAATGTTTTACCACCATCATCCTTCAATACCGACCCAACCTGTCTTGCACCTTACCTGATTTGCCCTTCTATCTGTGTTTGTCTTTGCTGCCAATCTCGATGGTCCTGTTTATCCTTAATGTTTGATCTGTCCATTGTTCGTTTATTAAGCTCTTTTATTTTATTCTTACGGTCCTGCTTATTTTTATTGTTTTGATATGGCTATACACATTTATTGTAAAGTGCTCTGATACCCGTAAGGGTCTTGTTCGCACTATATAAAACTTTCAAATAAATAAATAAATACATAATAAATCATACCAGCCAGAAGTATGCTGGTATCCAAGGCAGAGAAAGCAAAAGACACACTTTTGATGGACGGAATGAAGAACAAATCAAAACATTCACCCCCAGTCAAGAGATCTGGGTTAAATCCATCATTCTTTTGCTCACCATGCCACCCCAGTTTAGACCTGGCCACACGCAAATCAGTCTTAACCCTGTGCCTCATGGGAACATTCCAACCCGAACTGTCCAGCCTGAACTGTGTAACTCCGTAGAAACAAACCATGCACGACTGACTGAGTGAAACTGTTATCTATTGTTTCCACAATTATTATTATTATTATGTTTCTTATATAGCGCCTGAATCGACCCCCGAAGGGGTATCTCCGCGCTTGCCTTGGGAACCCGTCCTGGCTTTTCCCTGTGAGATAGCCCCTACAGGGCATCCCCAAGGTGAAAGCCAGGCATCCCGCCGCGGGGGGGCCGTTGTGGAGATTAAGCAAGCTTAATGCCCAGAGTTGCAGAGTGTGAACCCATGATTAGGTCAGGCACCGAAGCGAGAATTATCGAGTCCATGAACATTTGAGCTCAAGACCCTGCCGCGTTGGGAATTGAGCCCTGGTCCCGGGTCTGACCTCTGCTTCAGGGTCTGCCTGCTCTAACCAGTGAGCCACACTTCTCCACTTCTCCACAATGCTGAGACTGTTCCGATTCTAAGGGAAACAAAGTTGTCATGTTTATGCTGTTGTCAGAAACGAATCCCTTCTTGTTTATTCAAGAAATTTCTAGTGACCTCTGAGTTGGCTGGCACACACAGATAATTAAGTTTAATGTACTCGATAGAGACAAACTGACCTCAGTCCTATGTCAAAACTATAGTGTATATTATTCCAATGCACAGAGCCTATCAGTGATATAGGAACTACACTACAGGTGTTGAGGCTCTGCATTGTTTTAGGCAATTTTTACCTTAGACATTTCCTGCTTGAGCCTTGAAGCATATGTTTCTTTCACTCGCTTTTGCAGTTAGCGCACACACATTTAGTTCACCAAGCAAACCTCTCCTGATTTTAGGTATTAAATTTGCCTCTTTCATTTCCCGGGTCGTGTGTGTCATCCGGTGCTATACTTTTGTAATATATTAATAAACATATTGTATGTATATTTATTTGAAATGTAGTGTTGAGGCGCCAAAGGTTGATTACATACTCCCTTAAACCACCATCTTAGTAGTTTTCCTCCATTATTTTTATTATACCTGTTACTTCATTTTACCCTGCGCATATTTTCTCAGTGATCAATGAGATTTCCTGCCACAGACACAACGGTGTTTGTCCTTTGTCTCCGATCTTATCAGACTTGGTCACACGTATACCTAGAAACTAATTTGAAGGGCATAAGCCACAGCCATTACAACGCATGTTCGTCAACAAAAAAACATTATTAAGATTATGCTTTTATTATGCGTGGTAAATGCATACTAGTTGTAAAAGCATGTGTGGTAAAGCGATATGCAGGCTAATGGTTTTGTGGTGACGATCACGTGTGCTTATGAACCGTGTCTGGGCGTGGTGGAGTCTAGGGCAGCAGGCGGAGGGCCACTCAGCTCCACTCATACAATATAAAAGTAATATAGGATTTTTAAAAGTAAAAAAAAATATTTCATAATTGTCATAATATTAAGTCTTCTGTTATTATGTTCATTAAATACATGAATATATGTTTTTAAACAATTAAAAACATTTGCATGTTTTGCGTATGGGGCGCCGTACATGAGGTCACACAGAAGCTTTGATGCGAGGCGTAGCGTCAAAGCGTATTCGTAGCGTATGCTGAGAATGATTAGCAGTATAAACTATGGTGCGATCACTCTCTCACTATCTCACTGTCAAATCAGAGCACAGGGCACTCTATGAGAATGGTTAGAAGTGGTCACTCATTGGAGATGCAATTCATGTGTGTGGCTTATTCACAGTATCATAACGTTATTTTTTAACCTGTTTAAGTTTGAGGTTCGCATGAAATACTATGCTACAGGCAGATATGGATGTTTAGGCAGCGCTTATGTCCATGAAGCTTGGTGATTACCATTTACATATAGGTGCCTGAGGGAGGGAAAAGAATCTATCTGAATGGCGAGAATTGTACAATAGCAGCAGATCACTCCTTAATTTGTAGACACATACATTTGCATGGCTCTTGTAAACAAGATGCGCCTAATTTGGACTGAGTTTGGAAAGGTAGTCCGACACCTGATATCATAACAACGTTCAGTTTACTGGAAACTGGAGTTATTTACTTTGTAATAATGGAGATTGTTGTGCAATGTTAGCAGGCATCGCTTACATCAGTGGTTCCCAAACTTTTGACTCCTGAGGACCCCCATTGAGTCACCAATGGAAGCCGGGCACCCCCAAGCTATTTGTATGTGTTACATTTCAAATATTAAAACAGTAATTCGAGAAAAAAACGTGTGCACACAAAACAAATACTCAAAGTACTAAGGATTTTGGTGCCAGATGTACGACCATTTCATTTAGCGCTTCGCAATTGGCGACACATTGAGAGTGGCAAATTGCGAGTCGCTAAATGAAATATACAACAGTGTGTTTAACATTGCTTGGGATTCCCAATGGGATCGCAAATTGCAAGGCTCATGAATATTAATGAGCCTCTCGTAATTTGCGAGCCCATTAGGAATGCTGGGCTCAGCAGGCCACCATGCCTGGGACTGTTTTTAAATAAAGCAGTTTTTTTTAAATGCAGCCTTTTTTTCCATGCATTTAAAAAAAAAAGAAAATTAAACGTTTTTGTTTTATTTTTTAAGGGCAGGCAGGCCTGCCTTAATAAATAGTTTTGCATGCATTTGCAAACGGGAAGGGGTCCCCAGGGGACCCCTTCCCATTTGCAAATGCATTACCATCTACTTGAAGTAGGTGGTAATTGCAAGTGTTTTGCGACCGCAATGGCAGTCGCAAAACAACTCACGAAATAGGCTATGTACGTGGCCCAGTAGGTTTTTGCATGCGCAAACGGGTTCACGAAACTGTTTGCGCATATAAAAACGGGTCATACATCTGGCCCTTAATATTTTATATTGAATGAATAGCCCCTCTGTCAAATGTATTTCATTTGTTTTATAGCATCTCTCATACCATTGTAGGATGTCAGAGCACTTTACATTACACACAAATAGAGACAAGGAATCATACATGTAAATCAGTATATAGAAAATGTTACATAAGGTAAAGGGGACTACAAGGTGTAGTATTCACATGTCATTCCTACTGGTAGGCATTTTTAAAGAGTGTTGGTCTGGTAAAGCACAAACTCCGGATTCAGAACATAACACAGTGTCTAGCACTGATTTTAACATTAAAAATGTATTTCCACCCAAATAAATCTTTTTAGCAGCATCATGATAATGAATGACTGGGAAAAACATAAGTTACTAACTATGACCATGCAGTTTGCAAGCAGCTCTTTGATGACAGTTTATAGGCCTCTCTGCTAAATTACGATTGTCACTTAACAAAACAATCTCTGTGACAAATGCAGTAACCCGGGACCTATGCACATAAAATACTGCTTTTTAAAATGCATGTTACACGTTCTTTGCAGTAGCCACATTAACCCTCTGTGCTACATTAGTTAAGTCAAAGCTGCCACTGAACAAAACCCTCATCTCTCTCCAGCAGGCACATTAATCACTGGCATTATCTTGACACTTTTATTGTTGCTCGGAAGCTGCTAATTATACAAGAAACTTTGCTGTGCTTTTAAAACTGCTGCCTAAGGACCCCCTAGAAATGTGTCACGGACCCCTGGGGGTCCGCGGACCCCAGATTGGGAAACACTGGCTTACATGATTACGGTAACTGAGCGTGTGGTTTGATTAAAAAAAAGTTGTGTTAACTCCTCTGCATGGGAAGCTGGATGTTTCCATCTGGCTGTCAATTTCGACCTTGAAAGCAGACTCAACCAAATGAGTTGTATAAGCGCGCTATTGTCTCAAAAAGAGGTCGCTGTTATATCTGCTACAGAAACATTTGTCCTTCATGTAGCAAACACCAGCACAGAAGTGCATGCTTTATAAATACAGATGTGCTCTTGAATTTTGGGGAGTTAATTTAGAGTATCTTTAATGTGTCCTTGACTACGGGGTTACCTTAAAGGTAGAAGCAGTGGCCTTGTGACTTCTGTAGAAAGTATATTTGGTGTCTTGTCAGTGTTTTTTCATTCGATTTTTTCCAGCATCTTTGGTGGATTCTCCTTAATGCTCACATTAGTTTGCAGTTCGCTTGTATTAATTTGTTTACTTAAATATTTATGGACATCTTGCAGTATACGAAAATATGTCCCAGTTGTTGCTGCTGTGCAACCAAATGCTTAGTTATTACGGAGCGCTGTCTCTGGCGCTGTCTCTGGCTACATTGAGTGCAGCTTATGGATTATCGTTTCGATTTTCCTTTTTCACATGCGTTCAACCTATCTTCTATTGCCTGAGCTGCGATTTCGACTGGGCCCTGGATTTATGTCTCTGCAGTACGGTGTCTCCCACCGCAGATTATGATCAGCTGAGGAGCCCCTTAGTTGCTTAGGAATTGCTCTGTTCTGGCGGCGGGATTATGGCCTTAGCAGCGATACATGGAATAATGGGACAATGGGACCTTGGAATGTTTTTGCAGTGGTGCTTGACTTTTTGGCATGCAGTTACATTGAAGATGACCCGAGTTTTCCTCTGATGGTGATAGAGGCTCCGGTTGTTGAGGAACATGTATGTTCATTCCCACTATTGAATTGGATGGCTGAAATGTTTTCAGATGAGAACAATGACTTCCTCTTGGAGGCTGTTGCTACATACTGTGCTTACACACTGTTGGACTAAGACTCTTTGATTTTTCTACGTATTCTTTATTATTTAGCTACTGCTTTCTATCATAGAGCGAATAACTTTTTTGGGAAATGTGAACTTGACTTGGGGGGCTGAGCCTTGCACTCACACCTGTTAGTTAGCATGGGTTTAATAGAAGCTTACACGTTATTTTTGCTTTCCTGCTCTGCTTTGCACACGACATGTGATATTGTTTAGAGAACGCTGAGTATTTTGGTTTATATGAGAATAATTTGGTACGCTACATTTGTAAACTGCCTCACTAGTTTTGTGTGTATAGTGAGAGCATGGAACATAAAGGTTATCTTGAATACTGAGTCTTTTATTCAGAATGATCGTCGCATGTTCGAGCCATACCACATATGCAGCTGTGGCCACCTCTGATACTTGCGCGTTTCATAATGCATGTGGAGGCAAAGTTACACACAGTTGGAGAACATTTGTATCTTGACAGTTTGTGGAGCACTGAATGTGATGCACTACTGCTGACTACCAAAGGTATGGGTCTGCCCATGTAATCCTATGAGACTTTCTGTAGTTATAAACTAATCTGTTAGGTAGGGAGGGTGAAATGCAGGTGTATTTTAAATTTGTTTACTTTTAACATTATAGGATGCTTTTTCCGTTTGTATTTGATAGAAAAGTAATAATGCTGACAACCTTGTTTCTGATAATATGTTTGGTTGTATTATCTAAGGTACTGTGCATGAGATTATGGCGTTAGAAATAAACATTTCAAACTTGCACGTGTCTTTATTTACATCTTGTTTTGGACTGGTGTAAGACTATAATGAAAGAGTGCTCTTGTTATCCAGTTTACTTCATGTAATTTAAGTCGCATGTTCTGGGTTGACTAGTTATTGGTGTTTTTGCTCTAGGGCGAGGAACCAATGAGTGACTGATTGCTAGTCTGGGAGGGGGTTTGTGTAGTAAGGTGGGTTTTGGTACACCTTAATTCACTGAGGTTCTAAGTCTGTATGTATAGTTCTGTGTATGAGCAGAATTCCTGGAACAGTAGTTACAACAAAAAGGCTCGATAAAGGGCTTGCACTTTGAATATGAATATAAAATAGAAGAATAGTTGATAATCACAGCTAGGGAATGCAGTAATTAGATGTGTGTATGTGTGGATGATGTGCAGATTGAGTGGAAGATGAAAAACGTGAAAAATAAGAAAGGCTCAGTGAGACGCAAACTACCCACTGCATTGTCAGTGAAGTGGATCTTTGAATTTCCAGGTCATTACACAGATAGGGTGTTGGATTCTGCTGTGGGAGCAAGAGAAACTAGTACTACATCTGAGGAAGAAAGCTAGTGCATAAAGTACACACAGTTCGGCAGATTTACAACCTTGTGGGAAAAATGATGCAAAAGTGGCACAAGGGGCTTGTAAACCTGCCCCAGTGTGTGGTAGAAAAGAAGCAAGAAAGAACAGAAGTGTGCAAATTAACCACTGCTATTCATGCGTAGTAGTTACGAAAAAGGCTGAATAAATGGCCTGCACTTTGAATTTGAATTAAAGAAGAATAATTGATAAACTCAGAGAAGAATGGTAGCAAGTAGGTGTGTCTATTTGTGGTTGTTGTGTTGATTGAGTGGAAGATGACTAAGGTGAAAAATTAGAGAGGTTGCAGAGATGCAAACTTTCCATTTCTTTGTAAAGGAAGTGGGTGTTTAGTTTTCCATTGCATATATATATTCACTGAAAAAACCATAGGTTTCAGCCATGTTGAGGCAAGATGTCAGCCGCACTGACGGCTGAGTGAGCTGCCTTCCCCGTTCTTCACCACACCCCCGACCCGATAATGAGGAGTTTTACCTGAAAGCGTGTCCTTCCATTGGAATAGAGCTCGATGTTGTACTTGGGAAGAAAGAACAAAACATACAAACAGATGTGCTGGCGCTCGTGAATTTTGCTGAGCCGTCCTCTGCTTTCGTTTTACTTGGCGTCCTGCTGTAAGCTCAAGCTGGTGCCCGTTCTGTCTGCATCTTTTCAGCCGGCAGGGGGCTGCTCTGGGAATATGCCACCGAAGGGCTCTACTAAAGAGGGCCGACAGTTTCAGCTGCAGGGGCCGCCTCAAAAATTTCCGCGGCAACCTCTATCACCGGAAAACAGGACATTCAGGATGATGAGAATCTTCAGCCCGTGAACGTGTCTCTGACCGGAAAAAAATTAAAAATCAGCATGGCCGGCCACAGTAACAATAAACAGACGCTACCTGCTCTGTTTAAAGCTCAGTCTTCGAAAAATAGATCCTCAGCTAGCAATCCTACGGCGACAAAGGGCTCCTCTGCTGTTAAAATGCCGTCTTCTTCCATGAATACACTGGTTACTTGCACGAGCAAGGGAGACCCCCACCACTTCTCCTTAATTGCTAGGTGTGCCTGAAGCAGTACCAGCTACCCCCACCGGAGGTAACGAATCGGATTGTAATTTTGGACAGCAACCCTGTTGCATGCTGGTCAATGAAGTCATGTCAGAAGAGACATCGGTTTCAAGCGCAAGGAATAGTGAGGCGGTACTACCTTCTGCTGGGGGGGACATGCAGCAACTTCAGAGCCTAACAAAGAGGATGACACACCAGATAATTTTTTTTCATTGTCAGATGCCTCTAACTCTTCAGAAGAAGATACCCAAGACAAGGTTTGGGCTGCTGGTTGTAGTGACACCAGTAGCTTTTACTGGGATGGAGATGGAGCTCAATCTCAATCAAGGATTGAGACAGTTAGAAAAATTAATCCACTCTCCGGAAGTTCTATTGATAAAGACCCAAACATGGGAGCTATGTCTTGGGACTACGCATTTTCATCCGGGCTGGTCGATAAAGGGGGCGCTGCGCTAAACTATCCATCTAGTATGAATGTTACTGTCAGCCTCCCTCCTCAGGAAATCACACTCTCCACTATCTATCAGATGATGATGGCATACAGAGAGGAGTCTACGGCGGAAAGTTCCAGGACGTAAGGGGCCTGTAGGAAGCTGCAAAATTCTGTTCGCAGGATCACGAAAACATGTGCAGATTTTTCTTCTAGAATAACAGAGGCAGAAACCCAGATTTCCCAACTGGAAGACGATCTTGCCACACAGCACTCTAAGGTTGAAAACATACAATCAATTAGAGATGATATGGTGCTGAAGTTGACTGATTTGGAAAATCGCGCAAGGCGCAATAACCTGCAAATTTTAGGCATTCCGGAGGGCTAAGAGGGGACTAATGTTCGTCAGTATGTAATCGAGTTATTTGAAGAGGCCTTTCCGGATATCCCACAATGGGATTGGAAGACACAAATTCAGAGGGCTCATCGCTTTCCTTTTCATAAATAGAGCAGCGGGGGACAATCGGATAACCGTCCACGCACCATTCTGATCTCTCTTAAAAAAAAATTGCCCATGAATCCCTATATGATCTTGCAAGGCCTGATCGCAAAAGGACTGGTAAAGGCCACTGCTTTTTTGTGTGCCTGGACTTTTGCCAGAAGACTGTCGAACTGCGCTGGCATTTCAGACAACTGATTCCTGAGTTCCAGGCAAAGGGGGCTTAGGTATGTCTTTTGAACCCGGCTAAACTGAAGGTGATCTGCAGGAGTCAGACGCAATGTTTCCTCTCAGAGGGGCAGGCCAAATAGTACCTATCAATTTTGAAGGCAGGGTAGTGAATCATTATGGACACCGGTCTGGATGGGAGGTCTCTCTCTAAATGTATTTGCATGATGTGGACTAGATTTTTTCTTGTGTCTCTTCCTGTTGGACCACGATTGGATTTTTCTGAACTTGTTGCTCCCTCCCTTTCCTTTTTTTTTGGGATGATGATTTATTTTTCTATATGGTTCGACTCCTCGATGTTCCTGTAAATCTGTCTTTGAGGAAAGAACCTATGGGTTTAGTGGTGAACTGAGCCGGGATTCGCAGCTCAAACATCACCAGGGACAACAGTCCCTATGCCTTTGATAATGGGAAGGGGTAGGAGGTGGGCTAGTCGGGGGTGGGCAGTAGTGGGGGGATAGAGGGAGAGAAAGAAGGGTATGGTGGTGGGGAGGGTACAGTTTAATTATGTACAAGGCAGTTATGGCAATATACATAAAAAATTCTTTAAGGCTTTTCGCATAATTGTTATTCTAGGACCTATCTTAGTTGGGGCTTTTGACAGATGGTGTTGGAGGGTGTTTTTTCTTTTGGGCTGTCAGTATGATATTTTAGAATGCGGATAGACATGACCTGATTTGGATTTGTTCTTTAAATTGCTGCAGCCTTAATGATAGAAGGAAAAGGGGAGTGCTTGTGAGGCTGATTAGACACTGGGATATTGATGTTCTGTGCTTACAGGAGACGCATGTCCCCTGGAATAACCATGCCTGGTTAAGGGAACTTGGATTGGACCTGATTGCCTGTTCACAGCAAACTACCACTACAAGAGGGGTAGCTATAATGGCTAGACGTGGAGTTAGTACTGTTAAGCAGGTTAAGGTGGATAACTTTGGCAGATGGGCTTTGGCGGACATAACTATCAGGGGGTCAGCATATACTGTTTGTTCACTGTATGGCTCTAATTTGGACGATCCATCTGTTTTGTATTTTCTAAATGTTGAACTTGCCCTTTGGTCCTCCCCAAAAATTGTATGTGGAGATTTGAATCTACACTTAAATTCAAATTTTTGATTTATATTGCAATATTCCATACCCTGGGAGGAAAGGCAAGACATTTAAGGGTGTACAGGCGCTCTGCCTTGAACACGCCCTGGTAGACGTCTGGCAAAAGCTGTACTCGACTGATCCTGGCTACACTTTTTATTCAGCCCCTCACAGCAAATTAGTCCGTTTAGATTATTTTTTGATCTCCAACTTGATCCTCGAAGGGGTCACTTGTGATCTGTATCCCCGAGTTATCTCGGATCATAATCCACTGATTTTACAACTTCCAGTCAAAGGGGCAAAGGTTTCCTGGGTCAGCTCGATCGTTCGAGCGGAAATTGCTGCTCGACCAGGACTACTGCAACCACATATCTGCATGGAGAAGAGATTTTTTTCTGAAGAAATGGCTCGGCTCCTGTGGCCATAGTATGGGATGCATTTAAGGCAGCAGCGAGGGGCGAGACTCTTAGTTTCTCGATACATCGTCAAAAGAGAAGATTAAAGAATGGAATAATCAGTTACGAGAGGCAGAGAAGTCAATAATTAGGTTTATTTTCGATCCGGCAAAAAAGGAGGAATGTCTTAAACAGATAGCTATTTGCAGGAATAATATCTATCAGTATTTTGCGGAAAAACTTGCAGCCAATTTTGTTCAGTACAGAACAGAGATTTATGAGTACGGTGAAAACACCGGGAGACTATTGGCCAATCGCCCACAGCATAGGGGGTTCTGAATAGGATTAGTCGAATTAAGGACGGCGCTGGTCGGATACAAGATCAACCAGATAAGGTTCTCGAAGTGTTTCATGAGTATTATAAATCCCTTTATTCTTCTGACGAGGCTGATGATCCCGAGTATCCAACCATGATGGTGACACTGGAACAGGCATTGGTTCTCTCTTCCCCGATCTCTAGAGAGGAGCTCGAACTAGCTTTAGCATCATTGGCTGCTGGTAAGACAGCAGGCCCTGACTTGCTACCGTTAGAATTTTATCGCACATTTAGGGATATTCTATTAGGGGAGTTAGAAACCTTATTCACATTGGCCCAGAAGGGACAGACCCCTGATTCCTGGCGCAAGACCACAATCCTTATTTTTAGAAGAAGGACATACCAGAGCTCAGTCCCTCGTCCTATCTCATTAATTTGTGCGGACAGCAACATTTATGCTAAGATCATTGCACTTAGATTAGGCAAGGTGATAGCCTCTCTAGTTTCGAATCGTCAACATGGCTTTATACCTGGCCGTGATACCACAGATCACATTAGGCGAGCAATCGCCTTATTTGATTGGGCACAGGTATCCATACAACCCCTGGCTATGATCCTGTTGGATGCCGAAAAGGCGTTCGAAAGGGTCTCCTGGGGTTTTTTATGGCAACTACTCAAAGCTAAAGGATTTCCACAGGATTTTATCCAGTCTTTACAAAATGTATATGCCTCTCCAGTAGCCTCAGTTTGTATCTCCAGTCAAGATTCATGTCTACTGCCCATTAGCAGGGGCCCCCACCAGTGTTGCCCCTGCTCCCCGCTTTTATTTTCGATATATATTGATCCTTTTTTGAGCAAATTAGATAACAGCTTAAGGATTAAGGCTGTATCGGTCAACGGCGTAGCCTATAAAACATTGGCATACGCTGACGATGTTGCCATTTTCACGACAGAGGTATGCCCAGCCCTTTCAGCAATTTACGATCTAGCTGAACGACTCGGGCTGCCTCTGGTTATCGACTTAATGCTGATAAAACTCAAATTATTAATTCGGATTTCTTAAAACCTGTGGGGGTTCCAATAACTTCAGTTGCTACCTATCTTGGAGTCAAGATCACAGCAAAGGTTGGGGAGATACCCGAAATTAATGTGTCACCGATGTCAGAGAGGTTAACCATGCACTGGAGAGATTGAATCACCTCCATCTCTCACTTCATGGGCGTTCCAACGTAATCAAAATGATTGTATTCCCAAAATTGTTATACTTATTCCGCTCTATTCCTATTAAATTCCCAACACACTGTATTTTAAGCGCGGAAAGGGTTTGTGTCAAGGTTTTTGTGGGGTTACCATAAAGCACGGAGAGCGATGAAGTGGATGATACTCCAGAGACTAAGGGGTGGCTGGGGCATGCCCTCTCTGCTCTTGTATCACTGGGCTGCACACATGGGTCCATTAATATCTGCTGGGAAGACCTCGGTTCCAGAACACTCAAGACCCTCTATTTTTAAGTTACTTCTTGGAGAGACTGCTTGTAATCGCTTGGTTAGTAACATCGAACCAAGCTACAACAAGAAAGTTAGATTTAAGGTTATACACTCGGCCTTCTCGGTTTGGAAAATAAATCCGCAGATGATTTGGAATTTCACATGTTAACGCATACACTCCTTTTACTTCAAGCGGCCTTATTCCCACTATTTTTCAGGATGTAATCACTTTTGCTTGGGGCACTTTGGGGATTAAGATCTTGGGGGACCTCTTTGTGGGTGGTCAACTTGTTTCATTTTCCAATCTTCAGATCAAGTTTGGTCTTCCCACAAGTCATTTTTTAAAATATTTACAACTCAGGAGTTATTTGGTACAACACGTTACAACCAGAGCAGACATGTTTAAAAGCATCCCACTAGTGGGGCTCATGGAGAGGAGATCTAGGATTGGGGCATTATATCAAGCTCTCATATCTGAGTTGCCCGATGATTTAACCGATCAGAATGATAAATGGGACAGAAAATTCACCCAAGAAGGGATGGATTTGGGTGTTCCTCTGGAGTTGGCTGATCAAATGTTAATTACTGGTAGCTTGCAGTCCCAATTTTTTATGTCCGTTTTTGATTTATATTATGCACCATAACAAAGTAGCTAAATGGTCTAATAACAGAGAGAATTCATGCAGCAGGTGCGGTGTCCAGGCTGCGGACACGGTACATATGCTTTTTTCTTGCTCTAAATTAATTAAGTATATAGAAGACTTTGAGCGATTTCTGGCTCAAATTACTGGCAAATCCCTAATTCTCACACCAGCTTTGGTAATCTTAGGTTATGATCAATCCCAAAAAGACCCCTCTCGTAGTAAATGTGAGCAAGGCTTCCTGTTTATTGCAATGTCTATTTTTAGAGCATGTATTACTTTAAATTGGATCAGTCCGGTTTCTCCTACTTTTTGTAACTGAAGACTCGCTTGCTGCAACGTATAATATATGTTATATGTGACGTCATCAGCGGTGCATTGTGGGCACGCGAGTTATAATTAGCTGAACTAACTATAACGGGAGAATTTCAAAGGTTTTGTATGAGTGAAATGTCCAGCTAACTATAACCTATGGTTCTTTCAGTGAATATATATATATTACCAACAAGGGCGCATATATACTTTTGCACGCAAGTTCGATCATCTAAGGAACCAGCGCAGTGCCACTACACCAAAACCGTTGGTCACTGTGCAGCATACAGAGGCAGGTACAAGTGATCCTGAAGCATTAAGTTCGGATGCGAGTTTAGTTCCAAGTGAAGAAGATTCAGATGAAGGCATCCCAGGTGCAAAACAAGGGGATCTGGGGCAACTGACCCTTGGAGAAGAAATGGAGTACATGAGATTGCAACGCAAGGCGTCGCTTCGTCCAAGGAATCCAAATGCGAATCAAGGCAAAGGCGGAACCAACGACGAAAACAGCGACGCCGGTGCACAGCCTCAAAAAGGAAAGCAACAGAAGAAAAAATTCTGTTGCAACAAGAAAGTATAAATGAGAACACAATTATCAATCTCACAGATATTGATCTCAGCAAGGCAGAAAACAACTACTGGCGCTTGGCTTGTCATACTGTCCGGAAAGTAATTTTAACTATGTAAACACCCGGATTGACATCTTTAAATTTATACGTAAAATAAAATTAAAAAGTACTTTGCAGTGAAAACATGTTTGGAAGCAAAGAAACAATCGGGGATTGCACCAGCAACTGAGCGAACTGGGGTGCAAATAAGAGACTTGGGGTTATTGAGAGATTTACAAGATCTGAGAAATTATGACAATAGCGACAATAGCACTCAAGTAGTGGCTATGGAGGAGGGATTTAACATCAATCATCCCGCAGAAAGTCCGTTGTAATGGCAGTGTTTTTGGCTTTATTTAGAAGTGATATAGCTCATTAATCTTGCTCGCATCTAGTATAGGTATTCTTAGCCTGTGTTGGCCCTTTTAAGCCCTTTTTCCAGACCTATAAGAGAATAGCTGCTTAATATGCCTTCATTCTTGACTTTAACCTGTCTATTGCCTATTGGCTTTGACATATTAGACATATTGGTATGGTTTATGTAGGTATTCTGACAGAGCTAAGGAGCATTTCACCCCTTTCAGGCCTACAGGCCTAGAGCTAAAGGGACTCCATCTTGATGAAGCTGAGGGGCTTTTCAGGGCAAAGGCAATGTTTATAGTTAAGGCTGTTGTGCTAGAGGAAGATCCAGTTAGGACCGCTTCTTATCCGAAGAATGTGTTTTTCTCTTGGGCCCAGACGTAACAAGCAGATGGCCACTGCGGTTGCGTGGAAGCCTGGGAGCTGGCACAGGAATTCGGTAAGAGACAGCCCTCTGCTGGAAATTTCCATGAGGGGAGAGGAATCCATATTAGCGAGCTACAGGAGAGGAGGAGTGTTCATTCCAGCTTGTGTGCAGTTCAGTTCAGTCGCAGTGCAGCGTGGTGCTCAGAACAGCTTGGAGCACAGAACAGCTTGCAGAGAGAGAGAGAGGATGTCTGCTGGAGCTGCAGAATAGAGTGCAGTTCTTAAATGGTGAAAGAAGGCAGACGATTGCTGAAGATGAGGAGAGAGAAAGCAGTGCAGAGAGCATCAAAGAAGGCTGTCAGCTGGAGCAATTGGACCAGAGGCGTGGTGATGTGGTGAAGGAGGGAGAGACAGAGAGAGCCCTAATCCCACCAGAGGCAGAGAGAGAGCCCTAATCCCACCAGAGGCAGAGAGAGAAATCTTCCTTCTAATAGGTGAGGTAGTCTGAATTAGTTACACTTACACTTTATGTCTAATCTTTTCCCTTTCAGCGGAGTGTTCCTGTTATGTTTAATCCTTCTCTTTCAAGCGGTGTGTTCTACCTATAGTCTTTGTCAGTTACATATCTGTATATGTGTATTTTATTAGTGTAATAATAAACATCCCCATAACTACAGTGCTTGAGTTCTTTCATGATAGAGTTATCCTGGCTTCAAGCCAGTTGCTGTTGAGCCACTGATGGATAAGGGGGGTAGGAGCGCTTAAATCAAGAGACAACTCAATCACATAGTGTGTATATCTTTGTCCTCATACAGTAAGGATAATCTTTCCTGGTAAGTATTGCTGTTTGAACAGATGCTACCCCTGATCAGGTAAGTAATAGTGAGGGAGAGAGGAGACTTGCAACCAAGGGACTAAGTTAGTACACCATCCCATAATATTATTGTAGTAGCAGACCCTTAGTGAAGAGACTTCCCAATATATATATATATATGTATAGGTGTTCATAGGAATGTGGTCGTCGTTGATATGCGGCGTTAGTGAGAACACTGGGTGGGAGACCAGTGTAGATACCCACTAGATTGTGGCTTGAATAAGTGAGAGCGTCAGGGGGGATACTGACGTGGAGTTCGACAGGATTGTTGAGCGTTTGGAAACGGGAGCATTGGGTTCTGCAGGCCCATGTGTAGTCGCACCGGATTGTGCGCAATATCTGCCCTAGGGTAGACCGGTCTGGGTCTGAGTGGCCGCGAGACCAACTGATGTAAATAAGTGTGGTGTAGGGTATGGATATCCCTAGTAATCAGTGAGTATTCTTAGTATCCCTATAGATTTAGTGGTGTTTTTGATAATATGAGCTTGTATATTGCGAGTTCCCCATCCTCAGGTAGGTACCAGGTGCCTGGATAGGTGGTCCTGAGGAGGGAAGGTGATTACGTTCTGGCTGGGTTGGAGGGGCCCCTGGGGGCTGATCCCACCTACTCAGAAAATCCAGCCATTAAATTTTGGCGTAGTCGTCATCTTACGAATCCTGTGTGATCTGGCCATGTGCTTAGATTGTTTCCCATGTGTTGTGAGTGAGTGCCATGAACGCCATAACATCTGGCGTAGTCGAACGGTTTACCTATCCTGTGTGATCTGACCATGTGCTTAGATTGTTTCCCATGTGTTTTGAGGGAGTGTCCTGAACGCTGGTTCCATCTGGCGTAATGTTGCAGTTTATGTAGCCTGTTAGACCTATGGGCTTGAACAGTTGCAGCGTGAGGAGATTGCATTACATCATGGCATTTGGTTTATTCAGGGTGGAAGGAATGGTTTTCATCTTGGTGTTTAAATTGTCAGAGTTGAAGGATGGCGTAACATGAGGAAGCCAGTTACATCTTTGTGATGGTCCGATTGTATAAATGTGTGTAAAAAGTGCTTTTATATTGCCCATTAAATTGCTTGCTGCATCTGCTTATGCTGTGCAATGTGAAATGTGTTCATTTTAATATGATCTGTGGAGTTTTTTGAATATAGCTCCTTGTAAATATGACTTGTGAATAGCGCCATTTTAATGTGCCTTGTGTGGTGCATGTTCTCATGTTGATCTGCTGTGTTGCTTGTGAATGGTGCTTTGGATATATTCCTTGTGAAAAGCGTGTCGTTTTTTGAGTTTGTTTATTGTCTTGTAAATATGACATTTGAATAGCGCCATATTATTGTGGCTTATGAGGTGCATGTTCTCATGTTGATCTGCTGTGTTCCTTGTGCATTGCGCCTTGGATTTATTGTTTGTGAAAAGCTTGTCTTGTAAATATGGCTTTTGAATAGCGCCATTTTAATGTGGCTTGTGAGGTGCATGTTCTTATGTTAATCTGTTGTGTTCCTTGTGCATTGCGCCTTGGAAATGTTGTTTGTGAAAGGCTTGTCTTGTAAATATGGTTTGTGAATAGCGCCATGTGGTCATGGCTTGGACAGGGCATGTTCTCATTACGTTTGGCAGGAGAGAGCTGGATCTCTCTCGGGTGCTTTGGGATAACGTTTTTGAAAATATGTGTACGTGTTAGCTGTGAACGTGAAGAAATGTGATCATGATTTTCCCATGTATCCATGGACGTTGGGAAATGATTGTGCTTGAGCTGCCAAAGGGTTAATATCTTGAGTTGAGATGGCAGTCTTTATTTTTTACATGCTGTCAACATGCATGGTTATCTGACCTGACTATAAAAGTCAGTAGATTATTTTAAGGATTATTTGATGGTTTGATTTTGACTTTTTTTTGGTTCCTTGGTCTGCCTATGTGCTTTGTCAGTTTCTTGACGGAAAGGTAACATCTTGTGTTTTGAGAAGGGTTCTGTTCATTTCACATTCCTTTTGAAATGCGTCTACGAATTTTTGTGTGGGTTTGCCTTGGAACTGATGTGGTTATAAATCAACCAGTCTGATTACGGGGAAAGCTGTGTTCTTTTAAAATGAGTGAAATGTTAAAAAGATGGCCCGTTAGAGTGCACGCTACGAGCTGTTTTCATTAATTATTTCTTTGGGGGTTTCCATCTAGACAGGAATGTGCTGGTTGCAATAATAATAGGTTTAGAATAATAACTCTTGCCCGACAGTGCGTGGTAACATGTGCTTTTAATTAGTGGAATGCAACCATGTGCCTTTGAAAAAAAATGTTAAAATGTAACATTATTATTTTCCCAAATGTAAATTAAAATGTATTCTTTTATAAATGTGTCAGTAAAACCTTTTTTATTATGTGAACCAACTCAGTTAGAATATAATTAGTTGTTTCTCTGTGTGTGAATGTGGCCCTTTTATTACGCTGGCTTGAATGGCCTGCATATTAAATTACACTGTAATGTAAAATGTTATCCCAAATGCAGAATGTATAATTTTGTGTGCAAAACTGAGTTGCCCCTTTCTAAATAAGTGCCCATATTTTAAATGTCTTGCCTTTAGCTGAAATTAGTTGGACAAAAGTCTTTTTAAACACTGGAGCTTTTTTAATTGGCAGTACACTGTAACAGAATTTTTTTTTTAATATTAGCTTCCGTTAGTTTGAGAATCAGGCCATGAGAACAGGCAAAAGGCATTTGTTTTTCGACCTTGGCAGACCAGCTGGTTTGTGCAGACGAGTTTTTTTCCTTCATCCTGCAAGTTTCGATCACGTCCCTGTTCGTTATGATTGGCTACAATCCAATTTTCTTCCGCGGACGGCTTGTTTATTTAAGGGTGGGGCTGGTTTAGAGAGGCTCATCATATGGCAGTGGTCCAAAGTAGCGTCACACTGTAGCCTGGCTCCTGCTCTGAAGGGAGGGGCTGTCCCATGAAGGATTAGGGTATGTTAGGCCCTGCTGATAATGTTATTAAAAGTTAAATTTTGAATGTTTTTCATTAATTAGGATATTTTCTTTTCAATAATGAAAGGCACCCGGGGTGCTTTTTAAATGGAAAATTTTATTTTTGCAAGAATAATGATACTTGTTCTCTTGTTCCTAGGATTGCTGTGGTTGTGGTTCTGCGTGGGTCCGTCCCCCTTCCACTTCCTTTTCTTGTTTTAGCTTTTTACTTTCAAGTTTTTATTTTAGTTTATTGTTTTTGGATGATGGAATCAGACCAGACCAGACCAGACCGGAAGGGTGATGGATGGCCGCATTAGAGGAAGTGTCTGGATACCGAAGATGCAGGGTGGTGGCCTACACTGAAGAATTTGGACTGACTTATTTAATCCCTTGGCCTGCGTCTTTTTGTTAACATCTCTACGAGCAGGCCCCACTTTTAAAAAAAAAAATAATAAAACCCAAACATGTTTTATTTGGGACAGAATTATACATGTATTTTGATGCATAATCCCTTGGACAAGCAGGCCCCACTTTAAAAAAAAAAATAAAACCCAAACATGTTTTATTTGTTACAGGATTATAAAAAGGACTTGATGCATAATCCCTTGGACAAGCAGGCCCCACTTTTTAAAGCAAAAATATGTCACCTATTATAGTTTTTCTGTTTTCTTCAAAACAGTTTTTGCCAATGAAGGACTTTTTTGAATGATGGTGCACACATGTGCTCCACTGTGTGATTTAAGCTTGATGTTACGCCAGCTATCTTGTAGAATTGGGGTTGTTGTTTTTGTTTTTTATTGTTCCTTGATTGATCAAAGGGTGGTTACCTTAAAATTTAGATGGTTCTGGGTGGTGTGTCTTTCAGTATGATTATGTGTTAATGTTTATCCAGACCTTGCAACAGTGTGTCATGTTTATTTCTCAGATTTCACTTTAAATTGACTAATGTCAGTAGGTAGGCCTCATTTAGGCCTATTGTTATTTTCATCCCACAAACAAGCCCCTACACCAATAGTTTCATGAGTCATCATTAGCTTAACTTGCCTATAGTAGGTAGGGCTCATTTAGGCCCTTTCTTGTTTTCTCATTAGAAGTTGAATCACATTTAGTTCTTAAGTTGACAATAGTAGGTAGGCCTCATTTAGGCTTAAGTTGTCCGAAGTAGGCCCCATTTAGGCCCCTTGCTGTTTTCATTCAACACATAAGTCCCTACATCACTAGATTTTACCAGTTATCATTAGGAGTTGAGGCACATTTAGTTTGAGGATGCTTTGGTTAGTTTCTGTTGTTATCAGATCCAATCTCAGATATGTTTCAGCATTCAAGTCAAGGGTGCTTTGATGTGTTTTTAGGTTTCTATTCCCTACAATTGAGTTTCAGGTGGAATTTCCTTGAGTTGTCATTGTTTTTAGGGAGTTTTTTAGGTTTTGATTTGTTGATAGATTGTGTTGATGTTTGTTTATCTGGATGTTATTGTTTATAAGATGTTCGCAAGATAAGGATCTAAGGGTGGATGGCAGAGTTATTTGGTAGTGATATAGATCTTAATCTTGCTCACATCTAGGATGTGTATTCTTAGCCTATGTTGGATAGATTTTGTTGATGTTTGTTTAGATGGTTGTTGTTGTTTATAAGATGCTCGCAAGATAAGGATCTAGGGGTGCAATGTAATGGCAGTGTTTTTGGCTTTATTTAGAAGTGATATAGATCATTAATCTTGCTCGCATCTAGTATAGGTATTCTTAGCCTGTGTTGGCCCTTTTAAGCCCTTTTTCCAGACCTATAAGAGAATAGCTGCTTAATATGCCTTTATTCTTGACTTTAACCTGTCTATTGCCTATTGGCTTTGACATATTAGACATATTGGTATGGTTTATGTAGGTATTCTGACAGAGCTAAGGAGCATTTCACCCCTTTCAGGCCTACAGGCCTAGAGCTAAAGGGACTCCATCTTGATGAAGCTGAGGGGCTTTTCAGGGCAAAGGCAATGTTTATAGTTAAGGCTGTTGTGCTAGAGGAAGATCCAGTTAGGACCGCTTCTTATCCGAAGAATGTGTTTTTCTCTTGGGCCCAGACGTAACAAGCAGATGGCCACTGCGGTTGCGTGGAAGCCTGGGAGCTGGCACAGGAATTCGGTAAGAGACAGCCCTCTGCTGGAAATTTCCATGAGGGGAGAGGAATCCATATTAGCGAGCTACAGGAGAGGAGGAGTGTTCATTCCAGCTTGTGTGCAGTTCACAGTGCAGCGTGGTGCTCAGAACAGCTTGGAGCACAGAACAGCTTGCAGAGAGAGAGAGAGGATGTCTGCTGGAGCTGCAGAATAGAGTGCAGTTCTTAAATGGAGAAAGAAGGCAGACGATTGCTGAAGATGAGGAGAGAGAAAGCAGTGCAGAGAGCATCAAAGAAGGCTGTCAGCTGGAGCAATTGGACCAGAGGCGTGGTGATGTGGTGAAGGAGGGAGAGACAGAGAGAGCCCTAATCCCACCAGAGGCAGAGAGAGAGCCCTAATCCCACCAGAGGCAGAGAGATAAATCTTCCTTCTAATAGGTGAGGTAGTCTGAATTAGTTACACTTACACTTTATGTCTAATCTTTTCCCTTTCAGCGGAGTGTTCCTGTTATGTTTAATCCTTCTCTTTCAAGCGGTGTGTTCTACCTATAGTCTTTGTCAGTTACATATCTGTATATGTGTATTTTATTAGTGTAATAATAAACATCCCCATAACTACAGTGCTTGAGTTCTTTCATGATAGAGTTATCCTGGCTTCAAGCCAGTTGCTGTTGAGCCACTGATGGATAAGGGGGGTAGGAGCGCTTAAATCAAGAGACAACTCAATCACATAGTGTGTATATCTTTGTCCTCATACAGTAAGGATAATCTTTCCTGGTAAGTATTGCTGTTTGAACAGATGCTAGCCCTGATCAGGTAAGTAATAGTGAGAGAGAGAGGAGACTTGCAACCAAGGGACTAAGTTAGTACACCATCCCATAATATTATTGTAGTAGCAGACCCTTAGTGAAGAGACTTCCCAATATATATATATATATATGTATAGGTGTTCATAGGAATGTGGTCGTCGTTGATATGCGGCGTTAGTGAGAACACTGGGTGGGAGACCAGTGTAGATACCCACTAGATTGTGGCTTGAATAAGTGAGAGCGTCAGGGGGGATACTGACGTGGAGTTCGACAGGATTGTTGAGCGTTTGGAAACGGGAGCATTGGGTTCTGCAGGCCCATGTGTAGTCGCACCGGATTGTGCGCAATATCTGCTCTAGGGTAGACCGGTCTGGGTCTGAGTGGCCGCGAGACCAACTGATGTAAATAAGTGTGGTGTAGGGTATGGATATCCCTAGTAATCAGTGAGTATTCTTAGTATCCCTATAGATTTAGTGGTGTTTTTGATAATATGAGCTTGTATATTGCGAGTTCCCCATCCTCAGGTAGGTACCAGGTGCCTGGATAGGTGGTCCTGAGGAGGGAAGGTGATTACGTTCTGGCTGGGTTGGAGGGGCCCCTGGGGGCTGATCCCACCTACTCAGAAAATCCAGCCATTACATCCGTTTAAACCATTGTCAACATTTAACCCTATCATGCCACGTGATTCAATAGATGTTTTTTCAGATCGAGTAATTGAGGAGATCAAAATGTTGCAAAGTAGGACCATGAAGTCTCGCTATAAACCAAAAGGCAAAACACGACCGTATACTGCCCTTATGAAAAAACTAAAGGATCACAAAAAAATTGTCATCAATAAATCAGACAAAGGGGGCAATGTGGTCCTGTGGGGGAAGCAAGAATACATTGAGGAGGCCAATAGACAGCTGGGAGACACTTTATGCTATGCTAAGATCGACATGACTACAGCAAGAAAAATTAATGACTCCTATCGCTCAGATCTGCAGAGATGGAAACGTGAAGGCTTTTTGAGTAAGGATGAATTCAAATTCCTTCAAAAGGATTTCCCTGTTTTGCCAAATATGTACTTCATACCCAAAGTGCATAAACAGCAGTCACCGGTGCCCGGCAGGCCAATTGTGTCCGCAATAAATAGCGTGTTTGAAAACACATCAAAATACATTGACTTTTATTTGTAAGAATATGTGGTCGCATTGCCGGCCTACATTAAAGACACCACTGATTTTTTTTTCGATTGGGCCAGTGTACTTGGTCAGATGAGTTCTTGTTGATTACAATGGATATATCGACTTTATACACGAGCATTGCTCATAACGACGGTCTTCGTGCAATGAAACATTTTTTTGCTAGACGCCCTGTGGAACTATATAATCATAGTAAAATGCTACTACACATGACAGAGAAATGTTTAACCAACAATACTTTCCTGTTTAACAACAATGTGTATAAACAAATAAGGGGTGTCGCCATGGGGTCGTGTTTCTCCCCCAGCTACGCGGGGCTCCACGTAGGCTGGTGGGAGGAATGCATCCTCATGGTGGAACACGAGGACTTTTGGTCTAACAACGTGATTGCGTATTGGCGTTATATCGACGATATTTGTATAATCTGGCAAGGGTCAGAGGCACTAGCTAGGCTGTTTGTGCAGGCAATCAATATTAACCAGCTAAATCTACAGTTCACAGCTAACATCAGTAGTACCACAGCTAGCTTCCTAGATGTTAAAATAGACATTATTGAAAATGAGATTGTCACTAGTCTATTCAGGAAGGAGACTTCAGGCAACTCAATTTTACATGCGGCAAGATTTCATCCGCAGCACACCATTAGGAGCATCCCCTATGGGGAGTTCCTGAGAATTCATAGGTCATGTAGCTGCCCCAAGCTAAGAGAAAAATGTCAGCAGGAAGCAAAGGATAGGCTAATCTGCGTGGTTACAAGCCAACTCTGCTTGAATCTGCAATGAGGAAAGCGAATCAACTGTACAGACAGGAACTGTTGAATCCCAACAGGGAGAAAAAAACAACTGCTAAGCAGACAGAAGATAGCAGTGCCCTTAGGCTCATTACATGTTATAGTCGCCAGGCCAAACAAGTCACCAAGATCATAAAACAACAATGGCCTATCATTTTGACAGCCCAAGTTCTCAGAGACATTATGCCCAAAACACCAACCGTCACATTTAGACGAGCATATGCCATGAGAAATGACTTGGTGAGTAGCAGTCCTGAGACCATCAAGACCAAAGACTGGCTATCCCCCAGGAATGGGTTCTTCCGCTGCAGCTCTTGCAGAGCCTGCAAGTTTGGAGTCAACACTCGATCGTATGTAACTCCGTTCGAAGTCAACCCCATAGCTTTGCGTGACCATTACACCTGCCGCACTAAACTAGCCGTCTATGTCCTTACGTGTAGTTGCAATTTACAATATGTTGGCAGCACAAAGCTACCAGTGCACCAGCGAATATTGCAACATTTACGCGTCATATTGCATGCAGACCAGAGTTACCCGGTAGCTCGACATTTTCAATCCATGCATAATAAAAATTTGGCGCACTTGAAATATTTTGTCATAGACGCGGTAGTCCCGAGCAAAAGAGGAGGTGACTATGAGAAACAGTTGCGGCAACTGGAGTCACGATATATAGTATTACTCAACAGCAAGAATCCCGGAGGTCTCAACATGGGTGAAGACCTTCATAATTTTTTATGATCTGGACAGATCATTTGCAAGATACTCTGTTTTAAATATGACATTATAGCAGCATTAGGACGCATGTATATGATGAGATTTGGGAGAGAGCCTGATTCCCCCCAGAGTCGAGATTGTTAGTTCAGTTAGATTAGTATGCACAAGCACTTTTTCCAACAAACAGTATTTAAAATTATTTTTCTTTCCTCTTTTATTAGTCAATTCACAATGAAAGCACCTAGCTTTGCGATGCACACAGTTTACAATTTAATCACACACAAAGCCTAGAACATAGACCGATAGAGAATTGAAGGCAGTACCATGATACCTAGTTGTTTTCTAGCTTGGCAACATTTAGCGATTATAAGGGAATTCATTTATAGTAGTCTTTGACCATGTTGTATTCATGAGATACATTGATTATTATAATTATTTAATATAAGCGTGTATACAATGTGTTGTGAAATGAGGTAATCCCGAAGAATACATGGGTATTTTTGCACATAGGGGTATTTGCACATAAGCATATTTGTACAAATTATTACTTATAGCATTGATGTTTTTATACGTTTCCCTTATCTTTTGATGAAATGCAATGCCATTATATTTGTTGAGAGTTAATACGGTGATATGGGCACATGTCCCCGTGATAAACCATCATGCCCATGCAGATATACAATGTGGTATCAAATGCAGATGTGTATCTTCTTGGGCCACTAGCGGGCATACTTTCAACATTTTTTAACATTTTTAACATTAAAAGGGCAACATTGCTATAGTCACTGTATAATATCAAATAGTTGCATATTTTACGCATTTTTGTGGGATATAAACATGGTATATATGGCCATTGTATAATATCAAATATACGCATAGGCATGTATGCAGGTTAAAACATGGTACGCATTACTAAGTGGCCATTATATTCAGTAGACTTGAGCTTTATATATCTGTTTTACCTTTTGCATTGGTGTTCACAATGTAGATAATGTTATAAGATGGCGCCCGCAGTCCCAGTTCAAAAACAGTACATGCACTTTGGAAGTCCTTCTACTCTGTCTATGGTCACTGAGCTTTGGCGTGAAAATGTACAGCTGTTGTGATTTTAAATGTGTGCAAACGCCGTCTGTCGATTGTCAGTGAGCAAGGGCACGGACGTGCCCGAAACGCGTCTGATGGCAGCTGTTACCCACATGTTGCACAAATAAATTGCAGTTGGAAATATACCTCGCCTTGGAGTGCTAAATCTGTTGTCTGCGTGCCTTTCTGTGCGGCAAGCACATCGGAGACGGGCTGGATTTGCATATATATATATATATATATATATATATATATATATATATATATTCACTGAAAAAAACAGGAGGGTGGTAATCCCCAGGTCTTACACGGACCTTTGAGCTCTCTCACCCATTTATTTTGTAGCACCGAGGAATGACGGTCCCTGTCCTACAGGCCCCCTCTGAACCCCCATCAAATGTAATATTTTAGACCCCGGGATTTGGCCCTCCCAGGTAGCTAATTTTGAAATAAGCACAGAAGCCTGCGCTTCATTTTTTTTTTTTTTTTTTACAGCGAATCCATGCACCCAGCGCACATTTCTCAATTTTAAAACAAAAAAAAATTATAATTTTTTGGCCCTAGAGATTCTTGTGGGAACCCCTAAGCAGGTCTAAAGGGTCAAAATATTTCTAACCTGCCTGTACAGAGGACACAAAACTGAATTATTGGGCCACAGAGGCAGGATGCGGTTCACTCAAGCGCTTTACTGGACTATAAATCCCAGAATGCATCATGGAGATTGGAAATCATTCTCGAGGATGCAGTCCTATTTCACTGTTAAAACTGCCACATCCAATCTGGACAGATTCACCTGTTTAAATCGACATCATGGTAGAATGTGC
Organism: Lissotriton vulgaris; assembly: GCF_964263255.1. Lineage (NCBI taxonomy): Eukaryota > Metazoa > Chordata > Amphibia > Caudata > Salamandridae > Lissotriton > Lissotriton vulgaris. The sequence continues at coordinate 55,541,775 of NC_141689.1, forward strand.
AGTTATACTTTTAACAAGCTGATGAAGGCAGCACGCCGAAAACGCTTTCCTTGTTAATAAAAGCACTTCTGATGGGGTCCTGTGAGTGTGGCATTTCTTTTCTGAAACTGGAGCTTTGATTTATGTATGGGTCACCGCCATACTAGCTGCACCCGTCCACAAGAGTGCAAGGATTGCCTTGACGGTGAACTTTGGGAACCGAATTTGAAACCGGCAATTGCACCGCCATGCAGGAATCAGTGCACCGCCGTCGACTGAGTTGACAGTAATCTATACTGTTGGAGTTGTGGCCATTAGACCAGCTCCAGCGGCATGTGAAATATTTGGCACAATGGAGGTATGTGTTGGAGCGAGCTGAAAGAGGACAGTGAATATTCATGTATAAAACGCACATGGGAAGGACATTCCTATACACATGACACAAAACTAAATTATTGGGCCATACAGGCAGGATACGGTTCCCTCAAGTGCTTTACTGAACTATAAATCCCAGAATGCATCATGGAGATTGGATATCATTCTCGAGGATGCAGTCCACTTTCACTGTTAAAACTGCTAGATCCAATCACAACAGATTCACCTGTTTAAATCAACATCATGGTAGAATTTGCAGTTATACTTTTAACAAGCTGATGAAGGCAGCACGCCGAAAACGCGTTCCTTGTTAATAAAAGCACTTCTGATGGGGTCCCGTGAGTGCGGCGTTTCTTTTCTGAAACTGGAGCTTTGACACACATATATATATATATATATATATATATATATATATATATATATATATATATATATTCACTGAAAAAACCATAGGCTATAGACCATATATAGTTAGGGATTAGCATTTACAAAACCTTATTTTACTCGCACAAAACCATTGAAATTCCATATATAGTTAGTTGCACTAACTATATATCGCGCACCCGCAATCCACTGCTAATGATGTCACATATTACATCATTCATGACATGGTCAGTGACATCACTGATGGCATCACTGATGACATCTCAAATGACATCACTGATGACATCACTGATGACAACACCCAGTGACTGTATGTTTCTGTAAAGTTAAAATATGTCTTACATATTGAAGAATGAGTGGATGTATAAGTGTCTGGATGAAGGATTTAGTAGGTGCATGACTGACTGTATGAGAGAATGATTAAATGTGTCTCACTGAGTGCATGGGTTAGTGACTAAACTGTCTTAATTTGGCAATCATTATATATGTTGTTCTGTAAACTGCTGCATGTTTAAATCAGTAGCTATATGAGTAACTATATGGGTTATTGAATGGTTGCCCAAGTATTTGTATGGGAGACTGAGTATGTGTGTGGGTGGCTGGGAGGTGTATGACTCTGTGCATAGATGTGTGAGCAGTTGATTCACTAAATGTATGGGTTCAAAAGTGCATGTGGAAACAGCTGTATGGACAGTTGACTGTGTGCATGAGTGTATTGGTGAGTGAATGGATATCTCAGTGCTACATGTCAAAGTAAGTACATATGTAAAACACAGTCCATGTGAGAGTTGACATATATAAATAACTGAACATAAGAGCCAGTGAATGTGAGAGTGGCTGTATGGATCATTGTGAACTTGTATCAGGGATTGTATAAGAGAGTAAATATGTGTTAGTATATGTTTGAATAAGTAAGGTGTGTATAACTGTATAGTTGAGGAAATGGAGGTGTGATTGATTTTTTGCATGACTGACTAGGTGTGTGAGTAACTCCATGGATAAGTGACAGTCTGTGAGTGTCTGTTTATACTGATTGTATCTAAGGTTATATTAGAGTCTGAAGATGTTCATTGTATTATCACATAAATTATATCATCAGTGATGTGATCAGTAATGTCAAATGAGATGTCAGTGATGTCATCAGTGATGTCTCTGGGACATTCTGTCATTGGGCTTTACTTGGGCTACATCTGGGTGATATTTGGGCTACATTTGGGCTCTTTTGTCTCTGGTGGCCATTTTGGGAGACTGCATGTCAGAATGTTTTAATGAAATAGAAAAGGATTTGAGAAGTCACTCAAAATGTGCCCTAATTTTTCTTTCTGCAGCACTAATCATAATTCATATGGCAAAATATACCCCCTCATTTTGTTCCTTTTTAAATTAAATGTTTTAAGAGTTACCACTTTATTCCAATCAAGATGGCTTCAGGTGTGCCATACCTTTGTAATAAGTAGGACTGTTAGCGCTCTAGTTGTTCTTTAGAACACTCTGGGACATTCCGTCATTGGGCTATACTTGGGCTACATCTGGGTGATATTTGGGCTACATTTGGGCTCTTTTGTCTCTGGTGGCCATTTTGGGAGACTGCATGTCAGAATTTTTTAATGAAATAGAAGAGGATTTGAAAAGTCACTCAAAATGTGCCCTAATTTTTCTTTCTGCAGCACTAATAATACCTTCTATTGCATAATATACCCCCTCATTTTGTTCCTTTTTAAATTAAATGTTTTAAGAGTTACCACTTTATTCCCATCAAGATGGCTTCAGGTGTGCCATACCTTTATAATAAGTAGGACTGTTAGCGCTCTAGTTGTTCTAGGAGGCTGCAGTAGAACACAAAGGAATCAACTGACAGTCTCTGTCCTAGTTGGATGTACATGTTTTACTGAGAATGTCAGACTTCA